>NW_025726104.1:619354-929031 GCF_021461395.2 Schistocerca americana
TACTTGAGTCGGCATTGTTCCATTTGTATTTAATTCCGATGCAATTTCTGTGTTTCAACGTCAATAAGAAGGTCAGAGGGATACAGTGAACCTGAAGTGAAGCATCGGAATCTATAACTAGTGTCACAGGAATGGTTCAAAACATAGAAAGTAAGAAGTGTCAGTTTTCTTGTACTTAAGGCGGCATTGTGCCTCTTGTATTTAATTCCGATGCAATTTCTGTGTTTCATCGTCAATAAGAAGGTCAGAGGGATAAAGTAAACCTGAAGTGAAGCATCGGAATCTATAACTAGTGTCACATGAATGGTTCAAAAAATAGACAGTAAGAACAGTCAGTTTTCTTGTACTTAAGTCGGCATTGAGCCTTCTGTATCTAATTCCGATGCAATATCAGTGTTTCATCGTCAATAAGAAGGTACGTGGGATACAGTAAACCTGAAGTGAAGCATCGGAATCTATAACTAGTGTCACAGAAATAGTTCAAAACATAGACAGTAAGAAGAGTCAGTTTTCTTGTACTTGAGTCGGCATTGTGCCTATTGTATTTAATTCCGATGCAATTTCTGTGTTTCATCGTCAATTAGAAGATCAGAGGGGTACAGTAAACCGGTAGTGAAGCATCGGAATCTATAACTAGTGTCACATGAATGGTTCAAAACATACACAGTAAGAAGAGTCAGTTTTCTTGTACTTCAGTCGGCACTGTGCCTTTTGTATTTAATTCTGATACAATTTCTGTGTTTCATCGTCAATAAGAAGGTCAGAGGGATACAGTAATTCTGAAGTGAGGCATCGGAATCGAAAACCGGTCTCACAGGAAAGTTTCAAAACATAGACAGTAAGATGAGCCAGTCTTCTTGTACTTGAGTTGGCATTGTGCCTTTTGTATTTAATTCCGATGCAATTTCTATGTTTCATCGTTAATAAGAAGGTCAGAGGGATACAGTAAACCTGAAGTGAAGCATCGGAATCTATAACTAGTGTCACATAAATGGTTCAAAACATAGACAGAAAGAAGACTCAGTTTTCTTGTACTTAAGTCGGCATTGTGCCTTCTGTATTTAATTCCGATGCAATATCTGTGTTTCATCGTCCATGACAAGGTCAGAGGGATACAGTAAACCTGAAGTGAAGCATCGGAATCTATAACTAGTGTCAGAGGAATGGTTCAAATCATAGAGAGTAAGAAGACTCAGTTTTCTTGTACTTAAGTCGGCATTGTGCCTTTTGTATTTAATTCCGATGCAATTTCTGTGTTTCATCGTCAATAAGGAGGTCAGAGGGACACAGTAAACCTGTAGTGAAGCATCGGAATCTATAACTAGTGTCACAGGAATGGTTCAAAACATATACAGTAAGAAGAGCCAGTCTTCTTGTACTTGAGTCGGCATTGTGCCTTTTGTATTTAAATCCGAAGCAATTTCTGTGTTTCATCGTCAATAAGAAGGTAAGTGGGATACAGTAAACCTGAAGTGAAGCATCGGAATCTATAACTAGTGACACAAATGGTTCAAAACATAGACAGTAAGAAGAGTCAGTTCTCTTGTACTGAAGTCTTCATTGTGCTTTTGTATTTAATTCCGATGCAATTTCTGTGTTTCATCGTCAATAAGAAGGTCAGAGGGATACAGTAAACCTGAAGTGAAGCATCGGAATCTATAACTAGTGTCACATGAATGGTTCAAAACATAGACAGTAAGAAGAGACAGTTTTCTTGTACTTCATTAGGCATAGTGCCTTTTGTATTTAATTCCGATGCAATTTCTGTGTTTCATCGTCAATAAGATGGTCAGAGGAATACAGTAAACCTGAAGTGAAGCATCGGAATCTATAACTAGTGTCACAGGAATAGTTCAATACTTAGACAGTAAGAAGAGTCAGTTTTCTTGTACTTAAGTCGGCATTGTGCCTTTTGTATTTAATTCCGATGCAATTTCTGTGTTTCATGGTCAATAAGAAGGTCAGAGGGATACAGTAAACTCAAAGTGAAGCATCGGAATCAATAACTAATGTCACAGGAATGGTTCAAAACATAGACAGTAAGAAGAGACAGTTTTCTTGTACTTAAGTCGGCATTGTGCCTTTTCTATTTACTTCCGATGCAATTTCTGTGTTTCATCGTCAATAAGAAGGTCAGAGGGATACAGTAAACCTGAAGTGAAGCATCGGAATCCATAACTAGTGTCACATGAATGGTTCAAAACATAGACAGTAAGAAGAGACAGTTTTCTTGTACTTAATTCGGCATAGTGCCTTTTGTATTTAATTCCGATGCAATTTCAGTGTTTCATCGTCAATAAGATGGTCAGAGGGATACTGTAAACCTGAAGTGAAGCATCGGAATCGTTAACTAGTGTCACAGGAATCATTCAAAACATAGACAGTAAGAAGAGCCAGTCTTCTTGTACTTGAGTCGGCATCGTGCCTTTTGTATTCAATTCCGATGCAATTTCTGTGTTTCATCGTCAATAAGTAGGTCCGAGGGATACATTAAACCTGAAGTGAAGCATCGGAATCTATAACTAGAGTCACATGAATGGTTCAAACTTAGACAGAAAGATGAGTCAGTTTTCTTGTACTTAAGTCGGCATTGTGTATTTTGTATTAATTCCGATGCAATATCTGTGTTTCATCTTCAATAAGAAGGTCAGAGGCATACAGTAAACCTGAAGGGAAGCATCGAAATCTATAACTAGTGTCACAGGAATGGTTCAAAACATAGACAGTAGGAAGAGTCAGTCTTCTTGTACTTAAGTCGGCATTGTGCCTTTTGTATCTAATTCCGATGCAATTTCTGTGTTTCAGCGTCAATAAGAAGGTCAGAGGGATACAGTAAACCAGAAGTGAAGCATCTGAATCAATAAGTATTGTCACAGGAATAATTCAAAACATAGACAGTAAGAAGGGTCAGATTTCTTGTACTTAAGTCGACATTGTGCCTTTTGTATTTAATTACGATGCAATTTCTGTGTTTCATCGTCAACAAGAAGGGTAGAGGGATACTGTAAACCTGAAGTGAAGCATCGGAATCTATAACTAGTGTCACAGGGATGGTTCAAAACATAGACAGTAAGATGAGTCAGTTTTCTTCTACTTAAGTCGGCATTGTGCCTTTTGTATTTCATTCCGATGCAATTTCTGTGTTTCATCGTCAATAAGAAGGTCAGAAGGATACAGTGAACCTGAAGTGAAGCATCGGAATCTATAACTAGTGTCACAGGAATGGTTCAAAACATAGAAAGTAAGAAGTGTCAGTTTTCTTGTACTTAAGGCGGCATTGTGCCTCTTGTATTTAATTCCGATGCAATTTCTGTGTTTCATCGTCAATAAGAAGGTCAGAGGGATAAAGTAAACCTGAAGTGAAGCATCGGAATCTATAACTAGTGTCACATGAATGGTTCAAAAAATAGACAGTAAGAACAGTCAGTTTTCTTGTACTTAAGTCGGCATTGAGCCTTCTGTATTTAATTCCGATGCAATATCTGTGTTTCATCGTCACTAAGAAGGTAAGTGGGATACAGTAAACCTGAAGTGAAGCATCGGAATCTATAACTAGTGTCACAGAAATAGTTCAAAACATAGACAGTAAGAAGAGTCAGTTTTCTTGTACTTGAGTCGCCATTGTGCCTATTGTATATAATTCCGATGCAATTTCTGTGTTTTATCGTCAATAAGAAGATCAGAGGGGTACAGTAAACCGGTAGTGAAGCATCGGAATCTATAACTAGTGTCACATGAATGGTTCAAAACATACACAGTAAGAAGAGTCAGTTTTCTTGTACTTAAGTCGGCACTGTGCCTTTTGTATTTAATTCTGATACAATTTCTGTGTTTCATCGTCAATAAGAAGGTCAGAGGGATACAGTAATTCTGAAGTGAGGCATCGGAATCTAAAACCGGTCTCACAGGAAAGTTTCAAAACATAGACAGTAAGATGAGCCAGTCTGCTTGTACTTGAGTTGGCATTGTGCCTTTTGTATTTAATTCCGATGCAATTTCTATGTTTCATCGTCAATAAGAAGGTCAGAGGGATACAGTAAACCTGAAGTGAAGCATCGGAATCTATAACTAGTGTCACATAAATGGTTCAAAACATAGACAGAAAGAAGACTCAGTTTTCTTGTACTTAAGTCGGCATTGTGCCTTCTGTATTTAATTCCGATGCAATATCTGTGTTTCATCGTCCATGACAAGGTCAGAGGGATACAGTAAACCTGAAGTGAAGCATCGGAATCTATAACTAGTGTCACAGGAATGGTTCAAATCATAGACAGTAAGAAGACTCAGTTTTCTTGTACTTAATTCGGCATTGTGCCTTTTGTATTTAATTCGGATGCAATTTCTGTGTTTCATCGTCAATAAGGAGGTCAGAGGGACACAGTAAACCTGTAGTGAAGCATCGGAATCTATAACTAGTGTCACAGGAATGGTTCAAAACATATACAGTAAGAAGAGCCAGTCTTCTTGTACTTGAGTCGGCATTGTGCCTTTTGTATTTAATTCCGATGCAATTTCTGTGTTTCATCGTCAATAAGAAGGTAAGTGGGATACAGTAAACCTGAAGTGAATCATCGGAATCTATAACTAGTGACACAAATGGTTCAAAACATAGACAGTAAGAAGAGTCAGTTTTCTTGTACTTAAGTCGGCATTGTGCATTTGTATTTAATTCCGATGCAATTTCTGTGTTTCATCGTCAATAAGAAGGTCAGAGGGATACAGTAAACCTGAAGTGAAGCATCGGAATCTATAACTAGTGTCACATGAATGGTTCAAAACATAGACAGTAAGAAGAGACAGTTTTCTTGTACTTAATTAGGCATAGTGCCTTTTGTATTTAATTCCGATGCAATTTCTGTGTTTCATCGTCAATAAGATGGTCAGAGGAATACAGTAAACCTGAAGTGAAGCATCGGTATCTATAACTAGTGTCACAGGAATAGTTCAATACTTAGACAGTAAGAAGAGTCAGTTTTCTTGTACTTAAGTCGGCATTGTGCCTTTTGTATTTAATTCCGATGCAATTTCTGTGTTTCATGGTCAATAAGAAGGTCAGAGGGATACAGTAAACTTAAAGTGAAGCATCGGAATCAATAACTAATGTCACAGGAATGGTTCAAAACATAGGCAGTAAGAAGAGACAGTTTTCTTGTACTTAGGTCGGCATTGTGCCTTTTCTATTTACTTCCGATGCAATTTCTGTGTTTCATCGTCAATAAGAAGGTCAGAGGGATACAGTAAACCTGAAGTGAGGCACCGGAATCTACAACTAGTGTTACAGGAATGGTTCTAATCATAGACAGTAAGAAGAGTCAGTTTTCTTGTACTCAAGTCGGCATTGTGCCTTTTGTATTTAATTCCGATGCAATTTCTGTGTTTCATCGTCAATAAGAAGGTCAGAGGGATACGTTAAACATGAAGTGAAGCATCGGAATCTATAACTAATGTCACAGGAATGGTTCAAAACATAGACAGTTAGAAGAGTCAGTTTTCTTCTACTAAAGTCGGCATTGTGCCTTTTGTGTTTCAGTCCGATTCAATTTCTGTGCTTCATCGTCAATAAGAAGGTCAGAGGGATACAGTGTACCTGAACTGAAGCATCGGAATCTATAACTAGTGTCACAGGAATGGTTCAAAACATAGAAAGTAAGAAGAGGCAGTTTTCTTGTACTTAAGGCGGCATTGTGCCTCTTGTATTTAACTCTTATGCAATTTCTGTGTTTCATCGTCAATAAGTGTTTCAGAGGGATACAGTAAACCTGAAGTGACGCATCGGAATCGAAAACTAGTGTCACAGGAATGGTTCAAAGCATAGACAGTAAGATGAGTCAGTTTTCTTGTACTTAAGTCGGCATTGTGCCTTTTGTATTTCATTCCGATACAATTTCTGTGTTTCATCGTCAATAAGAAGGTCAGAGGGATACAGTTATCCGGAAGTGAAGCATCGGAATCTAAAACGGGTCTCACAGGAAAGTTTCAAAACATAGACAGTAAGAAGATCCAGTCGTCTTGTACTTGAATCGGCATTGTTCCATTTGTATTTAATTCCGATGCAATTTCTGTGTTTCAACGTCAATAAGATAGTCTGAGGGATACAGTAAACCTGATGTGAAGCATCGGAAACTATAACTAGTGTCACATGAATGGTTCAAAACATAGACAGAAAGATGAGTCAGTTTTCTTGGACTTAAGTCGGCATTGTGCCTTTTGTATTTAATTCCGATGCAATTTCTGTGTTTCATCGTCAATAAGATGGTCTGAGGGATACTGTAAACCTGAAGTGAAGCATCGGAATCTATAACTAGTGTTACAGGAATCATTCAAAACATAGACAGTAAGAAGAGCCAGTCTTCTTGTACTTGAGTCGGCATCGTGCCTTTTGTATTTAATTCCGATGCAATTTCTGTGTTTCATCGTCAATAAGTAGGTCCGAGGGATACAGTAAACCGGAAGTGAAGCATCGGAATCTATAACTAGAGTCACATGAATGGTTCAAAACTCAGACAGAAAGATGAGTCAGTTTTCTTGTACTTAAGTCGGCATTGTGCCTTTTGTATTCAATTCCGATGCAATATCTGTGTTTCATCTTCAATAAGAAGGTCAGAGGCATACAGTAAACCTGAAGGGAAGCATCGAAATCTATAACTAGTGTCACAGGAATGGTTCAAAACATAGACAGTAGGAAGAGTCAGTCTTCTTGTACTTAAGTAGGCATTGTGCCTTTTGTACCTAATTCCGATGCAATTTCTGTGTTTCAGCGTCAATAAGAAGGTCACAGGGATCCAGTAAACCTAAAGTGAAGCATCGGAATCCATAACTAGTGTCACAGGAATGGTTCAAAACATAGACAGTAAGAAGAGTCAGTTTTCTTGTACTTAAATCGGCATTGTGCCTTTTCTATTAAATTCCGATGTAATTTGTGTGTTTCATCGTCAATACGAAGGTCAGAGAGATACAGTAAACCTGAAGTGAATCATCGGAATCTATAACTAGTGTCACAGGAATGGTTCAAAACAATAACAGTAAGAAGAGTCAGTTTTCTTCTACTTAAGTCGGCATTGTGCCTTTTGTATTTAATTCCGATACAATTTCTGTGTATCAACGTCAATAAGAAGGTCAGAGGGATACAGTAAACCTGAAGTGAAGCATCGGAACCTGTAACTAGTGTCACAGGAATGGTTCAAAACATAGACAGTAAGATGAGTCAGTTTTCTTGTACTTAAGTCAGCATTGTGCCTTTTGTATTTAATTCCGATGCAATATCTTCGTTTCATCGTCAATAAGAAGGTCAGAGGGATACAGTAAACCTGGTCTGAAGCATCGGAATCTATAACTACTGTCACAGGAATGGTTCAAAACATAGACAGTAAGATGAGTCAGAGTTCTTGTACTTAAGTCGGCATTGTGCCATTTCTAATTTATTCCGATGCAATATCTGTGTTTCATCGTCAATAAGAAGGTCAGAGGGATACAGTAAACCTGTAGTGAAGCATCGGAACCTATAACTAGTGTCACAGGAATGGTTCAAAGCATAGACAGTAAGATGAGTCAGTTTTCTTGTACTTAAGTCGGCATTGTGCCTTTTGTATTTCATTCAGATGCAATTTCTGTGTTTTATCGTCAATAAGAAGGTCAGAGGGATACAGTTATCCGGAAGTGAAGCATCGGAATCTAAAACCGGTCTCACAGGAAAATTTTCAAAACATAGACAGTAAGAAGAGCCAGTCTTCTTGTACTTGAGTCGGCTTGTGCCTTTTGTATTTAATTCCGATGCAATTTCTGTGTTTTATCGGCAAAAAGAAAGTCAGAGGGATACAGTAAACCTGAAGTGAAGCATCGGAATCTATAACTAGTGTCCCAGGAATGGTTCAAAACATAGACAGTAAGAAGAGCCAGTCTTCTTGTACCTGAGTCGGCATTGTGGTTTTGTATTACATTCCGATGCAATTTCTGTGTTTCATCATCAATAAGAAGGCCAGAGAGATACAGTAAACCTGAAGTGAAGCATCGGAATCTATAACTAGAGTCACATGAATGGTTCAAAACTTAGACAGAAAGATGAGTCAGTTTTCTTGTACTTACGTCTGCATTGTGCCTTTTGTGTTTAATTCCGATGCAATATCTGTGTTTCATCTTCAATAAGAAGGACAGAGGCATACAGTAAACCTGAAGGGAAGCATCGGAATCTATAACTAATGTCACAGGAATGGTTCAAAACATAGACAGTAAGAAGAGTCAGTCTTCTTGTACTTAAGTCGGCATTGTGCCCTTTGTGTTTAATTCCGATGCAATATCTGTGTTTCCACGTCAATAAGAAGGTCACAGGGATCCAGTAAACCTAAAGTG
Source organism: Schistocerca americana (assembly GCF_021461395.2). Classification (NCBI taxonomy): domain Eukaryota; kingdom Metazoa; phylum Arthropoda; class Insecta; order Orthoptera; family Acrididae; genus Schistocerca; species Schistocerca americana. The sequence goes on from NW_025726104.1 coordinate 627,701, forward strand.
AAGCATCGGAATCTATAACGAGTGTCACAGGAATGGTTCAAAACATAGACAATAAGAAGAGTCAGTTTTCTTGTACTTAAGTCGGCGTTGTGCCTTTTCTATTAAATTCCAATGTAATTTCTGTGTTTCATCGTCAATGAGAAGGTCAGAGGGATACAGTAAACCTGAAGTGAAGCATCGGAATCTATAACTAGTGTCACAGGAATGGTTCAAAACATAGACAGTAAGAAGAGTCAGATTTCTTCTACTTAAGTCGGCATTGTGCCTTTTCTATTTAATTCCGATACAATTTCTGTGCTTCAACGTCAATAAGAAGGTCAGAGGGATACAGTAAACCTGAAGTGAAGCATCGGAACCTGAAACTAGTGTCACAGGAATGGTTCAAAACATAGAAAGTAAGAAGAGTCAGTTTACTTGTACTTAAGTCGGCATTGTGCCTTTTGTATTTCATTCCGATGCAATTTTTGTGTTTCATCGACAATAGGAAGGTCAGAGGGATACAGTAAACCTGGTCTGAAGCATCGGAATCTATAACTACTGTCACTGGAATGGTTCAAAACATAGAGAGTAAGAAGAATCATTTTTGTTGTACTTAAGTCGGCATTGTGCCTTTTCTATTTTATTCCAATGCAATATCTGTGTTTCATCGTCAATAAGAAGGTCAGTGGGATACAGTAAATCTGAAATGAAGCATCGGAATCTATAACTCGTGTCACAGGAATGGTTCAAAACATAGACAGTTAGAAGAGCCAGTCTTCTTGTACTTGAGTCGGCATCGTGCCTTTTGTATTTAATTCCGATGCAATTTCTGTGTTTCATCGACATTAGGAAGCTCAGAGGGATACAGTAAACCTGAAGTGAAGCATCGGAATCTATAACTAGAGTCACATGAATGGTTCAAAACTTAGACAGAAAGATGAGTCAGTTTTCTTGTACTTAAGTCGGCATTGTGCCTTTTGTATTTAATTCCGATGCAATATCTGTGTTTCATCTTCAATAAGAAGGTCAGAGGCATACAGTAAACCTGAAGGGAAGCATCGGAATCTCTAACTAGTGTCACAGGAATGGTTCAAAACATAGACAGAAAGAAGAGTCAGTCTTCTTGTACTTAAGTCGGCATTGTGGATTTTGTATTTAATTCCGATGCTATTTCTGTGTTTCCACGTCAATAAGAAGGTCACAGGGATCCAGTAAACCTAAAGTGAAGCATCGGAACCTATATCTAGTGTCACAGGAATGGTTCAAAACATAGACAAGAAGAAGAGTCAGTTTTCTTGTACTTACATCGGCATTGTGCCTTTTCTATTAAATTCCGATGTAATTTCTGTGTTTCATCGTCAATAAGAATGTCAGAGGGAAACAGTAAACCCGAAGTGAAGCATCGGAATCTATAACTAGTGTCACAGGAATGATTCAAAACTTAGACAGTAAGAAGAGTAAGTTTTCTTCTACTTAAGTCGGCATTGTGCCTTTTCTATTTAATTCCGATGCAATTTCTGTGTTTCATCGACAATAAGAAGGTCAGACGGATAAAGTAAACCTGAAGTGAAGCATCGGAATCCATAACTAGTGTCACATGAATGGTTCAAAACATAGACAGAAAGAAGAGTCAGTTTTCTTGTACTTAAGACGGCATTGTGCCTTTTGTATTTAATTCCGATGCAATATCTTTGTTTCATCGTCAATAAGAAGGTCAGAGGGATACAGTAAACCTGGTTTGAAGCATCGGATTCTATAACTACTGTCACAGGACTGGTTCAAAACATAGAGAGTAAGAAGAATCATTTTTCTTGTACTTAAGTCGGCATTGTGCCTTTTCGATTTAATTCCGATGCAATTTCTGTCTTATGTCGTCAGTAAGAAGATCCAAGGGATTGAGTAAACCTGAAGTGAAGCATCGGAATCGAAAACCGGTCTCACAGGAAAGTTTCAGAACATAGACAGTAAGAAGAGCCAGTCTTCTTGTACTTGAGTCGGCATTGTGCCTTTTGTATTTAATTCCGATGCAATTTCTGTGTTTCATCGTCAATAAGAGGGTCAGAGAGATACAGTAAACCTGAAGTGAAGCATTGATATCTTCTACTAGTGTCACAGGAATGGATCTAAACATAGACAGGAAGAAGAGCCAGTCTTCTTGTACTTGAGTCGGCATTGTGCCTTTTGTATTTAATTCCGATGCAATAATTGTGTTTCATCTTCAATAAGAAGGTCAGAGGCATACAGTAAATCTGAAGGGAAGCATCGGAATCTATAACTAGTGTCACAGGAATGGTTCAAAACATTGACAGTAAGAAGAGTCAGTCTTCTTGTACTTAAGTCGGCATTGTGCCTTTTGTATTTAATTCCGATGCAATTTCTGTGTTTCAACGTCAATAAGAAGGTCAGAGCGATACAGTAAACCTGAAGTGAAGCATCGAAACCTGTAACTAGTGTCACAGGAATGGTTCAAAACATAGAAAGTAAGAAGAGCCAGTTTACTTGTACTTAAGTCGGCATTGTGCCTTTTGAATTTCATTCCGATGCAATTTCTGTGTTTCATCGTCAATAAGAAGGTCAGAGGGATACAGTAAACCTGAAGTGAAGCATCGGAATCTATAACTAGTGTCACATGAATGGTTCAAAACATAGACAGAAAGAAGAGTCAGTTTTCTTGTACTTAAGTAGGCATTGTGCCTTTTGTATTTAATTCCGATGCAATATCTTTGTTTCATCGTCAATAAGTATTTCAGAGGGATACAGTAAACCTGGTTTGAAGCATCGGAATCTATAACTACTGACTCAGGAATGGTTCAAAACATAGAGAGTAAGAAGAATAATTTTTCTTGTACTTAAGTCGGCATTGTGCCTTTTCGATAGAATTCCGATGCAATTTCTGCGTTACGTCGTCAGTAAAAAGATCCAAGGGATTGAGTAAACCTGAAGTGAAGCATCGGAATCTAAAATCGGTCTCACAGGAAAGTTTCAGAACATAGACAGTAAGAAGAGCCAGTCGTCTTGTACTTGAGTCGGCATTGTGCCTTTTGTATTTAATTCCGATGCAATTTCTGTGTTTCATCGTCAATAAGAAGGTCAGAGGGATACAGTAAACCTGAAGTGAAGCATCGGAGTCTATAACTAGTGTCACAGGAATGGTGCAAAGCATAGGCAGTAAGAAGAGTCAGTTTTATTGTACTTAAGTCTGCATTGTGCCTTTTGTATTTAGTTCCGATGCAATTTCTGTGTTTCATCGTCAATAAGAAGGTCAGTGGGATACAGTAAACCTATAGCGAAGCATCGGAATCTATAACTAGTGTCACAGGAATGGTTCAAAACATAGACAGTAAGAAGAGTCAGTTTTCTTGTACTTACGTTAGCATTGTGCCTTTTCTATTAAATTCCGATGCAATTTCTGTGTTTCATCGTCAATAAGAAGGTCAGAGGGATACAGTAAACCTGAAGTGAAGCATCGATATCTTCAACTAGTGTCTCAGGAATGGTTCTAAACATAGACAGTAAGAAGAGTCAGTTTTCTTGTACTGAAGTCGGCATTGTGCTTTTTGTATTTAATTCCGATGCAATTTCTGCGTTTCATCGTCAATAAGAAGGTCAGAGGGATACAGTAAACCTGAAGTGTAGCATCGGAATCTATAACTAGTGTCACAGGAAAGGTTCAAAACATAGACAGTCAGAAGAGTCAGTTTTCTTCTACTTAAGTCGGCATTGTGCGTTTTGTATTTCATTCCGATGCAATTTCTGTGTTTCATCGTCAATAAGAAGGTCAGAGGGATACTATGAACCTGAAGTGAAGCATCGGAATCTATAACTAGTGTCACAGGAACGGTTCAAAACATAGAAAGTAAGAAGAGTCAATTTTCTTGTACTTACGTCTGCATTGTGCCTCTTGTATTTAATTCCGATGCAATTTCTGTGTTTCATCGTCAATAAGAAGGTCAGAGGGATACAGCAAACCAGAAGTGAAGCATCGGAATCTATAACAAGTGTCACAGGAATAGTTCAAAACATAGACGCTAAGACGAGTCAGTTTTCTTGTACTTAAGTCGGCATTGTGCCTTTTGTATTTAATTCCGATGCAATTTCTGTGTTTCATCGTCAACAAGAAATTCAGAGGGATACACTAAACCGGAAGTGAAGCATCGAAATCTATAACTAGTGTCACAATAATGGTTCAAAACTTAGACAGTAAGAATAGTCAGTTGTCTTGTACTTAAGTCGGCATTGTGCCTTTTATATTTAATTCCGATACAATTTCTGTGTTTCATCGTCAATACTAAGGTCAGAGGGATACAGTAAACCGGAAGTGAAGCATCGGAACCTATAACTAGTGTCACAGTATTGGTTCAAAACATAGAAAGTAAGAAGTGTCAGTTTTCTTGTACTAAAGTCGGCATTGTGCCTTTTGTATTCCATTCCGATGCAATTTCGGTGTTTCATCGTCAATAAGACGGTCAGAGGGATACATTAATCCTGAAGTGAAGCATCTGAATCTAAAACCGGTCTCACAGGAAAGTTTCAAATCATAGACAGTAAGAAGAGCCATTCTTCTTGTACTTAAGTCGGCATTGAGCCTTTTTTATTTAATTCTGATGTAATTTCTGTGTTTCATCGTCAATAAGAGGGTCAAAGTGATACAGTAAACCTGAAGTGAAGCATCGGAATCTATAACTAGTGTCACAGGAATGGTTCAAAACATAGACAGTAAGAAGAGTCAGTTTTCTTGTACTTAAGTCGGCAATGTGCTTTTTGTATTTAATTCCGATGCAATTTCTGTGCTTCATCGTCAATAAGAAGGTCAGAGGGATACAGTAAACCTGAAGTGAAGCATCGGAATCTATAACTAGTGTCACAGGAATGGTTCAAAACATAGACAGTAAGAAGAGCCAGTCTTCTTGTACTTGAGTCGGCATTGTGCCTTTTGTATTTAATTCCGATGCAATTTCTGAGTTACATCGTCAATAAGAAGATCAGTGGGATACAGTAAACCTGAAGTGAAGAATCGGAATCTATAACTAGTGTCACAGGGATGGTTCATAACAAAGACAGTAAGAAGAGTCAGTTCTCTTGTACTTAAGTCGGCATTGTGCTTTTGTATTTAATTCCGAAGCAATTTCTGTGTTTCATCGTCAATAAGAAGGTCAAAGGGATACAGTAAACCTGAAGTGAAGCATCGGAATGTATGACTAGTGTCACGGGAATGGTTCAAAACATAGACAGTAAGAAGAGTCAGTTTTCTTGCACTTAAGTCGGCATTGTGTCTTTTCTATTTAATTCCGATGCAATTTCTGTGTTTCATCGTCAATAAGATGGTCAGAGGGATACAGTAAACCTGAAGTGAAGCATCGGAATCTATAACTAGTGTCACAGGAATTATTCAAAACATTGACAGTAAGAAGAGCCAGTCTTATTGTACATGAGTCGGCATTGTGCCTATGTATTTAATTCCGATGCAATTTTTGTGTTTCATCGTCAATAAGACGGTCAGAGGGATACAGTAAACCTGAAGTGAAGTATCTGAATCTATAACTATTGTCACAGGAATGGTTCAAAACATAGACAGTAGGAAGAGCCAGTCTTCTTGTACTTGATTCGGCATTGAGCTTTTTGTATTTAATTCCGATGCAATTTCTGTGTTTCATCGTCAATAAGAACGTCAGAGGGATACAGTAATCCTGAAGGGAAGCATCGGAATCTAAAACCGGTCTCACAAGAAAGTTTCAAAACATAGACAGTAAGAAGAGCCATTCTTCTTGTACTTGAGTCGGCATTGTGCCTTTTGTATTTAATTCCGATGCAATTTCTGTGTTTCATCGTCAATAAAAAGGTCAGAAGAATACAGTAAACCTGAAGTGAAGCATCGGAATGTGTAACAAGTGTCACAGGAGTGATTCAAATTATTGACAGTAAGAAGAGTCAGTTTTCTTGTACTTAAGTCGGCATAGTGACTTTTTTATTTAATTAAGATGCAATTTCTGTGTTTCATCGAAAATAAGAAGGTCAGAGGGATACAGTAAACCTGAAGGGAAGCATCGGAATCTATAACTAGTGTCACAGGAATGGTTCAAAACATAGACAGTATGAAGAGTCAGTCTTCTTGTACTTAAGTCGGCATTGTGCCTTTTGTATTTAATTCCGATGCAATTTCTGTGTTTCATCGTCAATAAGAAGGTCAGAGGGATATAGTAAACCTGACGTGAAGCATCGGAATCTATAACTAGTGTCACAGGAATGGTTCAAAGCATAGACAGTAAGAAGAGTCAGTTTTCTTGTACTTAATTCGGCATTGTTCCTTTTGTATTTAATTAGGATGCAATTTCCTTGTTTCATCGTCAATAAGAAGGTCAGAGCAATACAGTAAACCTGAAGTGAAGCATCGGAAACGATAACTAGTGTCACAGGAATGGTTCAAAACATAGACAGTAAGAAGAGTCTGATTTCTTGTACTTAAGTCGGCATTGTGACTTGTGTATTTAATTCGGATGCAATTTCTGCGTTTCATCGTCAATAAGAAGGTGCGAGGGATACAGTTAACCTGAAGTGAAGCATCGAAGTCTATAACTTGTGTCTCAGGAATGGTTCAACAAAGACAGTAAGATTTCTTGTACTTAAGTCCGCATTGTGCCTTTTGTATTTAATTCGGATGCAAATTCTGTGTTTCGTCGTCGATAAGAGCATCCAAGGGATACAGTAAACCTGTAGGGAAGCATCAGAATCAAAAACCGGTCTCACAGTAAAGTTTCAGAACATAGACAGTAAGAAGAGCCAGTCATCCTGTACTTGAGTCGGCATTGTGCCTCTTGTATTTAATTCCGATGCAATTTCTGTGTTTCATCGTCAATAAGAAGGTCAGTGGGATACAGTAAACCCGAAGTGAAGCATCGGAATCTATAACTAGTGTCACAGGAATGGTTCAATACATAGACAGTAGGAAGAGTCAGTTCTCTTGTACTTAAGTCGGCATTGTGCTTTTGTATTTAATTCCGATGCAATTTCTGTGTTTCATCGTCAATAAGGTCAGTGGGATACAGTAAAAACGAAGTTAAGCATCGGAATCTATAACTAGTTTCACAGGAATGGTTCAAAACATAGACAGTAGGAAGAGTCAGTTCTCTTGTACTTGAGTCGGCATTGTGCCATTGTATTTAATTCCGATGCAATTCTGTGTTTCATCGTCAATAAGACGGTCAGAGGGATACAGTAAACCTGAAGTGAAGCATCGGAATCTATAACTAGTGTCACAGGAATGGTTCAAAACATAGACAGTAGGAAGAGCCTCTCTTCTTGTACTTGATTCGGCATTGTGCCTTTTGTATTTAATTCCGATGCAATTTCTGTGTTTCATAGTCAATAAGAATGTCAGAGGGATACAGTAAACCTGAAGTGAAGCATCGGAATCTATAACTAGTGTCACAGGAATAGTTCAAAACATAGACAGTATGAAGAGTCAGTCTTCTTGTACTTAAGTCTGCATTGTGCCTTTTGTATTTAATTCCGATGCAATTTCTGTGTTTCATCGTCAATAAGAAGGTCAGAGGGATACAGTAAACCTGAAGTGAAGCATCGGAATCTATAACTAGTGTCACAGGAATGGTTCAAAACATAGACAGTAAGAAGAGTCAGTTTTCTTGTACTTAATTCGGCATTGTGCCTTTTGTATTTAATTACGATGCAATTTCCTTGTTTCATCGTCAATATGAAGGTCAGAGCAATACAGTAAACCTGAAGTGAAGCATCGGAATCGATAACTAGTGTCACAGGAATGGTTCAAAACATAGACAGTAAGAAGAGTTAGATTTCTTGTACTTAAGTCGGCATTGTGCCTTTTGTATTTAATTCGGATGCAATTTCTGTGTTTCATCGTCAATAAGAAGGTGAGAGGGATACAGTTAACTTGAAGTGAAGCATCGAAGTCTATAACTTGTGTCTCAGGAATGGTTCAACAATGACAGTAAGATTTCTTGTACCTAAGTCCGCATTGTGCCTTTTGTATTTAATTTGGATGCAAATTCTGTGTTTCGTCGTCAATAAGAGCATCCAAGGGATACAGTAAACCTGAAGTGAAGCATCGGAATCTAAAACCGGTCTCACAGGAAAGTTTCAGAACATAGACAGTAAGAAGAGCCAGTCATCTTGTACTTGAGTCGGCATTGTGCATTTTGTATTTATTTCGGAGCAATTTCTGTGTTTCATCGTCAATAAGAAGGTCAGAGAGATACAGTATACCTGAAGTGAAGCATCGGAATCTATAACTAGTGTCACAGGAATGGTTCAAAACATAGACAGTAAGAAGAGTCAGTTTTCTTGTACTTAAGTCGGCATTGTGCCTTTTGTATTTGATTCCGATGCAATATCTATGTTTCATCGTCATTAGGAAGGTCCAAGGGATACAGTAAACCTGAAGTGAAGCATCGGAATCTATAACTAGTGTCACAGGAAAGGTTCAAAACATAGACAGTAAGAAGAGTCAGTTTTCCCCTACTTAAGTCGGCATTGTGCCTTTTGTACTTCATTCCGATGCAATTTCTGTGTTTTATCGTCAATAAGAAGGTCAGAGGGATACAGTGAACCTGAAGTGAAGCATCGGAATCTATAACTAGTGCCACAGGAATAGTTCAAAACATAGACAGTAAGAAGAGTCAGTTTTCTTGTACTTAAGTCGGCATTGTGACTTTTGTATTTAATTCGGATGCAATTTCTGTGTTTCATCGTCAGTAAGAAGGTCAGAGGGATACAGTAATCCTGAATTGAAGCATCGGAATCTAAAACCGGTCTCACAAGAAAGTTTTAAAACATAGACAGTAAGAAGAGCCATTCTTCTTGTACTGGAGTCCGCACTGTGCCTTTTGTATTTAATTCCGATGCAATTTCTGTGATTCATCGTCAATGAGAAGGTCAGAGGGATACAGTAAACCGGATGTGAAGCATCGGAATCTATAAGTAGTGTCACAGGAATGGTTCAAAACATAGACAGTAAGAAGTGTCAGTTTTCTTGTACTTAAGTCGGCATTGCGCCTTTTATATTTAATTCCGATACAATTTCTGTGTTTCATCGTCAATAAGAAGGTCAGAGGGATACAGTAAACCTGAAGTGAAGCATCGGAATCTATAACTAGTGTCACAGGAAGGGTTCAAAACATAGACAGTAAGAAGAGTCAGTTTTCCTCTACTTAAGTCGGCATTGTGCCTTTTGTACTTCATTCCGATGCAATTTCTGTGTTTCATCGTCAATAAGAAGGTCAGAGGGATACAGTGAACCTGAAGTGAAGCATCGGAATCTATAACTAGTGTCACAGGAATAGTTCAAAACACAGACAGTAAGAAGAGTCAGTTTTCTTGTACTTAAGTCAGCATTGTGCCTTTTGTATTTAATTCCGATGCAATTTCTGTGTTTCATCGTCAATAAGAAGGTCAGAGGGATACAGTAATCCTGAATTGAAGCATCGGAATCTAAAACCGGTCTCACAAGAAAGTTTCATAACATAGACAGTAAGAAGAGACATTCTTCTTGTACTGGAGTCGGCATTGTGGCTTTTGTATTTAATTCCGATGCAATTTCTGTGATTCATCGTCAATAACAAGGTCAGAGGGATACAGTAAACCGGATGTGAAGCATCGGAATCTATAAGTAGTGTCGCAGGAATGGTTCAAAACATAGACAGTAAGAAGTGTCAGTTTTCTTGTACTTAAGTCGGCATTGTGCCTTTTATATTTAATTCCGATACAATTTCTGTGTTTCATCGTCAATAAGAATGTCAGAGGGATACAGTAAACCTGAAGTGAAGCATCGGAAACTTTATCTAGTGTCACGGGAATGGGTCAAAACATAGACAGTAAGAAGAGTCAGTTTTCTTGCACTTAAGTCGGCATTGTGCCTTTTCTATTTAATTCCGATGCTATTTCTGTGATTCATCGTCAATTAGAAGGTCAGAGGGATACAGTAAACCTGAAGTGAAGCATAGCAATCTATAACTAGTGTCACAGGAATTGTTCAAAACATTGACAGTAAGAAGAGCCAGTCTTCTTGTACTTGAGTCGACATTGTGCCTATGTATTTAATTCCGATGCAATTTCTGTGTTTCATCGTCAATAAGAAGGTCAGAGGGATACAGTAAACCTGAAGTGAAACATCGGAATCTATAATTAGTGTCACAGGAATGATTCAAAGCATAGACAGTAAGAAGAGCCAGTCTTCATCTAATTGAGTCGGCATTGTGCCTTTTGTATTTAATTCCGATGCAATTTCTGTGTTTCATCGATAATAAGAAGGTCAGTGGGATACAGTAAACCCGAAGTGATGCATCGGAATCTATAACTAGTGTCACAAGAATGGTTCAAAACATAGACAGTAGGAAGAGTCAGTTCTTTTGTACTTAAGTCGGCATTGTGCTTTTGTATTTAATTCAGATGCAATTTCTGTGTTTCATCGTCAATAAGGTCAGTGGGATACAGTAAAAACGAAGTGAAGCATCGGAATCTATAACTAGTGTCACAGGAATGGTTCAAAACATAGACAGTAGGTAGAGTCAGTTCTCTTGTTCTTGAGTCGGCATTGTGCCTATGTATTTAATTCCGATTCAATTCTGTGTTTCATCGTCAATACGACGGTCAGAGGGATACAGTAAACCTGAAGTGAAGCATCGGAATCTATAACTAGTGTCACAGGAATGGTTCAAAACATAGACAGTAGGAAGAGCCTCTCTTCTTGTACTTGATTCGGCATTGTGCCTTTTGTATTTAATTCCGATGCAATTTCTGTGTTTCATCGTCAATAAGAATGTCAGAGGGATACAGTAAACCTGAAGTGAAGCCTCGGAATCTATAACTAGTGTCACAGGAATAGTTCAAAACATAGACAGTATGAAGAGTCAGTCTTCTTGTACTTAAGTCGGCATTGTGCCTTTTGTATTTAATTCCGATGCAATTTCTGTGTTTCATCGTCAATAAGAAGGTCAGAGGGATACAGTAAACCTGAAGTGAAGCATCGAAGTCTATAATTAGTGTCACAGGAATGGTTCAACAAAGACAGTAAGAAGAGTCAGTTTTCTTGTACTTAAGTCGGCATTGAGCCTATTCGATTTAATTCCGATGCAATTTCTGTTTCGTCGTCAATAAGAAGATCCAAGGGATACAGTAAACCTGAAATGAAGCATCGGAATCTAAAACCGGTCTAACAGGAAAGTTTCAGAACATAGACAGTAAGAAGAGCCAGCCTTCTTGTACTTGAGTCGGCATTGTGCTTATGTATGTAATTCCGAAGCAATTTCTGTGTTTCATCGTCAATAAGAAGGTCCAAGGGATACAGTAAACCTGAAGTGAAGCATCGGAATCTATAACTAGTGTCACAGGAATGGTTCAAAACATAGAGAGTAAGAAGAATCATTTTTCTTGTACTTAAGTCGGCATTGTGCCTTTTCGATTTAATTCCGATGCAATTTCTGTCTTATGTCGTCAGTAAGAAGATCCAAGGGATTGAGTAAACCTGAAGTGAAGCATCGGAATCGAAAACCGGTCTCACAGGAAAGTTTCAGAACATAGACAGTAAGAAGAGCCAGTCTTCTTGTACTTGAGTCGGCATTGTGCCTTTTGTATTTAATTCCGATGCAATTTCTGTGTTTCATCGTCAATAAGAGGGTCAGAGAGATACAGTAAACCTGAAGTGAAGCATTGATATCTTCTACTAGTGTCACAGGAATGGATCTAAACATAGACAGGAAGAAGAGCCAGTCTTCTTGTACTTGAGTCGGCATTGTGCCTTTTGTATTTAATTCCGATGCAATAATTGTGTTTCATCTTCAATAAGAAGGTCAGAGGCATACAGTAAATCTGAAGGGAAGCATCGGAATCTATAACTAGTGTCACAGGAATGGTTCAAAACATTGACAGTAAGAAGAGTCAGTCTTCTTGTACTTAAGTCGGCATTGTGCCTTTTGTATTTAATTCCGATGCAATTTCTGTGTTTCAACGTCAATAAGAAGGTCAGAGGGATACAGTAAACCTGAAGTGAAGCATCGAAACCTGTAACTAGTGTCACAGGAATGGTTCAAAACATAGAAAGTAAGAAGAGCCAGTTTACTTGTACTTAAGTCGGCATTGTGCCTTTTGAATTTCATTCCGATGCAATTTCTGTGTTTCATCGTCAATAAGAAGGTCAGAGGGATACAGTAAACCTGAAGTGAAGCATCGGAATCTATAACTAGTGTCACATGAATGGTTCAAAACATAGACAGAAAGAAGAGTCAGTTTTCTTGTACTTAAGTAGGCATTGTGCCTTTTGTATTTAATTCCGATGCAATATCTTTGTTTCATCGTCAATAAGTATTTCAGAGGGATACAGTAAACCTGGTTTGAAGCATCGGAATCTATAACTACTGACTCAGGAATGGTTCAAAACATAGAGAGTAAGAAGAATAATTTTTCTTGTACTTAAGTCGGCATTGTGCCTTTTCGATAGAATTCCGATGCAATTTCTGCGTTACGTCGTCAGTAAAAAGATCCAAGGGATTGAGTAAACCTGAAGTGAAGCATCGGAATCTAAAATCGGTCTCACAGGAAAGTTTCAGAACATAGACAGTAAGAAGAGCCAGTCGTCTTGTACTTGAGTCGGCATTGTGCCTTTTGTATTTAATTCCGATGCAATTTCTGTGTTTCATCGTCAATAAGAAGGTCAGAGGGATACAGTAAACCTGAAGTGAAGCATCGGAGTCTATAACTAGTGTCACAGGAATGGTGCAAAGCATAGGCAGTAAGAAGAGTCAGTTTTATTGTACTTAAGTCTGCATTGTGCCTTTTGTATTTAGTTCCGATGCAATTTCTGTGTTTCATCGTCAATAAGAAGGTCAGTGGGATACAGTAAACCTATAGCGAAGCATCGGAATCTATAACTAGTGTCACAGGAATGGTTCAAAACATAGACAGTAAGAAGAGTCAGTTTTCTTGTACTTACGTTAGCATTGTGCCTTTTCTATTAAATTCCGATGCAATTTCTGTGTTTCATCGTCAATAAGAAGGTCAGAGGGATACAGTAAACCTGAAGTGAAGCATCGATATCTTCAACTAGTGTCTCAGGAATGGTTCTAAACATAGACAGTAAGAAGAGTCAGTTTTCTTGTACTGAAGTCGGCATTGTGCTTTTTGTATTTAATTCCGATGCAATTTCTGCGTTTCATCGTCAATAAGAAGGTCAGAGGGATACAGTAAACCTGAAGTGTAGCATCGGAATCTATAACTAGTGTCACAGGAATGGTTCAAAACATAGACAGTAAGAAGAGCCAGTCTTCTTGTACTTGAGTCGGCATTGTGCCTTTTGTATTTAATTCCGATGCAATTTCTGTGTTTCATCGTCAATAAGAAGGTCAGAGGGATACAGCAAACCAGAAGTGAAGCATCGGAATCTATAACAAGTGTCACAGGAATAGTTCAAAACATAGACGCTAAGACGAGTCAGTTTTCTTGTACTTAAGTCGGCATTGTGCCTTTTGTATTTAATTCCGATGCAATTTCTGTGTTTCATCGTCAACAAGAAATTCAGAGGGATACACTAAACCGGAAGTGAAGCATCGAAATCTATAACTAGTGTCACAATAATGGTTCAAAACTTAGACAGTAAGAATAGTCAGTTGTCTTGTACTTAAGTCGGCATTGTGCCTTTTATATTTAATTCCGATACAATTTCTGTGTTTCATCGTCAATACTAAGGTCAGAGGGATACAGTAAACCGGAAGTGAAGCATCGGAACCTATAACTAGTGTCACAGTATTGGTTCAAAACATAGAAAGTAAGAAGTGTCAGTTTTCTTGTACTAAAGTCGGCATTGTGCCTTTTGTATTCCATTCCGATGCAATTTCGGTGTTTCATCGTCAATAAGACGGTCAGAGGGATACATTAATCCTGAAGTGAAGCATCTGAATCTAAAACCGGTCTCACAGGAAAGTTTCAAATCATAGACAGTAAGAAGAGCCATTCTTCTTGTACTTAAGTCGGCATTGAGCCTTTTTTATTTAATTCTGATGTAATTTCTGTGTTTCATCGTCAATAAGAGGGTCAAAGTGATACAGTAAACCTGAAGTGAAGCATCGGAATCTATAACTAGTGTCACAGGAATGGTTCAAAACATAGACAGTAAGAAGAGTCAGTTTTCTTGTACTTAAGTCGGCAATGTGCTTTTTGTATTTAATTCCGATGCAATTTCTGTGCTTCATCGTCAATAAGAAGGTCAGAGGGATACAGTAAACCTGAAGTGAAGCATCGGAATCTGTAACTAGTGTCACAGGAATGGTTCAAAACATAGACAGTAAGAAGAGCCAGTCTTCTTGTACTTGAGTCGGCATTGTGCCTTTTGTATTTAATTCCGATGCAATTTCTGAGTTACATCGTCAATAAGAAGATCAGTGGGATACAGTAAACCTGAAGTGAAGAATCGGAATCTATAACTAGTGTCACAGGGATGGTTCATAACAAAGACAGTAAGAAGAGTCAGTTCTCTTGTACTTAAGTCGGCATTGTGCTTTTGTATTTAATTCCGAAGCAATTTCTGTGTTTCATCGTCAATAAGAAGGTCAAAGGGATACAGTAAACCTGAAGTGAAGCATCGGAATGTATGACTAGTGTCACGGGAATGGTTCAAAACATAGACAGTAAGAAGAGTCAGTTTTCTTGCACTTAAGTCGGCATTGTGTCTTTTCTATTTATTTCCGATGCAATTTCTGTGTTTCATCGTCAATAAGATGGTCAGAGGGATACAGTAAACCTGAAGTGAAGCATCGGAATCTATAACTAGTGTCACAGGAATCATTCAAAACATTGACAGTAAGAAGAGCCAGTCTTATTGTACATGAGTCGGCATTGTGCCTATGTATTTAATTCCGATGCAATTTTTGTGTTTCATCGTCAATAAGACGGTCAGAGGGATACAGTAAACCTGAAGTGAAGTATCTGAATCTATAACTATTGTCACAGGAATGGTTCAAAACATAGACAGTAGGAAGAGCCAGTCTTCTTGTACTTGATTCGGCATTGAGCTTTTTGTATTTAATTCCGATGCAATTTCTGTGTTTCATCGCCAATAAGAATGTCAGAGGGATACAGTAAACCCGAAGTGAAGCATCGGAATCTATAACTAGTGTCACAGGAATAGTTCAAAACATAGACAGTAAGAAGAGTCAGTTTTCTTGTACTTAAGTCGGCATTGTGCCTTTTATATTTAATTCCGATTCAATTTCTGTGTTTGTTTCATCGTCAATAAGAACGTCAGAGGGATACAGTAATCCTGAAGGGAAGCATCGGAATCTAAAACCGGTCTCACAAGAAAGTTTCAAAACATAGACAGTAAGAAGAGCCATTCTTCTTGTACTTGAGTCGGCATTGTGCCTTTTGTATTTAATTCCGATGCAATTTCTGTGTTTCATCGTCAATAAAAAGGTCAGAAGAATACAGTAAACCTGAAGTGAAGCATCGGAATGTGTAACAAGTGTCACAGGAGTGATTCAAATTATTGACAGTAAGAAGAGTCAGTTTTCTTGTACTTAAGTCGGCATAGTGACTTTTTTATTTAATTAAGATGCAATTTCTGTGTTTCATCGAAAATAAGAAGGTCAGAGGGATACAGTAAACCTGAAGGGAAGCATCGGAATCTATAACTAGTGTCACAGGAATGGTTCAAAACATAGACAGTATGAAGAGTCAGTCTTCTTGTACTTAAGTCGGCATTGTGCCTTTTGTATTTAATTCCGATGCAATTTCTGTGTTTCATCGTCAATAAGAAGGTCAGAGGGATATAGTAAACCTGACGTGAAGCATCGGAATCTATAACTAGTGTCACAGGAATGGTTCAAAGCATAGACAGTAAGAAGAGTCAGTTTTCTTGTACTTAATTCGGCATTGTTCCTTTTGTATTTAATTAGGATGCAATTTCCTTGTTTCATCGTCAATAAGAAGGTCAGAGCAATACAGTAAACCTGAAGTGAAGCATCGGAAACGATAACTAGTGTCACAGGAATGGTTCAAAACATAGACAGTAAGAAGAGTCTGATTTCTTGTACTTAAGTCGGCATTGTGACTTGTGTATTTAATTCGGATGCAATTTCTGCGTTTCATCGTCAATAAGAAGGTGCGAGGGATACAGTTAACCTGAAGTGAAGCATCGAAGTCTATAACTTGTGTCTCAGGAATGGTTCAACAAAGACAGTAAGATTTCTTGTACTTAAGTCCGCATTGTGCCTTTTGTATTTAATTCGGATGCAAATTCTGTGTTTCGTCGTCGATAAGAGCATCCAAGGGATACAGTAAACCTGTAGGGAAGCATCAGAATCTAAAACCGGTCTCACAGTAAAGTTTCAGAACATAGACAGTAAGAAGAGCCAGTCATCCTGTACTTGAGTCGGCATTGTGCCTCTTGTATTTAATTCCGATGCAATTTCTGTGTTTCATCGTCAATAAGAAGGTCAGTGGGATACAGTAAACCCGAAGTGAAGCATCGGAATCTATAACTAGTGTCACAGGAATGGTTCAATACATAGACAGTAGGAAGAGTCAGTTCTCTTGTACTTAAGTCGGCATTGTGCTTTTGTATTTAATTCCGATGCAATTTCTGTGTTTCATCGTCAATAAGGTCAGTGGGATACAGTAAAAACGAAGTTAAGCATCGGAATCTATAACTAGTTTCACAGGAATGGTTCAAAACATAGACAGTAGGAAGAGTCAGTTCTCTTGTACTTGAGTCGGCATTGTGCCATTGTATTTAATTCCGATGCAATTCTGTGTTTCATCGTCAATAAGACGGTCAGAGGGATACAGTAAACCTGAAGTGAAGCATCGGAATCTATAACTAGTGTCACAGGAATGGTTCAAAACATAGACAGTAGGAAGAGCCTCTCTTCTTGTACTTGATTCGGCATTGTGCCTTTTGTATTTAATTCCGATGCAATTTCTGTGTTTCATAGTCAATAAGAATGTCAGAGGGATACAGTAAACCTGAAGTGAAGCATCGGAATCTATAACTAGTGTCACAGGAATAGTTCAAAACATAGACAGTATGAAGAGTCAGTCTTCTTGTACTTAAGTCTGCATTGTGCCTTTTGTATTTAATTCCGATGCAATTTCTGTGTTTCATCGTCAATAAGAAGGTCAGAGGGATACAGTAAACCTGAAGTGAAGCATCGGAATCTATAACTAGTGTCACAGGAATGGTTCAAAACATAGACAGTAAGAAGAGTCAGTTTTCTTGTACTTAATTCGGCATTGTGCCTTTTGTATTTAATTACGATGCAATTTCCTTGTTTCATCGTCAATATGAAGGTCAGAGCAATACAGTAAACCTGAAGTGAAGCATCGGAATCGATAACTAGTGTCACAGGAATGGTTCAAAACATAGACAGTAAGAAGAGTTAGATTTCTTGTACTTAAGTCGGCATTGTGCCTTTTGTATTTAATTCGGATGCAATTTCTGTGTTTCATCGTCAATAAGAAGGTGAGAGGGATACAGTTAACTTGAAGTGAAGCATCGAAGTCTATAACTTGTGTCTCAGGAATGGTTCAACAATGACAGTAAGATTTCTTGTACCTAAGTCCGCATTGTGCCTTTTGTATTTAATTTGGATGCAAATTCTGTGTTTCGTCGTCAATAAGAGCATCCAAGGGATACAGTAAACCTGAAGTGAAGCATCGGAATCTAAAACCGGTCTCACAGGAAAGTTTCAGAACATAGACAGTAAGAAGAGCCAGTCATCTTGTACTTGAGTCGGCATTGTGCATTTTGTATTTAATTCCGATGCAATTTCTGTGTTTCATCGTCAATAAGAAGGTCAGAGAGATACAGTATACCTGAAGTGAAGCATCGGAATCTATAACTAGTGTCACAGGAATGGTTCAAAACATAGACAGTAAGAAGAGTCAGTTTTCTTGTACTTAAGTCGGCATTGTGCCTTTTGTATTTGATTCCGATGCAATATCTATGTTTCATCGTCATTAGGAAGGTCCAAGGGATACAGTAAACCTGAAGTGAAGCATCGGAATCTATAACTAGTGTCACAGGAAAGGTTCAAAACATAGACAGTAAGAAGAGTCAGTTTTCCCCTACTTAAGTCGGCATTGTGCCTTTTGTACTTCATTCCGATGCAATTTCTGTGTTTTATCGTCAATAAGAAGGTCAGAGGGATACAGTGAACCTGAAGTGAAGCATCGGAATCTATAACTAGTGTCACAGGAATAGTTCAAAACATAGACAGTAAGAAGAGTCAGTTTTCTTGTACTTAAGTCGGCATTGTGACTTTTGTATTTAATTCGGATGCAATTTCTGTGTTTCATCGTCAGTAAGAAGGTCAGAGGGATACAGTAATCCTGAATTGAAGCATCGGAATCTAAAACCGGTCTCACAAGAAAGTTTTAAAACATAGACAGTAAGAAGAGCCATTCTTCTTGTACTGGAGTCCGCACTGTGCCTTTTGTATTTAATTCCGATGCAATTTCTGTGATTCATCGTCAATGAGAAGGTCAGAGGGATACAGTAAACCGGATGTGAAGCATCGGAATCTATAAGTAGTGTCACAGGAATGGTTCAAAACATAGACAGTAAGAAGTGTCAGTTTTCTTGTACTTAAGTCGGCATTGCGCCTTTTATATTTAATTCCGATACAATTTCTGTGTTTCATCGTCAATAAGAAGGTCAGAGGGATACAGTAAACCTGAAGTGAAGCATCGGAATCTATAACTAGTGTCACAGGAAGGGTTCAAAACATAGACAGTAAGAAGAGTCAGTTTTCCTCTACTTAAGTCGGCATTGTGCCTTTTGTACTTCATTCCGATGCAATTTCTGTGTTTCATCGTCAATAAGAAGGTCAGAGGGATACAGTGAACCTGAAGTGAAGCATCGGAATCTATAACTAGTGTCACAGGAATAGTTCAAAACACAGAAAGTAAGAAGAGTCAGTTTTCTTGTACTTAAGTCAGCATTGTGCCTTTTGTATTTAATTCCGATGTAATTTCTGTGTTTCATCGTCAATAAGAAGGTCAGAGGGATACAGTAATCCTGAATTGAAGCATCGGAATCTAAAACCGGTCTCACAAGAAAGTTTCATAACATAGACAGTAAGAAGAGACATTCTTCTTGTACTGGAGTCGGCATTGTGGCTTTTGTATTTAATTCCGATGCAATTTCTGTGATTCATCGTCAATAAGAAGGTCAGAGGGATACAGTAAACCGGATGTGAAGCATCGGAATCTATAAGTAGTGTCGCAGGAATTGTTCAAAACATAGACAGTAAGAAGTGTCAGTTTTCTTGTACTTAAGTCGGCATTGTGCCTTTTATATTTAATTCCGATACAATTTCTGTGTTTCATCGTCAATAAGAATGTCAGAGGGATACAGTAAACCTGAAGTGAAGCATCGGAAACTTTATCTAGTGTCACGGGAATGGGTCAAAACATAGACAGTAAGAAGAGTCAGTTTTCTTGCACTTAAGTCGGCATTGTGCCTTTTCTATTTAATTCCGATGCTATTTCTGTGATTCATCGTCAATTAGAAGGTCAGAGGGATACAGTAAACCTGAAGTGAAGCATAGCAATCTATAACTAGTGTCACAGGAATTGTTCAAAACATTGACAGTAAGAAGAGCCAGTCTTCTTGTACTTGAGTCGACATTGTGCCTATGTATTTAATTCCGATGCAATTTCTGTGTTTCATCGTCAATAAGAAGGTCAGAGGGATACAGTAAACCTGAAGTGAAACATCGGAATCTATAATTAGTGTCACAGGAATGATTCAAAGCATAGACAGTAAGAAGAGCCAGTCTTCATCCAATTGAGTCGGCATTGTGCCTTTTGTATTTAATTCTGATGCAATTTCTGTGTTTCATCGATAATAAGAAGGTCAGTGGGATACAGTAAACCCGAAGTGATGCATCGGAATCTATAACTAGTGTCACAAGAATGGTTCAAAACATAGACAGTAGGAAGAGTCAGTTCTTTTGTACTTAAGTCGGCATTGTGCTTTTGTATTTAATTCAGATGCAATTTCTGTGTTTCATCGTCAATAAGGTCAGTGGGATACAGTAAAAACGAAGTGAAGCATCGGAATCTATAACTAGTGTCACAGGAATGGTTCAAAACATAGACAGTAGGTAGAGTCAGTTCTCTTGTTCTTGAGTCGGCATTGTGCCTATGTATTTAATTCCGATTCAATTCTGTGTTTCATCGTCAATACGACGGTCAGAGGGATACAGTAAACCTGAAGTGAAGCATCGGAATCTATAACTAGTGTCACAGGAATGGTTCAAAACATAGACAGTAGGAAGAGCCTCTCTTCTTGTACTTGATTCGGCATTGTGCCTTTTGTATTTAATTCCGATGCAATTTCTGTGTTTCATCGTCAATAAGAATGTCAGAGGGATACAGTAAACCTGAAGTGAAGCCTCGGAATCTATAACTAGTGTCACAGGAATAGTTCAAAACATAGACAGTATGAAGAGTCAGTCTTCTTGTACTTAAGTCGGCATTGTGCCTTTCGTATTTAATTCCGATGCAATTTCTGTGTTTCATCGTCAATAAGAAGGTCAGAGGGATACAGTAAACCTGAAGTGAAGCATCGAAGTCTATAATTAGTGTCACAGGAATGGTTCAACAAAGACAGTAAGAAGAGTCAGTTTTCTTGTACTTAAGTCGGCATTGAGCCTATTCGATTTAATTCCGATGCAATTTCTGTTTCGTCGTCAATAAGAAGATCCAAGGGATACAGTAAACCTGAAATGAAGCATCGGAATCTAAAACCGGTCTAACAGGAAAGTTTCAGAACATAGACAGTAAGAAGAGCCAGTCATCTTGTTCTTGAGTCGGCATTGTGCTTTTTGTATTTAATTCCGATGCAATTTCTGTGTTTCATCGTCAATAAGAATGTCAGAGGGATACAGTAAACCTGAAGTGAAGCATCGGAATCGATAACTAGTGTCACAGGAATGGTTCAAAACATAGACAGTAACAAGAGTCAGATTTCTTGTACTTAAGTCGGCATTGTGCCTTTTGTATTTAATTCCGATGCAATTTCTGTGTTTCATCGTCAATAAGAAGGTCAGAGGGATACAGTTAACCTGAAGTGAACCATCGAAGTCTATAACTTGTGTCTCAGGAATGGTTCAACAAAGACAGTAAGATTTCTTGTACTTAAGTCCGCATTGTGCCTTTTGTATTTAATTCGGTTGCAAATTCTGTGTTTCGTCGTCAATAAGAGCATCCAAGGGATACAGTAAAGCTGAAGTGAAGCATCGGAATCTAAAACCGGTCTCACAGGAAAGTTT
This sequence comes from Schistocerca americana, assembly GCF_021461395.2. NCBI lineage: Eukaryota > Metazoa > Arthropoda > Insecta > Orthoptera > Acrididae > Schistocerca > Schistocerca americana. Next base: position 648,976 of record NW_025726104.1, read on the forward strand.
CAGAACATAGACAGTAAGAAGAGCCAGTCATCTTGTACTTGAGTCGGCATTGTGCCTTTTGTATTTAATTCCGATGCAATTTCTGTGTTTCATCGTCAATAAGAAGGTCAGAGGGATACAGTAAACCTGAAGTGAAGCATCAGAATCTATAACTAGTGACACAGGAATGGTTCAAAACATAGACAGTAAGAAGAGTCAGTTTCCTTGTACTTAATTCGGCATTGTGCCTTTTGTATTTAATTACGATGCAATTTCCTTGTTTCATCGTCAATAAGAGGGTCAGAGCAATACAGTAAACCTGAAGTGAAGCATCAGAATCGATAACTAGTGTCACAGGAATGGTTCAAAACATAGACAGTAAGAAGAGTCAGATTTCTTGTACTTAAGTCGGCATTGTGCCTTTTGTATTTAATTCGGATGCAATTTCTGTGTTTCATCGTCAGTTAGAAGGTCAGAGAGATACAGTAAACCTGAAGTGAAGCATAGAAATCTATAACTAGTGTCACAGGAATGTTTCAAAACATAGACAGTAAGAACCGCCAGTCTTCTTGTACTTGAGTTGACATTGTGCCTATGTATTTCATTCCGATGCAATTTCTGTGTTTCATAGTCAATAAGAAGGTCAGAGGGATACAGTAAACCTGAAGTGAAGCATCGGAATCTATAATTAGTGTCACAGGAATGGTTCAAAACATAGACAGTAGGAAGAGTCAGTTCTCCTGTACTTAAGTCGGCATTGTGCTTTTGTATTTAATTCCGATGCAATTTCTGTGTTTCATCGTCAATAAGAAGGTCAGTGGGATACAGTAAAAACGAAGTGAAGCATCGGAATCCATAACTAGTGTCACAGGAATGGTTCAAAACATAGACAGTAGGAAGAGTCAGTTCTCTTGTACTTAAGCCGGCATTGTGCCTTATGTATTTAATTCGGATGCAATTTCTGTGTTTCATCGTCAATAAGAAGGTGAGAGGGATACAGTTAACCTGAAGTGAAGCATCGAAGTCTATAACTTGTGTCTCAGGAATGGTTCAACAAAGACAGTAAGATTGCTTGTACTTAAGTCCGCATTGTGCCTTTTGTATTTAATTCGGATGCAAAATCTGTGTTTCGTCGTCAATAAGAGCATCCAAGGGATACAGTAAACCTAAAGTGAAGCATCGGAATCAAAACCGGTCTCACAGGAAAGTTTCAGAAGATAGACAGTAAGAAGAGCCAGTCATCTTGTACTTGAGTCGGCATTGTGCCATTTGTATTTAATTCCGATGCAATTTCTGTGTTTCATCGTCAATAAGAATGTCAGAGGGTTACAGTAAACCTGAAGTGAAGCATCGGAATCTATAACTAGTGTCACAGGAATAGTTGAAAACATAGACAGTATGAAGAGTCAGTCTTCTTGTTCTTAAGTCGGCATTCTGCCTTTTGTATTTAATTCCGATCCAATTTCTGTGTTTCATCGTCAATAAGAAGGTCAGAGGGATACAGTAAACCTGAAGTGAAGTATCGAAGTCTATAACTAGTGTCACAGGAATGATTCAACAAAGACAGTAAGAAGAGTCAGTTTTCTTGTACTTAAGTCGGCATTTTGCCTTTTGTATTTAATTCCGCTGCAATTTCTGAGTTTCATCGTCAATAAGAAGGTCAGAGGGATACAGTAACCCTGAAGTGAAGCATCGGAATGTGTAACTAGTGTCAGAGGAGTGGTTCAAATTATTGACAGTAAGAAGAGTCAGTTTTCTTGTACTTAAGTCGGCATTGTGCCTTTTCGATTTAATTCCGATGCAATTTCTGTTTCGTCGTCAATAGGAAGATCCAAGGGATACAGTAAACCTGAAGTGAAGCATCGGAATCTAAAACCGGTCTAACAGGAAAGTTTCAGAACATAGACAGTAAGAAGAGCCAGCCTTCTTGTACTTGAGTCGGCATTGTGCCTATGTATGTAATTCCGAAGCAATTTCTGTGTTTCATCGTCAATAAGAAGGTCCAAGGGATACAGTAAACCTGAAGTGAAGCATCGGAATCTATAACTAGTGTCACAGGAATGGTTCATAACATAGACAGAAAGAAGAGCCAGTCTTCTTGTACTTAAGTCGGCATTGTGCTTTTTGTATTTCATTCTTATGCAATTTCTGTGTTTCATCGTCAATAAGAAGGTTAGAGGAATACAGTAAACCTGAAGTGAAGCATCGGAATCTATAACTAGTGTCACAGGTATGGTTTAAAACATAGACAGTAAGAAGAGTCAGTTTTCTTGTAGTTAATTCGGCATTGTGCCTTTTGTATATAATTACGATGCAATTTCCTTGTTTCATCGTCAATAAGATGGTCAGAGCAATACAGTAAACCTGAAGTGAAGCATCGGAATCGATAACTAGTGTCACAGGAATGGTTCAAAACATAGACAGTAAGAAGAGTCAGATTTCTTGTACTTAAGTCGGCATTGTGCCTTTTGTATTTAATTCGGATGCAATTTCTGTGTTTCATCGTCAATAAGAAGGTGAGAGGGATACAGTTAACCTGAAGTGAAGCATCGAAGTCTATAACTTGTGTCTCAGGAATGGTTCAACAAAGACAGTAAGATTTCTTGTACTTAAGTCCGCATTGTGCCTTTTGTATTTAATTCGGATGCAAATTCTGTGTTTCGTCGTCAATAAGAGCATCCAACGGATACAGTAAAGCTGAAGTGAAGCATCGGAATTTAAAACCGGTCTCACAGGAAAGTTTCAGAACATAGACAGTAAGAAGAGCCAGTCATCTTGTACTTGAGTCGGCATTGTGCCTTTTGTATTTAATTCCGATGCAATTTCTGTGTTTCATCGTCAATAAGAAGGTCAGAGGGATACAGTAAACCTGAAGTGAAGCATCGGAATCTATAACTAGTGTCACACGAATGGTTCAAAACATAGACAGTAAGAAGAGTCAGTTTTCTTGTACTTAATTCGGCATTGTGCCTTTTGTATTTAATTACGATGCAATTTCCTTGTTTCATCGTCAATAAGAGGGTCACAGCAATACAGTAAACCTGAAGTGAAGCATCGGAATCGATAACTAGTGTCACAGGAATGGTTCAAAACATAGACAGTAAGAAGAATCACATTTCTTGTACTTAAGTCGGCATTGTGCCTTTTGTATTTAATTCGGATGCAATTTCTGTGTTTCATCGTCAGTTAGAAGGTCAGAGAGATACAGTAAACCTGAAGTGAAGCATAGGAATCTATAACTAGTGTCACAGGAATGGTTCAAAACATAGACAGTAAGAAGAGCCATTCTTCTTGTACTTGAGTTGACATTGTGCCTATGTATTTCATTCCGATGCAATTTCTGTGTTTCATAGTCAATACGAAGGTCAGAGGGATACAGTAAACCTGAAGTGAAGCATCCGAATCTATAATTAGTGTCATAGGAATGATTCAAAGCATAGACAGTAAGAAGAGCCAGTCTTGTTCTACTTGAGTCGGCATTGTGCCTTTTGTATTTAATTCCGATGCAATTTCTGTGTTTCATCGTCAATAAGAAGGTCCGAGGGATACAGTAAAACTGAAGTGAAGCATTAGAATCTATAACTAGTGTCACAGGAATGGTTCAAAACATAGACAGTAGGAAGAGTCAGTTCTCCTGTACTTAAGTCGGCATTGTGCTTTTGTATTTAATTCCGATGCAATTTCTGTGTTTCATCGTCAATAAGAAGGTCAGTGGGATACAGTAAAAACGAAGTGAAGCATCGGAATCCATAACTAGTGTCACAGGAATGGTTCAAAACATAGACAGTAGGAAGAGTCAGTTCTCTTGTACTTTAGTCGGCATTGTGCCTATGTGTTTAATGCCGATGCAATTCTGTGTTTCATCGTCAATAAGACGGTCAGAGGGATACAGTAAACCTGAAGTGAAGCATCGGAATCTAGAACTAGTGTCACAGGAATGGTTCAAAACATAGACAGTAGGAAGTGCCTCTCTTCTTCTACTTGATTCGGCATTGTGCCTTTTGTATTTAATTCCGATGCAATTTCTGTGTTTCATCGCCAATAAGAATGTCAGAGGGATACAGTAAACCTGAAGTGAAGCATCGGAATCTATAACTAGTGTCACAGGAATAGTTCAAATCATAGACAGTATGAAGAGTCAGTCTTCTTGTACTTAAGTCGGCATTGTGCCTTTTGTACTTAATTCCGATGCAATTTCTGTGTTTCATCGTCAATAAGGAGGTCAGAGGGATACAGTAAACCTGAAGTGAAGCATCGAAGTCTATAACTAGTGTCACAGGAATGGTTCAACAAAGACAGTAAGAAGAGTCAGTTTTCTTGTACTTAAGTCGGCATTTTGCCTTTTGTATTTAATTTTGCTGCAATTTCTGTGTTTGATCGTCAATAAGAAGGTCAGAGGGATACAGTAAACCTGAAGTGAAGCATCGGAATGTGTAACTAGTGTCACAGGAGTGGTTCAAATTATTGACAGTAAGAAGAGTCAGTTTTCTTGTACTTAAGTCGGCATTGTGCCTTTTCGATTTAATTCCGATGCAATTTCTGTTTCGTCGTCAATAAGAACATCCAAGGGATACAGTAAACCTGAAGTGAAGCATCGGAATCTAAAACCGGTTTAACAGGAACGTTTCAGAACATAGACAGTAAGAAGAGCCTGTCATCTTGTACTTGAGTCTACATTGTGCCTTTTGTATTTAATTCCGATGCAATTTCTGTGTTTCATCGTCAATAAGAAGGTCAGAGAGATACAGTATACCTGAATTGAAGCATCGGAATCTATAACTAGTATCACAGGAATGGTTCAAAACATAGACAGTAACCGAGCGGTGTGGCGCAGTGTTTAGACACTGGACTCGCATTCGGGAGGACGACGGTTCAATCCCGCGTCCGGCCATCTTGATTTAGGTTTTCCGTCATTTCCCTAAATCACTCCAGGCAAATGCCGGGATGGTTCCTCTGAAAGGGCACGGCCGACTTCCTTCCCAATCCTTCCCTAATCCGATAAGACCGATGACCACGCTGTCTGGTCTCCTTCCCCAAAACAACCAACCAACCATAGACAGTAAGAAGAGTCAGTTTTCTTTTACTTAAGGTCGCATTGTGCCTTTTCCATTTAATTCCGACGCAATTTCTGTGTTCCATCGTCAATAAGAAGGTCCAAGGGATACAGTAATCATATAGTGAAGCAGTAATCATATAGTGAAGCATCCCTTGGACCTTCTTATCGACGATGAAACACAGAAATTGCATAGGAATTAAATACAAAAGGCACAATGCCGACTTAAGTAGAAGAAGACTGAATCTTCTTACTGTCTATGCTTTGAACCATTCCCGTGACACAAGTTATAGATTCCGATGCTTCACTTCAGATTTACTGTATCCCTTGGACCTTCTTATTGACGACGAAACACAGAAATTGCTACGGGATTAAATAGAAAAGGCACATTGCCGACGTAAGTACAAGTAGACTGACTCTTCCTACTGTCTACGTTTTGAACCAATACTGTGACACTAGTAATAGATTCCGATGCTTCACTTCAGGTTCAGTGTATCCCTCGGACCTTCTTATTGACGATGAAACACAGCAATTGCATCGGAATTAAATAGAAAAGGCACAATGCCGACTTAAGAACAAGAAGTCTGATTCTTCTTACTGGCTATGTTGTGAACATTTCCTGTGAGACCAGTTTTAGATTCCGATGCTTCACTATATGTTTACTGTATCCCTTGGACCTTCTTATTGACGATGAAACACAGAAATTGCATCGGATTTAAATACAAAAGGCAAAATGCCGACTTAAGTTCAAGAAGACTGACTCCTCTTACTGTCTATTGTTAATCATTCCTGTGACACTAGTTATAGATTCCGATGCTTCACTTCATTGTTTACTGTATTTCTCTGGCCTTCTTGTTGACGATGAAACACAGAAATTGCATCGGAATTAAATACAAAAGGCATAATGGCGACTCAAATACAAGATGACTTGCTCTTGTTGCTCCCTATGTTTTGAACCTTTCCTGTGAGACAGGTTTTAGATTCCGATGCTTCACTTCAGGTTTAGTGTATTACTTGTACCTTCTTATCGACGACGAAACAATGAAATTGCATCGAAATTAAATAGAAAAGGCACAATCCCGACTTAAGTACAAGAAGACTGACTCATCTTAATGACTATGCTTTGAACATTTCCTGTGACACTAGTTTTGGATTCCGATGCTTCACTATATGTTTACTGTATCCCTTGGACCTTCTTATTGTCGATGAAACACAGAAATTGCGTCGGAATTAAATACAAAAGGCACAATGCCGACTTAAGTACAAGAAGACTGACTCTTGTTACTGTCTATGTTTTGAACCATTCCTGTGACACTAGTTCGATGCTTCACTTCAGGTATTCTGTATCCCTCTGACCTTCTTATTGATGATGAAACACAGAAATTGCATCGGAATTAAATAGAAAAGCCACAATGCCGACTTAAGTACAAGAAGACTGTCTCTTCTTGCTGTCTATCTTTTGAATCGATCCAGTGACACTAGTTATAGTTTCCGATGCTTCACTTTAGGTTTACTGTATCCCATGGACCTTCTTATTGACGATGAAACACCGAAATTGCATCGGAATTGAATACGAAAGGCACAATGAAGACTTAAGTACAAGAAGACTGACTCTTCTTACTGACTATGTTTTGAACCATTCATGTGACACCACTTATTGATTCCGATGCTTCCCTTCAGGTTTACTGTATCCCTCTGACCTTATTATTGACGATGAAACATAGATATTGCATCGGAATTAAATAGAAAAGGCACAATGCCGACTTAACTACAAGAAGACTGACTCTTCTTACTGACGATGGTTTGAACCATTCCTGTGACACTAGTTGTAGATTCCGTGCTTCACTTCAGGTTTACTGTATCCCTCTCACCTTCTTATTGACGATGAAACACAGAAATTGCATCGGAATTAAATACAAAAGGCATAATGGCGACTCAAATACAAGATGACTTGCTCTTGTTACTCCCTATGTTTTGAACCTTTCCTGTGAGACCGGTTTCAGATTCCGATGCTTCACTTCAGGTTTACTGTATTACTTGTACCTTCTTTATTGACTACGAAACAATGAAATTGCATCGAAATTAAATAGAAAAGGCACAATGCCGACTTAAGTACAAGATGACTGACTCATCTTAATGACTATGGTTTGAACATTTCCTGTGACACAAGTTTTGGATTCCGATGCTTCACTATATGTTTACTGTATCCCTTGGACCTTCTTGTTGACGATGAGACACATAAATTGCATCGGAATTAAATAGAAAAGGCACAATGCCGACTTAAGTATAAGTAGACTGACCTTTCCTTCTGTCTATGTTTTGAACCATTCCTGTGACTCTAGTTCGATGCTTCACTTCAGGTATTCTGTATCACTCTGACCTTCTTATTGATGATGAAACACAGAAATTGCATCGGAATTAAATAGAAAAGGCACAATGCCGACTTATGTACAAGAAGACTGACTCTTCTTGCTGTCTATGTTTTGAACCGATCCTGTGACACTAGTTATAGATTTCGATGCTTCACTTCAGGTTTATTGTATCCCTTGGACCTTATTATTGACGATGAAACACAGAAATTTCATCGGAATTAAATACAAAAGAGACAATGCCGACTTATGTACAAGAAGACTGACTCATCTTACTGTCTATATTTTGAACCATTCCTGTGACACTAGTTATAGATTCCGATGCTTCACTTCAGGTTTACTGTATCCCTTGGACTTTCTTATTGACGACGAAACACAGAAATTGCATCGGAATTAAATAGAAAAGGCACAATATCGACTTAAGTACAAGAAGACTGACTCTTCCTACTTTCTATGTTTTGAAACATTCCTGTGACACTAGTTTTTGATTCCGATGGTTCACTTCAGGTTTACTGTATCCCTTGGACCTTCTTATTGACGACGAAACACAGAAACTGCGTCGGAATTAAATAGAAAAGGCACAATGCCGACATAAGTTCAAGAAGACTGACCCTTCCTATTGCCTATGTTTTGAACCATTCCTGTGACACTAGTTATAGATTCCAATGCTTCACTTCAGGTTTACTGTACCCCTCTGACCTTCTTAGAGACGATGAAACACAGAAATGGCATCGGAATTAAATAGAAAAGGCACAATGCCGAGTTAAGTACAAGAAGACTGACTCTTCCTACTGTCTATGTTTGAACCATTCCTGTGACACTAGTTATAGATTCCGATGCTTCACTTCAGGTTTACTGTATCCCTTGGACCTTCTTATCGACGATGAAACACTGAAATTGCATCGGAATTAAATACAAAAGGCACAATGCCGACTTAAGTACAAGAAGACTGAATCTTCTTACTGTCTATGCTTTGAACCATTCCTGTGACACTAGTTATAGATTCCGATGCTTCCCTTCAAATTTACTGTATCCCTTGGACCTTCTTATTGACGACGAAACACAGAAATTGCATCGGAATTAAATAGAAAAGGCACAATGCAGACGTAAGTACAAGTAGATTGACTCTTCCTACTGTCTACGTTTTGAACCATTCCTGTGACACTAGTAATAGATTTCGATGCTTCACTTCAGGTTTACTGTATCCCTCGGACCTTCTTATTGACGATGAAACACAGCAATTGCATCGGAATTAAATACAAAAGCCACAATGCCGACTTAAGAACAATAAGTCTGACTCTTCTTACTGACTATGTTGTGAACATTTCCTGTGAGACCAGTTTTAGATTCCGATGCTTCACTATATGTTTACTGTATCCCTTGGACCTTCTTATTGACGATGAAACACAAAAATTGCATCGGATTTAAATACAAAAGGCAAAATGCCGACTTAAGTACAAGAAGACTGACTCTTCTTACTCTCTATTTTTAATCATTCCTGTGACACTAGTCATACATTCCGATGCTTCACTTCAGGTTTACTGTATCCCTCTGACCTTCTTATTGACGATGAAACACAGAAATTGCATCGGAATTAAATACAAAAAGCATAATGGCGACTCAAATACAAGATGACTTGCTCTTGTTGCTCCCTATGTTTTGAACCTTTCCTGTGAGACCGGTTTTAGATTCCGATGCTTCACTTCAGGTTTACTGTATCCCTTGGACCTTCTTATTGACGATGAAACACCGAAATTGCATCGGAATTAAATACGAAAGGCACAATGAAGACTTAAGTACAAGAAGACTGACTCTTCTTACTGACTATGCTTTGAACCATTCATGTGACACCACTTATTGATTCCGATGCTTCCCTTCAGGTTTACAGTATCCCTCTGACCTTATTATTGACGATGAAACATAGATATTGCATCGGAATTAAATAGAAAAGGCACAATGCCGACTTAAGTACAAGAAGACTGACTCTTCTTACTGACGATGGTTTGAACCATTCCTGTGACACTAGTTATAGACTCCGATGCTTCACATGAGGTTTACTGTATCCCTCTGACCTTCTTATTGATGATGAAACACATAAATTGCATCGGAATTAAATAGAAAAGGCACAATGCCGACTTAAGTATAAGTAGACTGACCTTTCCTACTGTCTATGTTTTGAACCATTCCTGTGACACTAGTTATAGATTCCGATGTTTCACTTCAGGGTTACTGTATCCCTCTGACCTTATTGACGATGAAACACAGAAATTGCATCGGAATAAGATAGAAAAGGCACAATGCCGACTTAAGTACAAGAAGACTGACTTTTCTTACTGGCTATGATTTGAACCATTCCAGTAACACTAGTTATAGATTCCGATGCTTCACTTCAGGTGTACTGTATCCCTTGGACCTTCTTATTGACGATGAAACACAGAAATTGCATCGGAATTAAATACAAGAGGCACAATGCCGACTTAAGTACAAGTAGACTGACTCTTCTTACTGTCTATGTTTTGAACCATTCCTGTCACACTAGTTATAGATTCTGATTCTTCACTTCAGGTTTACTGTATCCCTCTGACCTTCTTATTGACGATGAAACACAGAAATTGCAACGGAATTAAATAGCAAAGGAACAATGCCGACTTAAGTACGGGAAGACTGACTCTTATTACTGACTATGTTTTGAACCATTCCTGTGACACTAGTTATAGATTCCGATGCCACACTTCAGGTTTACTGTATCCCTCTGACCTCCTTATTGACGATGAAACACAGAAATTGCGTCGGAATTAGATACAAAATGCACAATGCCGACTTAACTACTAGTAGACTGACTCTTCCTACTGTCTATGTATGAACCATTCCTGTGACACTAGTTATAGATTCCGATGCTTCACTTTAGGTTTTCCTGTATCCCTCTGACCTTCTTATTGACGATAAAACACATATATTGCATCGGAATTAACTAGAAAAGGCATAATGCCGACTTAAATACAAGAAGACTGACTCTTCTTACTGACTATGTTTTGAACCATTCCTGTGACAGTAGTTATAGACTCCGATGCTTCACTTCAGGTTTACTGTATCCCTCTGACCATCTTATTGATGATGAAACACAGGAATTGCATCGGAATTAAATAGAAAAGGTACATTGCCGACTTAAGTACAAGAAGACTGACTCTTCCTACTGTCTATGTTTTGAACCATTCCTGTGACACTAGTTACAGATTCCGATGCCTCAATTCAGGTTTACTGTATCCCTTGGACCTTCTTATTGACGATGAAACACAGAAAGTGCATCGGAACTATATACAAAATGCACAATGACGACTTAAGTACAAGAAGACTGACTCTTCCTACTGGTTATGATTTGAACCACTCCTGTGACACTAGTGTTAGATTCCGATGCTTGACTTCAGGTTTACTGTATCCCTCTGACCTTATTGACGATGAAACACACAAATTGCATCGGAATTAAATAGAAAAGGCACAATGCCGACTTAAGTACATGAAGACTGACTCTACCTACTGTCTATGCTTTGAACCATTCCTGTGACACTAGTTATAGATTTCGATGCTTCACTTCAGGTTTACTGTATCCCTCTGACCTTGTTATTGACGATGAAACATAGAAATTGCATCGGAATTAAATAGAAAAGGCACAATGCCGACTTAAGTACAAGAAGACTGACTCTACCTACTGTCTATGTTTTGAACCATTCCTGCGACACTAGTTATAGATTTCGATGCTTCACTTCAGGTTTACTGTATCCCTCTGACCTTGTTATTGACGATGAAACACAGAAATTGCGTCATAATTAAATAGAAAAGCCACAATGCCGACTTAAGTACAAGAAGACTGACTCTTCGTACTGTCTATGTTTGAACAATTCCTGTGACACTAGTTATGGTTTCCGATGCTTCCCTTCAGGTTTACTGTATCTCTCTGACATTCTTATTGACGATGAAACACAGAACTTGCATCGGAATTAAATACAAAAGGCACAATGCCGACTTAAGTACTAGAAGACTGACTCTTATTACTGTCCATGTTTTGAACCATTCCTGTGACACTAGTTATACATGCCGATGCTTCACTTCAGGTTTACTGTATCACTTGGACCTTCTCATTGACGATGAAACACAGAAATTGTATCGGAATTAAATACAAAAGGCACAATGCCGATTTATGTACAAGAAGACTGACTCATCTTATTGTCTATATTTTGAACCATTCCTGTGACTCTAGTTACAGATTCCGATGCTTCACTTGAGGTTTACTGTATCCCTTGGACTTTCTTATTGACGACGAATCACAGAAATTGCATCGGAATTAAATAGAAAAGGGACATTGTCGACTCAAGTATAAGAAGACTGACTCTTCCTACTGTTTATGTTTTGAAACATTCCTGTGACTAATTATAGATTTCAATGCTTCACTTCAGGTTTACTGTATCCCTTGGACCTACTTATTGACGGCGAAACACAGAATCTGCATCGGAATTAAATAGAAAAGGCACAATGCCGACATAAGTTCAAGAAGACTGACCCTTCCTATTGTCTATGTTTTGAACCATTCCTGTGACACTAGTTATAGATTCCAATGCTTCACTTCAGGTTTACTGTATCCCTCTGACCTTCTTATTGACGATGAAACACAGAAATTGCATCGGAATTAAATAGAAAAGGCACAACGCCGACTTAAGTACAAGAAGACTGACTCTTCTTACTGTCTATGTTTTGAACCTTTCCTGTGACACTACATATAGATTCTGATGCTTCACTTCAGGTTTACTGTATTGGACTTTCTTATTGACGACGAAACACAGAAATTGCATCGGAATTGAATAGAAAAGGCACAATGCCGACTTAAGTACAAGAAGACTGACTCTTCCTACTTTCTATGTTTTGAAACATTCCTGTGACACTAGTTATAGATTCCGATGCTTCACTTCAGGTTTACTGTATCCCTTGGACCTTCTTATTGACGACGAAACACAGAAACTGCATCGGAATTAAATAGAAAAGGCACAATGCCGACATAAGTTCAAGAAGACTGACCCTTCCCATTGTCTATGCTTTGAACCATTCCTGTGACACTAGTTATAGATTCCGTTGCTTCACTTCAGGTTTACTGTATCCATTGGACCTTCTTATCGACGATGAAACACAGAAATTGCATCGGAATTAAATAGAAAATTCACAATGCCGACGTAAGTACAAGTAGACTGACTCTTCCTACTGTCTACGTTTTGAACCATTCCTGTGACACTAGTAATAGATTTCGATGCTTCACTTCAGGTTTACTGTATCCCTCGGACCTTCTTATTGACGATGAAACACAGCAATTGCATCGGAATTAAATACAAAAGGCACAATGCCGACTTAAGAACAAGAAGTCTGACTCTTCTTACTGACTATGTTGTGAACGTTTCCTGTGAGTCCAGTTTTAGATTCCGATGCTTCACTATATGTTTACTGTTTCCCTTGGACCTTCATATTGACGAGGAAACATAGAAATTGCATCGGATTTAAATACAAAAGGCAAAATGCCGACTTCAGTACAAGAAGACTGACTCCCCTTACAGTCTATTTTTAATCATTCCTGTGACACTAGTTATAGATTCTGATGCTTCACTTCCGGTTTACTGTATCCCTCTGACCTTCTTATTGACGATGAAACACAGAAATTGCATCGGAATTAAATACAAAAGGCATAATGGCGACTCAAATATAAGATGACTTGCTCTTGTTACTCCCTATGTTTTGAACCTTTCCTGTGAGACCGGTTTTAGATTCCGATGCTTCACTTCAGGTCTACTGTATTACTTGTACCTTCTTATTGACGACGAAACAATGAAATTGCATCGAAATTAAATAGAAAAGGCACAATGCCGACTTAAGTACAAGAAGACTGACTCATCTTAATGACTATGATTTGAACATTTCCTGTGACACAAGTTTTGGATTCCGATGCTTCACTATATGTTTACTGTATCCCTTGGACCTTCTTGTTGACGATGAGACACAGAAATTGCATCGGAATTAAATACAAAAGGCACAATGCCGACTTAAGTACAAGAAGACTGACTCTTGTTACTGTCTATGTTTTGAACCATTCCTGTGACATTAGTTCGATGCTTCACTTCAGGTATTCTGTATCCCTCTGACCTTGTTATTGATGATGAAACACAGAAATTGCATCGGAATTAAATAGAAAAGGCACAATGCCGACTTAAGTACAAGAAGACTGACTCTTCTTGCTGTCTATGTTTGGAACCGATCCTGTGACACTAGTTATAGATTCCGATGCATCACTTCAGGTTTATTGTATCCCTTGGACCTTCCTATTGAATATGAAACACAGAAATTGCATCGGAATTAAATAGAAAAGGCACAACGCCGACTTAAGTACAAGAAGACTGACTCTTCTTACTGTCTATGTTTTGAACCATTCCTGTGACACTAGTTATAGGTTCCAATGCTTCACTTCAGATTTACTGTATCCCGTGGACCTTCTTATTGACGATGAAACACAAAAATTGCATCGGAATTAAATACAAAAGGCACCATGCCGCCTTATGTACAAGAAGACTGACTCATCTTACTGTCTATATTTTGAACCATTCCTGTGACACTAGTTATAGATTCCGATGCTTCACCTCAGGTTTAATGTATCCCTTGGACTTTCTTATTGACGACGAAACACTGAAATTGCATCGGAATTAAATAGAAAATGCACAATGTCGACTAAAGTACAAGAAGACTGACTCTTCCTTCTTTCTATGTTTTGAAACATTCCTGTGACACTAGTTATTGATTCCGATGCTTCACTTCAGGTTTACTGTATCCCTTGGACTTCTTATTGACGACGAAACACAGAAACTGCATCGGAATTAAATAGAAAAGGCACAATGCCGACATAAGTTCAAGAAGACTGACTCTTTTTATTGTCTATGTTTTGAACCATTCCTGTGACACTAGTTATGGATTCCAATGCTTCACTTCAGGTTTACAGTATCCCTCTGACCTTCTTATTGACGATGAAACACAGAAGTGGCATCGGAATTAAATAGAAAAGGCACAATGCCGAGTTAAGTACAACAAGACTTACTCTTCCTACGGTCTATGTTTGAACCATTCCTGTGACACTAGTTATAGATTCCGATGCTTCACTTCAGGTTTACTGTATCCCTTGGACCTTGTTATCGACGATGAAACACAGAAATTGCATCGGATTTAAATACAAAAGGCAAAATGCCGACTTAAGTACAAGAAGACTGACTCCTCTTACTGTCTATTTTTAATCATTCCTGTGACACTAGTTATAGATTCCGATGCTTCACTTCAGGTTTACTGTATTTCTCTGGCCTTCTTATTGACGATGAAACACAGAAATCGCATCGGAATTAAATACAAAAGGCATAATGGCGCCTCAAATACAAGATGACTTGCTCTTGCTGCTCCCTATGTTTTGAACCTTTCCTGTGAGACCGGTTTTAGATTCCGATGCTTCACTTAAGGTTTTCTGTATTACTTGTACCTTCTTATTGACGACGAAACAATGAAATTGCATCGAAATGAAATAGAAAAGGCACAATCCCGACTTAAGTACAAGAAGACTGACTCATCTTAATGACTATGCTTTGAACATTTCCTGTGACACAAGTTTTGGATTCGGATGCTTCACTATATGTTTACTGTATCCCTTGGACCTTCTTATTGTCGATGAAACACAGAAATTGCATCGGAATTAAATACAAAAGGCACAATGCCGACTTAAGTACAAGAAGACTGACTCTTCTTACTGACTATGATTTGAACCATTCCTGTGACACTAGCTATAGATTCCGATGCCTCAGTTCAGGTTTACTGTACCCCTCGGACTTTCTTATTGACGATGAGACATAGAAATTGCATCGGAATTAAATACAAAACGCACAATGCCGACTTAAGTACAAGAAGACTGACTCTTGTTACTGTCTATGTTTTGAACCATTCCTGTGACACTAGTTCGATGCTTCACTTCAGGTATTCTGTATCCCTCTGACCTTCTTATTGATGATGAAACACAGAAATTGCATCGGAATTAAATAGAAAAGCCACAATGCCGACTTAAGTACAAGAAGACTGACTCTTCTTGCTGTCTATCTTTTGAATCGATCCAGTGACACTAGTTATAGATTCCGATGCTTCACTTCAGGTTTACTGTATCCCTTGGACCTTCTTATTGACGATCAAACACCGAAATTGCATCGGAATTGAATACGAAAGGCACAATGAAGACTTAAGTACAAGAAGACTGACTCTTCTTACTGACTATGTTTTGAACCATTCATGTGACACCACTTATTGATTCCGATGCTTCCCTTCAGGTTTACTGTATCCCTCTGACCTTATTATTGACGATGAAACATGGATATTGCATCGGAATTAAATAGAAAAGGCACAATGCCGACTTAAGTACAAGAAGACTGACTCTTCTTACTGACGATGGTTTGAACCATTCCTGTGACACTAGTTATAGACTCCGATGCTTCACATGAGGTTTACTGTATCCCTCTGACCTTCTTATTGATAATGAAACACATAAATTGCATCGGAATTAAATAGAAAAGGCACAATGCCGACTTAAGTATAAGTAGAATGACCTTTCCTATTGTCTATGTTTTGAACCATTCCAGTAACACCAGTTATAAATTCCGATGCTTCACGTCAGGTGTACTGTACCCCTTGGACCTTCTTATTGACGAGGAAACACAGATATTGCATCGGAATTAAATACAAGAGGCAGAATGCCGACTTAAGTACAAGTAGACTGACTCTTCCTACTGTCTACGTTTTGAACCATTCCTGTGACGCTAGTAATAGATTTCGATGCTTCACTTCAGGTTTACTGTATCCCTCGGACCTTCTTATTGACGATGAAACACAGCAATTGCATCGGAATTAAATACAAGAGGCACAATGCCTACTTAAGAACAAGAAGTCTGACTCTTCTTACTGACTATGTTGTGAACATTTCCTGTGAGACCAGTTTTAGATTCCGATGCTTCACTATATGTTTACTGTATCCCTTGGACCTTCTTATTGACGATGAAACACAAAAATTGCATCGGATTTAAATACAAAAGGCAAAATGCCGACTTAAGTACAAGAAGACTGACTCTTCTTACCCTCTATTTTTAATCATTCCTGTGACACTAGTTATAGATTCCGATGCTTCACTTCACGTTTACTGTATCCCTCTCATCTTCTTATTGACGATGAAACACAGAAATTGCATCGGAATTAAATACAAAAGGCATAATGGCGACTCAAATACAAGATGACTTGCTCTTGTTACTCCCTATGATTTGAACCTTTCCTGTGAGACCGGTTTCAGATTCCGATGCTTCACTTCAGGTTTACTGTATTACTTGTACCTTCTTATTGACGACGAAACAATGAAATTGCATCGAAATTAAATAGAAAAGGCTCAATGCCGACTTAAGTACAAGAAGACTGACTCATCTTAATGACTATGCTTTGAACATTTCCTGTGACACAAGTTTTGGATTCCGATGCTTCACTATACGTTTACTGTATCCCTCGGACCTTCTTATTGACGATGAAACACAGCAATTGCATCGGAATTAAATACAAGAGGCACAATGCCTACTTAAGAACAAGAAGTCTGACTCTTCTTACTGACTATGTTGTGAACATTTCCTGTGAGACCAGTTTTAGATTCCGATGCTTCACTATATGTTTACTGTATCCCTTGGACCTTCTTATTGACGATGAAACACAAAAATTGCATCGGATTAAAATACAAAAGGCAAAATGCCGACTTAAGTACAAGAAGCCTGACTCTTCTTACTCTCTATTTTTAATCATTCCTGTGACAATAGTTGTAGATTCCGATGCTTCACTTCAGGTATTCTGTATCCCTCTGACCTTCTTATTGATGATGAAACACAGAAATTGCATCGGAATTAAATAGAAAAGGCACAATGCCGACTTAAGTACAAGAAGACTGACTCTTCTTTCTGTCTATGTTTTGAACCATTCCTGTGACACTAGTTATAGGTTCCGATGCTTCACTTCAGATTTACTGTATCCCTTAGACCTTATTATTGACGATGAAACACAGAAATGTCATAGGAATTAAATACAAAAGGCACAATGCCGACTTATGTACAAGAAGACTGACTCATCTTACTGTCTATATTTTGAACCATTCCTGTGACACTAGTTATAGATTCCGATGCTTCACTTCAGGTTTACTGTATCCCTTGGACTTTCTTATTGACGACGAAAAACAGAAATTGCATCGGAATTAAATAGAAAACGCACAATGTCGACTTAAGTACAAGAAGACTGACTCTTCCTACTTTCTATGTTTTGAAACATTCCTGTGACACTAGTTATTGATTCCGATGCTTCACTTCAGGTTTACTGTATCCCTTGGACCTTCTTATTGACGACGAAACACAGAAACTGCATCGGAATTAAATAGAAAAGGCACAATGCCGACATAAGTTCAAGAAGACTGACCCTTCCTATTGTCTATGTTTTGAACCATTCCTGTGACACTAGTTATAGATTCCAGTGCTTCACTTCAGGTTCACTGTATCCCTCTGACCTTCTTAGTGACGATGAAACACTGAAATGGCATCGGAATTAAATAGAAAAGGCACAATGCCGAGTTAAGTACAAGAAGACTGACTCTTCCTACTGTCTATGTTTGAACCATTCCTGTGACACTAGTTATAGATTCCGATGCTTCACTTCAGGTTTACTGTATCCCTTTGACCTTCTTATCGACGATGAAACACAGAAATTGCATCGGAATTAAATGGAAATGCACAATGCCGACTTATGTACAAGAAGACTGACTCTTCTTACTGTCTATGTTTGAACAATTCCTGTGACACTAGTTATAGATTCCGATGCTTCACTTCAGGTTTACTGTATACCTTGGACCTTCTTATCGACGACGAAACACAGAAATTGCATCGGAATTAAATACAAAAGGCACAATGCCGACTTAAGTACAAGAAAACTGAATCTTCTTACTGTCTATGCTTTGAACCATTCCTGTGACACTAGTTATAGATTTCGATGCTTCACTTCAGATTTACTGTATCCCTTGGACCTTGTTATTGACGACGTAACACAGAAATTGCATCGGAATTAAATACAAGAGGCACAATGCCGACTTAAGAACAATAAGTCTGACTCTTCTTACTGACTATGTTGTGAACATTTCCTGTGAGACCAGTTTTAGATTCCGATGCTTCACTATATGTTTACCGTATCCCTCGGACCTTCTTATTGACGATGAAACACAAAAATTGCATCGGATTTAAATACAAAAGGCAAAATGCCGACTTAAGTACAAGAAGACTGACTCTTCTTATTCTCTATTTTTAATCATTCCTGTGACACTAGTTATAGATTTCGATGCTTCACTTCAGGTTTACTGTATCCCTCTGACCGTCTTATTGACGATGAAACACAGAAATTGCATCGGAATTAAATACAAAAGGCATAATGGCGACTCAAACACAAGATGACTTGCTCTTGTTGCTCCCTATGCTTTGAACCTCTCCTGTGAGACCGGTTTTAGATTCCGATGCTTCGCTTGAGGTTTACTGTATTACTTGTACCTTCTTATTGACGACGAAACAATGAAATTGCATCGAAATTGAATAGAAAAGGCACAATCCCGACTTAAGTACAAGAAGACTGACTCTTCTTACTGACTATGATTTGAACCATTCCTGTGACACTAGCTATAGATTCCGATGCCTCAGTTCAGGTTTACTGTATCCCTCGGACTTTCATATTGACGATGAGACACAGAAATTGCATCGGAATTAAATACAAAAGGCACAATGCCAACTTAAGTACAAGAAGACTGACTCTTGTTACTGTCTATGTTTTGAACCATTCCTGTGACACTAGTTCGATGCTTCACTTCAGGTATTCTGTATCCCTCTGACCTTCTTATTGATGATGACACACAGAAATTGCATCGGAATTATATAGAAAAGCCACAATGCCGACTTAAGTACAAGAAGACTGACTCTTCTTGCAGTCTACCTTTTGAACCGATCCAGCTCACTAGTTATAGATTCCGATGCTTCACTTCAGGTTTACTGTATCCCTTGGACCTTCTTATTGACGATGAAACACCGAAAATGCATCGGAATTGAATACGAAAGGCACAATGAAGACTTAAGTACAAGAAGACTGACTCTTCTTACTGACTATGTTTTGAACCATTCATGTGACAGCACTTATTGATTCCGATGCTTCCCTTCAGTTTTACTGTATCCCTCTGACCATATTATTGACGATGAAACATAGATATTGCATCGGAATTAAATACAAGAGGCCCAATGCCGACTTAAGTACAAGTAGACTGACTCTTCTTACTGTCTATCTTTTGAACCATTCCTGTCACACTAGTTATAGATTCTGATTCTTCACTTCAGGTTTACTGTATCCCTCTGACCTTCTTATTGACGATGAAACACAGAAATTGCATCGGAATTAAATAGCAAAGAAACAATGCCGACTTAAGTGCAGGAAGACTGACTCTTCTTACTGACTATGTTTTGAACTATTCCTGTGACACTAGTTATAGATTCCGATGCCTCACTTCAGGTTTACTGTATCCCTCTGACCTCCTTATTGACGATGAAACACAGAAATTGCATCGGAATTAGATACAAAAGGCACAATGCCGACTTAAGTACTAGTAGACTGACTCTTCTTACTGTCTATGTTTTGAACCATTCCTGTGACACTAGTTATAGATTCCGATGCTTCACTTCAGGTTTACTGTATCCCTCTGACCTTCTTATTGACGATAAAACACATATATTGCATCGGAATTAACTAGAAAAGGCACAATGCCGACATAAGTACAAGAAGACTGACTCTTCTTACTGACTATGTTTTGAATAATTCCTGTGACAGTAGTTATAGACTCCGATGCTTAACTTCAGGTTTATGTATCCCTCTGACCATCTTATTGATGATGAAACACAGAAATTGCATCGTAATTAAATAGAAAACGTACAATGCCGACTTAAGTACAAGAAGACTGACTCTTCCTACTGTCTATGTTTTGAACCCTTCCTGTGACACTAGTTACAGATTCCGATGCCTCAATTTAGGTTTACTGTATCCCTTGGACCTTCTTATTGACGATGAAACACAGAAAGTGCATCGGAATTATATACAAAAGGCACAATGACGACTTAAGTACAAGAAGACTTACTCTTCCTACTGGTTATGATTTGAACCACTCCTGTGACACTAGTGTTGGATTCCGATGCTTCACTTCAGGATTACTGTATCCCTCTGACCTTCTTATTGACGATGAAACACACAGATTGCATCGGAATTAAATAGAAAAGGCACAATGCCGAATTAAGTATGAGAAGACTGACTCTACCTACTGTCTATGCTTTGAACCATTCCTGTGACACTAGTTATAGATTTTGATGCTTCACTTCAGGTTTACTGTATCCCTCTGACCTTGTTATTGACGATGAAACACAGAAATTGCATCGGAATTAAATAGAAAAGGCACAATGCCGACTTAAGTACAAGAAGACTGACTCTACCCACTGTCTATGCTTTGAACCATTCCTGTGACACTAGTTATAGATTTCGATGCTTCACTTCAGGTTTACTGTATCCCTCTGACCTTGTTATTGACGATGAAACACAGAAATTGCATCATAATTGAATAGAAAAGCCACAATGCCGACTTAAGTACAAAAAGACTGACTCTTCTTGCTGTCTATCTTTTGAACCGATCCAGTGACACTAGTTATAGATTCCGATGCTTCACTTCAGATTTACTGTATCCCTTGGACATTCTTATTGACGATGAAACACCGAAATTGCATCGGAATTAAATACGAAAGGCACAATGAAGACTTAAGTACAAGAAGACTGACTCTTCTTACTGACTATGTTTTGAACCATTCATGTGACACCACTTATTGATTCCGATGCTTCCCTTCTGGTTTACTGTATCCCACTGAATTTATTATTGACGATGAAACCTAGATATTGCATCGGAATTAAATAGAAAAGGCACAATGCCGACTTAAGTACAAGAAGACTGACTGTTCTTACTGACGATGGTTTGAACCATTCCTGTGACACTAGTTATAGACTTAGATGCTTCACTTGAGGTTTACTGTATCCCTCTGCCCTCCTTATTGATGATGAAACACATAAATTGCATCGGAATTAAATAGAAAAGGTACAATGCCGACTTAAGTACAAGAAGACTGACTCTTCCTACTGTCTATGTTTTGAACCATTCCTGTGACACTAGTTATGGATTCCAATGCCTCAATTCAGGTTTACTGTATCCCTTGGACCTTCTTATTGACGATGAAACACCGACATTGCATCGGAACTGAATACGAAAGGCACAATGCCGACTTAAGTACAAGAATACTGACTCTTCTTACCGACGATGGTTTGAACCATTCCTGTGACACTAGTTATAGACTACGATGCTTCACATGAGGTTTACTGTATCCCTCGGACGTTCTTATTGATGATGAAAGACATAAATTGCTTCGGAATTTAATAGAAAAGGCACAATGCCGACTTAAGTATAAGTAGACTGACCCTTCCTACTGTCTATGTTTTGAACCATTCCTGTGACACTAGTTATAGATTCCGATGCTTCACTTCAGGTTTACTGTATCCCTCTGACCTTCTTATTGACGATGTAACACAGAAATTGCATCGGAATTAGATAGAAAAGGCACAATGCCGACTTAAGTACAAGAAGACTGACTCTTCTTACTGTTATGATTTGAACCATTCCAGTAACACTAGTTATAGATTCCGATGCTTCACTTCAGGTGTACTGTATAACTTGGACCTTCTTATTGACGATGAAACACAGAAATTGCATCGGAATTAAATACAAGAGGCATAATGCCGACTTAAGTACAAGTAGACTGACTCTTCTTACTGTCTATCTTTTGACCATTCCTGTCACACTAGTTATAGATTCTGATACTTCACTTCAGGTTTACTGTATACCTCTGACCTTCTTATTGACGATGAAACACAGAAATTGCATCGGAATTAAATAGAAAGGAACAATGCCGACTTAAGTACAGGAAGACTGACTCTTCTGACTGACTATGTTTTGAACCATTACTGTAAAACTAGTTATAGATTCCGATGCCTCACTTCAGGTCTACTGTATCCCTCAGACCTCCTTATTGACGATGAAACACAGCAATTGCATCGGAATTAAATACAAAAGGCACAATGCCGACTTAAGTACTAGTAGACTGACTCTACCTACTGTCTATGCTTTGAACCATTCCTGTGACACTAGTTATAGATTTCGATGCTTCACTTCAGGTTTACTGTATCCCTCTGACCTTGTTATTGACGATGAAACACAGAAATTGCATCGGAATTAAATACAAAAAGCACAATGACGACTCAAGTGCAAGAAGACTAACTCTTTTCACTGTCTACGTTTTGAACCATTCCTGTGACACTAGTTATAGATTCTGATGCATCACTTCAGGTTTACTGTATCCCTCTGACCTTCTTATTGACGATGAAACACAGAAATTGCATCGGATTTAAATACAAAAGGCACAATGCCGACTATAGTACAAGTAGACTGACCCTTGTTACTGTCTATGTTTTGAACCATTCCTGTGACACTAGTTATAGATTCCGATGCTTCACTTCAAGTGTACTGTATCCCTTGGACCTTCTTATTGACGATGAAACACAGAAATTGCATCGGAATGAAATACAAAAGGCACAATGCCGACTATAGTACAAGTAGACTGACCCTTGTTACTGTCTATGTTTTGAACCATTCCTGTGACACTAGTTATAGATTCTGATACTACACTTCAGGTTTACTGTATCCCTCTGACCTTCTTATTGACGATGAAACACAGAAATTGCATCCGAATTAAATAGCAAAGGAACAATGCCGAATTAAGTACAGGAAGACTGTCTCTTCTTACTGACTATGTTTTGAACCATTCCTGTGACACTAGTTATAGATTCCGATGCCTCACTTCAGGTTTACTGTATCCCTCTGACCTCCTTATTGACGATGAAACACAGAAATTGCATCGGAATTAAATACAAAAGGCACAATGCCGACTTAAGTACTAGAAGACTGATTCTTCCTACTGTCTATGTTTTGAACCATTCCTGTGACACTAGTTGTAGATTCCGATGCTTCACTTCAGGTTTACTGTATCCCTCTGACATTCTTATTGACGATAAAACACATATATTGCATCGGAATTAACTAGAAAAGGCACAATGCCGACTTAAGTACAAGAAGACTGACTCTTCTTACTGACTATGTTTTGAACCATTCCTGTGACACTAGTTATAGATTCCGATGCTTCACTTCAAGTGTACTGTATCCCTTGGACCTTCTTATTGATGATGAAACACAGAAATTGCATCGGAATTAAATAGAAAAGGTACAATGCCGACTTAAGTAGAAGAAGACTGACTCTTCCTAGTGTCTATGTTTTGAACCATTCCTGTGACACTAGTTATAGATTCTGTTGCCTCAATTCAGGTTTACTGTATCCCTTGGACCTTCTTATTGACGATGAAACACAGAAATTGCATCGGAATTATATACAAAAGGCACAATGACGACTTAAGTACAAGAAGACTGACTCTTCCTATGGGTTATGATTTGAACCACTCCTGTGACACTAGTGTTAGATTCCGATGCTTCACTTCAGGTTTACTGTATCCCTCTGACCTTCTTATTGACGATGAAACACACAAATTGCATCGGAATTAAATAGAAAAGGCACAATGCCGACTTAAGTACAAGAAGACTGACTCTACCTACTGTCTATGCTTTGAACCATTCCTGTGACACTAGTTATAGATTTCGATGCTTCACTTCAGGTTTACTGTATCCCTCTGACCTGCTTATTGACGATAAAACACATATATTGCATCGGAATTAACAAGAAAAGGCACAATGCCGACTTAAGTACAAGAAGACTGACACTTCTTACTGACTATGTTTTGAACCATTCCTGTGACAGTAGTTATAGACTCCGATGCTTCACTTCAGGTTTACTATATCCCTCTGACCATCTTATTGATGATGAAACACAGAAATTGCATCGGAATAAATAGAAAAGGTACAATGCCGACTGAAGTGCAAGAAGACTGACTCTTCCTACTGTCTATGTTTTGAACCATTCCTGTGACACTAGTTATAGATTCCGATGCTTCACTTCAAGTGTACTGTATCCCTTGGACCTTCTTATTGACGATGAAACACAGAAATTGCATCGGAATTAAATAGAAAAGGCACAATGCCGACTTAAGTACAAGTAGACTGTTCTGCCTACTGTCTATGTTTTGAACAATCCCTGTGACACTAGTTATAGATTCCGATGCTTCACTTCAGGTTTACTGCATCCCTCTGACCTTCTTATTGACGATGACACACAGAAATTGCATCGGATTTAAATAGAAAAGGCACAATGCCGACTTAAGTACAGGAAGACTGACCCTTCCTTCTGTCTATGATTTGAACCATTCCTGTGACACTAGATATAGATTCCGATGCTTCACTTCAGCTGTACTGTATCCCTCTGACCTCCTTATTGACGATGAAACACAGAAATTGCACCGGAATTAAATACAAAAGGCACAATGCCGACTTAAGTACTAGTAGACTGACTCTTCCTACTGTCTATGTTTTGAACCATTCCTGTGACACTAGTTATAGATTCCGATGCTTCACTTCAGGTTTACTGTATCCCTCTGACCTTCTTATTGACGATAAAACACATATATTGCATCGGAATTAACTAGAAAAGGCACAATGCCGACTTAAGTACAAGAAGACTGACTCTTCTTACTGACTATGCTTTGAACCATTCCTGGGACAGTAGTTATAGACTCCGATGCTTCACTTCAGGTTTACTGTATCCCTCTGACCATCTTATTGATGATGAAACACAGAAATTGCATCGGAATCAAATAGAAAAGGTACAATGCCGACTTAAGTACAAGAAGACTGACTCTACCTACTGTCCATGCTTTGAACCATTCCTGTGACACTAGTTATAGATTTCGATGCTTCACTTCAGGTTTACTGTATCCCTCTGACCTTCTTATTGACGATAAAACACATATATTGCATCGGAATTAACTAGAAAAAACACAATGCCGACTTAAGTACAAGAAGACTGACTCTTCTTACTGACTATGCTTTGAACCATTCCTGGGACAGTAGTTATAGACTCCGATGCTTCACTTCAGGTTTACTGTATCCCTCTGACCATCTTATTGATGATGAAACACAGAAATTGCATCGGAATCAAATAGAAAAGGTACAATGCCGACTTAAGTACAAGAAGACTGACTCTTCCTACTGTCTACGTTTTGAACCATTCCTGTGACACTAGTTATAGATTCCAATGCCTTAATTCAGGTTTATTGTATCCCTTGGTCCTTCTTATTGACGATGAAACACAGAAATTGCATCGGAATTGAATACGAAAGGCACAATGAAAACTTGAGTACAAGAAGACTGACTCTTCTTACTGACTATGTTTTGAACCATTCATGTGACACCACTTATTGATTCCGATGCTTCCCTTCAGGTTTACTGTATCCCTCTGACCTTATTATTGACGATGAAACATAGATATTGCATCGGAATTAAATGGAAAAGGCACAATGCCGACTTAAGTACAAGAAGACTGACTCTTCTTACTGACGATGGTTTGAACCATTCCTGTGACACTAGTTATAGACTCCGATGCTTCACTTGAGGTTTACTGTATCCCTCTGACCTTCTTATTGATGATGAAACACATAAATTGCATCGGAATTAAATAGAATAGACACAATGCCGACTTAAGTATAAGTATACTGACCTTTCCTACTGTCTATGTTTTGACCTATTCCTGTGACACTAGTTATAGATTCCGATGCTTCACTTCAGGTTTACTGTATCCCTCTGACCTTCTTATTGACGATGAAACACAGAAATTGCATCGGAATTAGATAGAAAAGGCACAATGCCGACTTAAGTACAAGAAGACTGACTCTTCTTTCTGTCTATGATTTGAACCATTCCAGTAACACTAGTTATAGATTTCGATGCTTCACTTGAGGTGTACTGTGTCCCTTTGACCTTCTTATTGACGATGAAACACAGAAATTGCATCGGAATTAAATACAAGAGGCACAATGCAGACTTAAGTACAAGTAGACTGACTCTTCTTACTGTCTAACTTTTGAACCATTCCTGTCACACTAGTTATAGATTCTGATACTTCACTTCATGTTTACTGTATCCCTCTGACCTTCTTATAGACGATGAAACACAGAAATTGCATCGGAATTAAATAGCAAAGGAACAATGCCGACTTAAGTACAGGAAGACTGACTCTTCTTACTGACTATGTTTTGAATCATTCCTGTGACACTAGTTATACATTCCGATGCCTCACTTCAGGTTTACTGTATCCCTCTGACCTCCTTATTGACGATGAAACACAGAAATTGCATCGGAATTAAATACAAAAGGCACAATGACGACTTAAGTACAAGAAGACTGACTCTTCCTACTGGGTATGATTTGAACCACTCCTGTGACACTAGTGTTAGATTCCGATGCTTCTTTTCAGGTTTACTGTATCCCTCTGACCTTCTTATTGACGATGAAACACACAAATTGCATCGGAATTAAATAGAAAAGGCACAATGCTGACTTAAGTACAAGAAGACTGACTCTACCTACTGTCTATGTTTTGAACCATTCCTGTGACACTAGTTATAGATTTCGATGCTTCACTTCAGGTTTACTGTATCCCACTGACGTTGTTATTGACGATGATACACAGAAATTGCATCGGAATTAAATACAAAAGGTACAATGCCGACTCAAGTGCAAGAAGACTGACTCTTTCTACTGTCTACGTTTTGAACCATTCCTGTGACACTAGTTATAGATTCTGATGCTTCACTTCAGGTTTACTGTATCCCTTGGACCTTCTTATTGACGATGAAACACCGACATTGCATCGGAACTGAATACGAAAGGCAGAATGCCGACTTAAGTACAAGAAGACTGACTCTTCTTACTGTCTATTATTTGAGCCATTCCAGTAACACTAGTTATAGATTCCGATGCTTCACTTCAGGTGTACTGTATCCCTTGGACCTTCTTATTGACGATGAAACACAGAAATTGCATCGGAATTAAATACAAGAGGCATAATGCCGACTTAAGTACAAGTAGACTGACTCTTCCTACTGTCTATCTTTTGAACCATTCCTGTCACACTAGTTATAGATTCTGATACTTCACTTCAGGTTTCCTGTATCCCTCTCACCTTCTTATTGACGATGAAACACAGAAATTGCATCGGAATTAAATAGAAAGGAACAACGCCAACTTAAGTACAGGAAGACTGACTCTTCTTACTGACTATGTTTTTAACCATTCCTGTGACACTAGTTATAGATTCCGATGCTTCACTTCAGGTGTACTGTTTCCCTTGGACCTTCTTATTGACGATCAGACACAGAAATTGCATCGGAACTATATACAATAGGCACAATGACGACTTAAGTACAAGAAGACTGACTCTTCCTACTGGTTATGATTTGAACCACTCCTGTGACACTAGTGTTAGATTCCGATGCTTCACTTCAGGTTTACTGTATCCCTCTGACCTTCTTATTGACGATGAAAGACACAAATTGCATCGGAATTAAATAGAAAAGGCACAATGCCGACTTAAGTACAAGAAGACTGACTCTACCTACTGTCTATGCTTTGAACCATTCCTGTGACACTAGTTATAGATTTCGATGCTTCACTTCAGGTTTACTGTATCCCTCTGACCTTATTATTGACGATGAAACACAGAAATTGCATCGGAATTAATACAAAAGGCACAATGCCGACTCAAGTGCAAGAAGACTGACTCTTCCTACTGTCTACGTTTTGAACCATTGCTGTGACAGTAGTTATAGATTCTGATGCTTCACTTCAGGTTTACTGTATCCCATTGACCTTCTTACTGACGATGAAACACAGAAATTCCATCGGAATTATATAGAAAAGGCACATTGCCGACTTAAGTACAAGAAGACTAACTCTTCTTGCTGTCTATGATTTGAACCATTCCTGTGACACTAGTTATAGATTCCGATGCTTCACTTCAGGTTTACTGTATCCCTTGGACCATCTTATTGACAATGAAACACCGACATTGCATCGGAACTGAATACGAAAGGCACTATGCCGACTTAAGTATAAGAAGACTGAATCTTCTCACTGACTATGTTTTGAACCATTCCTGTGACACCACTTATTGATTCCGATGCTTCCCTTCAGGTTTACTGTATCCCTCTGACCTTATTATTGACGATGAAACATAGAAATTCCATCGGAATTATATAGAAAAGGCACAATGCCGACTTAAGTACAAGAAGACTATCTCTTCTTGCTGTCTATGATTTGAACCATTCCTGTGACACTAGTTATAGATTCCGATGCTTCACTTCAAGTGTACTGTATCCCTTGGACCTTCTTATTGACGATGAAACACAGAAATTGCATCGGAATGAAATACAAAAGGCACAATGCCGACTATAGTACAAGTAGACTGACCCTTGTTACTGTCTATGTTTTGAACCATTCCTGTGACACTAGTTATAGATTCTGATGCTTCACTTCAGTTTTACAGCTTCCCTCTGACCTTCTTATTGACGATGAAACACAGAAATTGCATCGGAATTAAATAGAAAAGGCACAATGCCGACTTAAGTACAAGTAGACTGACTCTGCCTACTGTCTATGTTTTGAACCATCCCTGTGACACTAGTTATAGATTCCGATGCTTCACTTCAGGTTTACTGTATCCCTCTGACCTTCTTATTGACGATGAAACACAGAAATTGCATCGGAATTAAATACAAAAGGCACAATGCCGACTTAACTACTAGTAGACTGACCCTTTCTTCTGTCTATGATTTGAACCATTCCTGAGACACTAGTTATAGATTTCGATGCTTCACTTCAGGTTTACTGTATCCCTCTGACCTTGTATTGACGATGAAACACAGAAATTGCATCGGAATTAAATACAAAAGGCACAATGCCGACTCAAGTGCAAGAAGACTAACTCTTCCTACTGTCTACGTTTTGAACCATTCCTGTGACACTAGTTATAGATTCTGATGCTTCACTTCAGGTTTACTGCATCCCTCTGACCTTCTTATTGACGATGAAACACAGAAATTCCATCGGAATTATATAGAAAAGGCACAATGCCGACTTAAGTACAAGAAGACTATCTCTTCATGCTGTCTATGATTTGAACCATTCCTGTGACACTAGTTACAGATTCCGATGCTTCACTTCAAGTGAACTGTATCCCTTGGACCTTCTTATTGACGATGAAACACAGAAATTGCATCGGAATGAAATACAAAAGGCACAATGCCGACTATAGTACAAGTAGACTGACCCTTGTTACTGTCTATGTTTTGAACCATTCCTGTGACACTAGTTATAGATTCTGATGCTTCACTTCAGTTTTACAGCATCCCTCTGATCTTCTTATTGACGATGAAACACAGAAATTGCATCGGAATTAAATAGCAAAGGAACAATGCCGACTTAAGTACAGGAAGACTGACTCTTCTTACTGACTATGTTTTGAACCATTCTTGTGACACTAGTTATACATTCCGATGCCTCACTTCAGGTTTACTGTATCCCTCTGACATCCTTATTGACGATGAAACACAGAAATTGCATCGGAATTAAATACAAAAGGCACAATGCCGACTTAAGTACTAGTAGACTGACTCTTCCTACTGTCTATGTTTTGAACCATTCCTGTGACACTAGTTATAGATTCCGATGCTTCACTTAAGGTTTACTGCATCCCTCTGACCTTCTTATTGACGATAAAACACATATATTGCATCGGAATTAACTAGAAAAGGCACAATGCCGACTTCAGTACAAGAAGACTGACTCTTCTTACTGACTATGTTTTGAACCATTCCTGTGACAGTAGTTATAGACTCCGATGCTTCACTTCAGGTTTACTGTATCCCTCTGACCTTCTTATTGATGATGAAACACAGAAATTGCATCGGAATTAAATAGAAAAGATACAATGCCGACTTAAGTAGAAGAAGACTGACTCTTCCTACTGTCTATGTTTTGAACCATTCCTGTGACACTAGTTATAGATTCCGATGCCTCAATTCAGGTTTACTGTTTCCCTTGGACCTTCTTATTGACGATGAAACACAGAAATTGCATCGGAATTATATACAAAAGGCACAATGACGACTTAAGTACAAGAAGACTGACTCTTCCTACTGGTTATGATTTGAACCACTCCTGTGACACTAGTGTTAGATTCCGATGCTTCACTTCAGGTTTACTGTATCCCTCTGACCTTCTTATTGACGATGAAACACACAAATTGCATCGGAATTAAATAGAAAAGGCACAATGCTGACTTAAGTACAAGAAGACTGACTCTACCTACTGTCTATGCTTTGAACCATTCCTGTGACACTAGTTATAGATTTCGATGCTTCACTTCAGGTTTACTGTATCCCTCTGACCTTGTTATTGACGATGAAACACAGAAATTGCATCGGAATGAAATACAAAAGGCACAATGCCGACTCAAGTGCAAGAAGACTGACTCCTCCTACTGTCTACGTTTTGAACCATTGCTGTGACACTAGTTATAGGTTCTGATGCTTCACTTCAGGTTTACTGTATCCCATTGACCTTCTTATTGACGATGAAACACAGAAATTCCATCGGAATTATATAGAAAAGGCACAATGCCGACTTAAGTACAAGAAGACTATCTCTTCTTGCTGTCTATGATTTGAACCATTCCTGTGACACTAGTTATAGATTCCGATGCTTCACTTCAAGTGTACTGTATCCCTTTGACCTTCTTATTGACGATGAAACACAGAAATTGCATCGGAATGAAATACAAACGGCACAATGCCGACTATAGTACAAGTAGACTGACCCTTGTTACTGTCTATGTTTTGAACCATTCCTGTGACACTAGTTATAGATTCTGATGCTTCACTTCAGTTTTACAGCTTCCCTCTGACCTTCTTATTGACGATGAAACACAGAAATTGCATCGGAATTAAATTGAAAAGGCACAATGCCGACTTAAGTACAAGTAGACTGACTCTGCCTACTGTCTATGTTTTGAACCATCCCTGTGACACTAGTTATAGATTCCGATGCTTCACTTCAGGTTTACTGTATCCCTCTGACCTTCTTATTGACGATGAAACACAGAAATTGCATCGGAATTAAATAGCAAAGGAACAATGCCGACTTAAGTACAGGTAGACTGACTCTTCTTATTGACTATGTTTTGAACCATTCCTGTGACACTAGTTATAGATTCCGATGCCTCACTTCAGGTTTACTGTATCCCTCTGACCTCCTTATTGACGATGAAACACAGAAATTGCATCGGAATTAAATACAAAAGGCACAATGCCGACTTAAGTCCTAGTAGACTGACTCTTCCTACTGTCTATGTTTTGAACCATTCCTGTGACACTAGTTATAGATTCCGATGCTTCACTTTAGGTTTACTGTCTCCCTCTGACCTTCTTATTGACGATAAAACACATATATTGCATCGGAATTAACTAGGAAAGGCACAATGCCGACTTAAGTACAAGAAGACTGACTCTTCTTGCTGACTATGTTTTGAACCATTCCTGTGACAGTAGTTATAGACTCCGATGCTTCACTTCAGATTTACTGTATCCCTCTGACCTTCTTATTGATGATGAAACACAGAAATTGCATCGGAATTAAATAGAAAAGGTACAATGCCGACATAAGTAGAAGAAGACTGACTCTTCCTACTGTCTATGTTTTGAACAATTCCTGTGACACTAGTTATAGATTCCAATGCCTCAATTCAGGTTTACTGTTTCCCTTGGGCCTTCTTATTGACGATGAAACACAGAAATTGCATCGGAATTATATACAAAAGGCACAATGACGACTTAAGTACAAGAAGACTGACTCTTCCTACTGGTTATGATTTGAACCACTCCTGTGACACTAGTGTTAGATTCCGATACTTCACTTCTGGTTTACTGTATCCCTCTGACCTTCTTATTGACGATGAAACACACAAATTGCATCGGAATTAAATAGAAAAGGCACAATGCCAACTTAAGTACAAGAAGACTGACTCTACCTACTGTCTATGCTTTGAACCATTCCTGTGACCCTAGTTAGAGATTTCGATGCTTCACTTCAGGTTTACTGTATCCCTCTGACCTTGTTATTGACGATGAAACACAGAAATTGCATCGGAATTAAATACAAAAGGCACAATGCCGACTCAAGTGCAAGAAGACTGACTCTTCCTACTGTCTACGTTTTGAACCATTCCTGTGACACTAGTTATAGATTCTGTTGCTTCACTTCAGGTTTACTGTATCCCTTTGACCTTCTTATTGACGATGAAACACAGAAATTCCATCGGAATTATATAGAAAAGGCACAATGCAGACTTAAGTACAAGAAGACTAACTCTTCTTGCTGTCTACGATTTGAACGATTCCTGTGACACTAGTTATTGATTCCGATGCTTCACTTCAGGTTTACTGTATCCCTTGGACCTCCTTATTGACGATGAAACACCGACATTGCATCGGAATTAAATGGAAATGGCACAATGCCAACTTATGTACAGGAAGACTGACTCATCTTACAGTCTAACTTTTGAACCATTCCTGTGACACTAGTTATAGATTCCGATGCTTCACTTCAGGTTTACTGTATCCCTCTGGCCTTCTTATAGACGATGAAACACAGAAATTACATCGGAATTAAATACAGATGGCACAATGCCGACTTAAGTACAAAAAGACTGACTCTTCTTACTGTCTATTTTGAACAATTGCTGTGACACTAGTTATAGTTTCCGATGCTTCACTTCAGGTTTACTGTATCGCTTGGACCTTCTTATTAACGATGAAACACAGAAATTGCATCGGAATTAAATACAAAAGGCACAATGCCGACTTAAGTACTAGAAGACTGACTCTTCGTACTGTCTATGTTTGAACAATTCCTGTGACACTAGTTATAGTCTCTGATGCTTCACTTCAGGTTTACTGTATCCCTTGGACCTTCTTATCGACGATGAAACACAGAAATTGCATCGGAATTAAATACAAGAGGCACAACGCCGAATTAAGTACAAGAAGACTGACTCTTCTTACTGTCTATGTTATGAACCATTCCTGTGACACTAGTTACAGATTCCGATGCGTCGTTTCGGATTTACTGTATATCTTGGACCTTCTTATTGAAGACGAAACACAGAAACTGCATCGGAATTAAATAGAAAAGGCACAATGCCGACTTAAGTACAAGAAGACTGACTCTTCCTACTGTCTATGTTTTGAACCATTCCTGTGACACTAGTTATAGATTCCAATGCTTCACTTCAGGTTTACTGTATTCCTCTGACCTCCTTATTGTCGATGAAACACAGAAATTGCATCGGAATTAAGTACAAAAGGCACAATGCCGACTTAAGTACAAGAAGACTGACTCTTCTTAGTGACTATGTTGTAAACATCTCCTGTGAGACCAGTTTTTGATTCCGATGCTTCACTATATGTTTACTGTATCCCTTGGACCTTCTTATTGACGACGAAACACAAAAATTGCATCGGAATTAAATACAGAAGGCAGAATGCCGACTCAAATACAAGATGACTGGCTCTTGTTACGATCTATGATTTGAACCTTTCCTGTGAAACCGGTTTTAGATTCCGATGCCTCACTTCAGGTTTACCGTATTACTTGTACCTTCTTATTGACGACGAAACACAGAAATTGCATCGGAATTAAATAGAAAAGGCACAATGCCGACTTAAGTAGAGGAAGACTGACTCTTCTTAATGACTATGTTTTGAACATTTCCTCTGAGACAAGTTTTAGATTCCGATGCTTCACTATACGTTTACTGTATCCCTAGGTCCTTGTTATTGACGATGAAACACAGAAATTGCATCGGAATTAAATACAAAAGGCACAATGCCGACTTAAGTACAAGAAGACTGACTCTTCCTACTGTTTATGCTTTGAACCATTCCTGTGACACTAGTTATAGATTCCGATGCTTCACTTCAGGTTTACTGTATCCCTCTGGCCTTCTTATTGACGATGAAACACAGAAATTGCATCGGAATTAATAACAGAAGGCACAATGCCGCTTAAGTACAAGAAGACTGACTCTTCTTACTGTCTATGGTTTGAACCATTCCTGTGACACTAGTTATAGATTCCGATGCTTCACTTCAGGTTTACTGTATCCCTTGGACCTTCTTATTAACGATGAAACACAGAAATTGCATCGGAATTAAATAGAAAAGGCACAATGCCGACTTAAGTACAAGAAGACTGAATCTTCCTACTGTCTATGTTTTGAACCATTCATGTGACACTAGTTATAGATTCCGATGCTTTACTTCAGGTTTACTGTATCCCTCTGACCTTCTTATTGTCGATGAAACACAGAAATTGCATTGGAATTAAGTACGAAACGCACAATGCCGACTTAAGTACAAGAAGACTGACTCTTTTACTGTCTATGATTTTAACCATTCCTGTGACACTAGTTATAGATTCCGATGCTTCACTTCTTGTTTACTGTATCCCTCTGACCTTCTTATTGACGACGAAACACAGAAATTGCATCGGAATTAAATACAAAAGGCAGAATGCCGACTTAAGTACAAGAAGACTGTCTCTTTTACTGTCTATGATTTTAACCGTTCCTGTGACACTAGTTACTGATTCCGATGCTTCACTTCATGTTTACTGTATCCCTTGGACCTTCCTATTGACGACGAAACACAGAAATTGCATCGGAATTAAATACAAAAGGTAGAATGCCGACTCAAATGCAAGATGACTGGCTCTTGTTACTCTCTATGATTTGAACCTCTCCTGTGAAACCAGTTTTAGATTCCGATGCTTCACTTCAGGTTTACTGTATTACTTGTACCTTCTAATTGACGATGAAACACAGAAATTGCATCGGAAATAAATACAAAAAGCACAATGCGCGACTTATGTACAAGAAGACTGATTCATATTACTGTCTATATTTTGAACCATTACTGTGACACTAGTTATAGATTCCGATGCTTCATTTCAGGTTTACTGTATCCCTTGGTCTTTCTTATTGACGACGAAACACAGAAATTGCATCGGAATTAAATAGAAAAGACACAATGCCGACTTAAGTACAAGAAGACTGACTCTTCCTACTGTCTATGTTTTGAACCATTCCTGTGACACTAGTTATAGATTCCGATGCTTCACTTCAGGTTTACTGTATCCCTCTGACCTTCTTATTGACGATGTAACACAGAAATTGCATCGGAATTAGATACAAAAAACACAATGCCGACTTAAGTACAAGAGGACTGACTCATCTTACTGTCTATGTTTTGAAACATTCCTGTGACACTAGTTATAGATTCCGATGCTTCACTTCAGGTTTACTGTATCCCTCTCACCTTCCTATTGAAGATGAGACACAGAAATTGCATCGGAATTAAATAGAAAAGGCACAATGACGACTTAAGTACAAGAAGACTGACTCTTCTTACTGTCTATGATTTGAACCATTCCTGAGACACTAGTTATAGATTCCGATGCCTCACTTCAGGTTTACTGTATCCCTTGGACCTTCTTATTGACGATGAAACACAGAAATTGCATCGGAATTAAATAGAAAAGGCACAATGCCGACTTAAGTACAAGTAGACTGACTCTGCCTACTGTCTATGTTTTGAACCATCCCTGTGACACTAGTTATAGATTCCGATGCTTCACTTCAGGTTTACTGTATCCCTCTGACCTTCTTATTGACGATGAAACACAGAAATTACATCGGAATTAAATAGAAAAGGCACAATGCCGACTTAAGTGCAAGAAGACTGACCCTTCCTTCTGTCTATGATTTGAACCATTCCTATGACACTAGATATAGATTCCGATGCTTCACTTCAGCTGCACTGTATCCCTTGGACCTTCTTATTGACGATGAAACACCGAAATTGCATCGGAATTGAATACGAAAGTCACAAAGCCGACTTAAGTAAAAGAAGACTGACTCTTCTTACTGTCAATGTTTTAACCATCCCTGTGACACTAGTTATAGATTCCGATGCTTCACTATATGTTTACTGTATCCCTTGGACTTGCTTATTGACGACGAAACACAGAAATTGCATCGGAATTAAATGGAAAAGGCACAATTCCAACTTATGTACAGGAACACCGACTCATCTTACAGTCTAAGTTGTGAACCATTCCTGTGACACTAGTTATAGATTCCGATGCTTCACTTCAGGTTTACTGTATCCCTCTGGCCTTCTTATTGACGATGAAACACAGAAATTGCATCGGAAATAAGTACAAAAGGCACAATGCCGACTTAAGTACAAGAAGACTTAATCTTTTACTGTCTATGATTTTAACCATTCCTGTGACACTAGTTATAGATTCCGATGCTTCACTTCTTGTTTACTGTATCCCTCTGACCTTCTTATTGACGACGAAACATAGAAATTGCATCGGAATTAAATACAAAAGGCAGAATGCCGACTCAAATGCAAGATGACTTTCTCTTGTTACTCTCTATGATTTGAACGTTTCCTGTGAAGCCGGTTTTAGATTCCGATGCTTCACGTCAGGTTTACTGTATTACTTGAACCTTCTTATTGACGACGAAACACAGAAATTGCATCGGAATTAAATAGAAAAGGCACAATGCCGACTTAAGTACAGGAAGACTGATTCTTCTGAATGTTTATGTTTTGAACATTTCCTGTGAGACAAGTTTTAGATTCCGATGCTTCACTATACGTTTACTGTATCCCTAGGACCTACTTATTGACGATGAAACACAGAAATTGCATCGGAATTAAATACAAAAGGCACAATGCCGACTTAAGTACAAGAAGACTGAATCTTTTACTGTCTATGATTTTAACCATTCCTGTGACACTAGTTATAGATTCCGATGCTTCACTTCTTGTTTACTGTATCCATCTGACCTTCTTATTGACGACGAAACACAGAAATTGCATCGGAATTAAATACAATAGGCTGAATGCCGACTCAAATGCAAGATGACTGGCTTTTGTTACTCTCTATGATTTGAACCTTTCCTGTGAAGCCGGCTTTAGATTCCGATGCTTCACTTCAGGTTTACTGTATTACTTGTACCTTCTTATATACGATGAAACACAGAAATTGCATCGGAATTAAATACAAAAAGCATAATGCCGACTTATGTACAAGAAGACTGACTCATATTACTGTCTATATTTTGAACCATTCCTGTGTCACTAGTTACAGATTCCGATGCTTCACTTCAGGTTTACTGTATCCCTCTGACCCTCTTATTGACGATGAAACACAAAAATTGCATCGGAATTAAATACAAAAGGCACAATGCCGACTTAAGTACAAGAAAACTGACTCTTCTTTCTGTCTATGTTTTGAAATATTCATGTGACACTAGTTATAGATTCCGATGCTTCACATCATGTTTACTGTATCCCTCTGACCTTCCTATTGAAGGTGAGACACAGAAATTGCATCGGAATTAAATAGAAAAGGCACAATGACGACTTAAGTACAAGAAGACTGTCTCTTCTTACTGACTTTGCTTTGAACCGATTCTGTGACACTAGTTATAGATTCCGATGCTTCACTTCAGGTTTACTGTATCCCTTGGACTTTCTTATTGACGACGAAACACAGAAATTGCATCGGAATTAAATAGAAAAAGCACAATGCCGACTTAAGTACAAGAAGACTGACTCTTCCTATTGTCTATGTTTTGAACCATTCCTGTGACGCTAGTTATAGATTCCGATGCTTCACTTCAGGTTTACTGTATCCCTCTGACCTTCTTATTGACGATAAAACACAGAAATTGCATCGGAATTAGATACAAAAAACACAATGCCGACTTAAGTACAAGAGGACTGACTCTTCTTACTGTCTATGTTTTGAAACATTCCTGTGACACTAGTTATAGATTCCGACGCTTCACTTCAGGTTTGCTGTATCCCTCTGACCTTCCTATTGAAGATGAGACACAGAAATTGCATCGGAATTAAATACAAAAGGCACAATGCCGACTTAAGTACAACAAGATGAAATCTTCTTTCTGTCTATGCTTTTAACCATTCCTGTGACACTAGTTATAGATTCCGATGCTTCACTATATGTTTAGTGTATCCCGTGGACCTTCTTATTGACAATGAAACACAGAAATTGCATCGGAATTAAATACAAAAGGCACCATGCCGACTTAAGTACAAGAAGACTGACACTTCTTAATAACTATGTTTTAAACCATTCCTGTGACACTAGTTATAGATTCCGATGATTCACTATATGTTTACTGTATCCCTTGGACCTTCTTATTGAGGAGGAAACACAGAAATTGCATCGGCATTAAATACAAAAGGCACAATGCCGACTCAAATACATGATGACTGGCTCTTCTTACTCTCTATGTTTTGAACCTTTCCTGTGAGACCGGTTTTAGATTCCGATGCTTCACTTCAGGTTTACTGTATCTCTCTGACCTTCTTATTGACGATGAAACATAGAAATTGCATCGGAATTGAATAGAAAAGGCACAATGCCGACTTAAGTACAAGAAGACTGTCTCTTCCTACTGTCTATGCTTTGAACCATTCCTGTGACACTAGTTATAGATTCGAATGCCTCACTTCAGGTTTACTGTATCCCTTGGACCTTCTTATTGACGATGAAACACAGAAATTGCATCGGAATTAAATACAAAAGGCACAATGACGACTTAAATACAAGAAGACTGACTCTTCCTACTGTTTATGATTTGAACCACTCCTGTGACACTAGTGTTAGATTCCGATGCTTCACTTCAAGTTTACTGTATCCCTCTGACCTTCTTATTGACGATGAAACACACAAATTGCATCGGAATTAAATAGAAAAGGCACAGTGCCGACTTAAGTACAAGAACACTGACTCTACCTACTGTCTATGCTTTGAATCATTCCTGTGACTCTAGTTATAGATTTCGATACTTCACTTCAGGTTTACTGTATACTTCTGACCTTCTTATTGACGATGAAACACAGAAATTGCATCGGAATGAAATAGAAAAGGCACAATGCCGACTTAAGTACAAGAAGACTGACTCTTCCTTTTGTCTATGATTTGAACCATTCCTGTGACACTAGTTATAGATTCCGATGCTTCACTTCAGGCGTACTGTATCCCTTGGACCATCTTATTGACGATGAAACACAGAAATTGCATCGGAATTAAATACAAAAGCCACAATGCCGACTTAAGTACAAGTAGACTGACTCTTCTTACTGTCCATGTTTGAACCATTCCTGTGACACTAGTTATAGATTCTGATGCTTCACTTCAGGTTTACTGTATCCCTCTGACCCTCTTATTGACGATGAAACACAGAAATTGCATCGGAATTAAATACAAATGGCAAAATGTCTACTTAAGTACAAGAAGTCTGACTCTTCTACTGTCTATGATTTTAACCATTCCTGTGACACTAGTTAAAGATTCCGATGCTTCACTTCATGTTTACTGTATCCCTTGGACCTTCTTATTGACGATGAAACACAGAAATTGCATCGGCATTAGATACAAAAGGCACAATGCCGACTCAAATACAAGCTGACTGGCTCTTCTTACTATCTTTTGAACATTTCCTGTGAGACCAGTATTAGATTCCGATGCTTCACTATTTGTTTACTGTATCACATGGACCCTCTTGTTGACCATGAAACTCAGATATTGCATCGGCTTTAAATACAAAAGGCACAATGCCGGCTTAAGTACAAGATGACTGACTCTTCTTACTGGCTATGTTTTGAACCATTCCTGTGACACTAGTTATAGATTCTGATG
Source organism: Schistocerca americana (assembly GCF_021461395.2). Taxonomy (NCBI): domain Eukaryota; kingdom Metazoa; phylum Arthropoda; class Insecta; order Orthoptera; family Acrididae; genus Schistocerca; species Schistocerca americana. The sequence goes on from NW_025726104.1 coordinate 689,474, forward strand.
CTTCACTTCAGTTTTACTGTATCCCTCTGACCTTCTTATGACGATGAAACACAGAAATTGCATAGGAATTAAATAGAAAAGCACAATGCCGACTTAAGTACAAGTACACTAACTCTTCCTACTGTCTACGATTTGAACCATTCCTGTGACACTAGTTATTGATTCCGATGCCTCACTTCAGGTTTACTGTATCCCTTGGACCTTCTTATTGACGATGAAACACAGAAATTGCATCGGAATTAAATACAAAAGGCACAATGACGACTTAAGTACAAGAAGACTGACTCTACGTACAGTCTATGCTTTGAACAATTCCTGTGACACTAGTTATAGATTCCGATGCTTCACTTCAGGTTTACTGTATCCCTCGGACCTTCTTATTGACGACGAAACACAGAAATTGCATCGGAATTAAATAGAAAAGGCACAATGCCGACTTAAGTACAAGGAGCCTGACTCTTCTTACTGACTATGTTTTGAACATTTCCTGAGAGACCAGTTTTAGATTCCGATGCTTCACTATATGTTTACTGTATCCCTTGGACCTTCTTATAGAGGATGAAACACAGAAATTGCATCGGAATTAAATAGAAAAGGCACAATACCGACTTAAGTACAAGAAGACCGACTCTTCTTACTGACTATGTTTTGAACCATTCCTGTGACACTAGTTATAGATTCCGATGCCTCACTTCAGGTTTACTGTATCCCTTGAAACTTCTTATTGATGATGAAACACAAAAATTGCATCGGAATTAAATACAAAAGGCACAATGCCGACCTAAGTACAAGAAGTCTGACTCTTCCTACTCTCTATGTTTTGAACCATTCCTGTGACACTAGTTACAGATTCCGATGCTTCACTTCAGGTTTACTGTACCCCTCTGACCTTCTTATTGACGAGGGAACACAGAAATTGCATCGGCATTAAATACAAAAGGCACAATGCCGACGCAAATACAAAATGACTGGCTCTTCTTACTCTCTATGTTTTGAACCTTTCCTGTGAGACCGGCTTTAGATTCCGATGCTTCACTTCAGGTGTACTGTATCCCTTGGACCTTCTTATTGACGATGAACCACAGAAATTACATCGGAATTAAATACAAAAGGCACAATGCCGACTTAAGTACAAGAAGTCTAACTCTTCCAACTGTCTATGTTTTGAACTGATCCTGTGACACTAGTTATTGATTCCGATGCCTCACTTCAGGTTTACTGTATCCCTTGGACCTTGTTATTGCCGATGAAACACAGATATTGCTTTGGAATTAAATACAAAAGGCACAATGCCGACAAGGACAAGTAGACTGACTCTTCTTACTGTCTATGTTTTGAACCATTCCTGTGGCACTAGTTATAGATTCTGATGCGTCACTTCAGGTTTACTGTATCCCTCTGACCCTCTTATTGACGATGAAACACAGAAATTGCATCGGCATTAAATACAAAAGGCACAATGCCGACTCAAATACAAGATGACTGGCTCTTCTTACTCTCTATGTTTTGAACCTTTCCTGTGAGACCGGTTTTAGGTTCCGATGCTTCACTTCAAGTTTACTGTATCCCTTGTACCTTCTTATTGACGACGAACCACCGAAATTGCTTCGGAATTAAATAGAAAAGGCACAATGTTGACTCAAATACAAAATGACTGGTTCTTCTTACTGACTATGTTTTATACATTTCCTGTGAGACCAGTATTAGATTCCGATGCTTAACTATATGTTTACTGTATCCCATGGACCTTCTTATTGACGATGAAACACAGAAATTGCACCGGAATTAAATACAAAAGGCACCATGCAGACTTAACTACAAGAAGACTGACTTTTCTTACTGACTATATTTTGAACCATTCCTGTGACTCTAGTTATAGATTCCGATGCCTCACTTCAGGTTTACTGTATCCCTTGGATCTTCTTATTGATGATGAAACACAGAAATTGCATAGGAATTAAATACAAAAGGCACAATGCCGACTTAAGTACAAGAAGACTGACTCTTCCTACTGTCTATGTTTTGAACCATTCCTGTGACACTAGTTACAGATTCCGATGCTTCACTTCTGGTTTACTGTATCCCTCTGACCTTCTTATTGACGAGCGAACACAGAAATTGCATCGCCATTAATTACAAAAGGCACAATGCCGACGCACATACAAGATGACTGGCTCTTCTTACTCTCTATGTTTTAAACCTTTCCTGTGAGACCGGTTTTAGATTCCGATGCTTCACTTCAGGTATACTGTATCCCGTGGAGCTTCCTATTGACGACGAAACACAGAAATTGCATCGGAATTAAATAGAAAAGGCACAGTGACGACTTAAGTACAAGAAGACTGACTCTTCTTACTGACTATGTTTTAAACCATTCCTGTGCCACTAGTTATAGATTCCGATGCCTCACTTCAGGTGTACTGTATCCTGTGGACTTTCTTATTGACGATGAAACACAGAAATTGCATCGGAATTAAATACAAAAGGCTCAATGCCGACGTAAATACAAGATGACTGACTCTTCTTACTCTCTATGCTTTGAACCTTTCCGGTGAGACCGGTTTTAGATTCCGATGCTTCACTTCAGGTTTTCTGTATTCCTCTGACCTTCTTATTTACGATGAAACACAGAAATTGCATCGGAATTAAATACAAAAGTCACAATGCCGACTCAAATACAAGATGACTGGCTCTTCTTACCCTCTATGTTTTGAAACTTTCCTGTGAGACCAGTTTTAGATTCCGATGCTTCACTATATGTTTACTGTATCCCTTGGACCTTCTTATTGAGGATGAAACACAGAAATTGCATCGGAATTAAATGCGAAAGGCACAATGCCGATTTAAGTACAAGAAGACTGACTCCTCTTACTGACTATGTTTTGAACCATGCCTGTGACACTAGTTATAGATTCCGATGCCTCACTTCAGGTTTACTGTATCCCTTGGACCTTCTTGTTGATGATGAAACACAGAAATTGACTGACTCTTCCTACTGTCTATGTTTTGAACCATTCCTGTGACACTAGTTAGAGATTCTGATGCTTCACTTCAGGTTTACTGTATCCCTTGGACCCTCTTATTGACGATGAAACACAGAAATTGCATCGGAATTAAATACAAAAGGCACAATGCCGACTTAAGTCAAGGAAGACTGACTCCTCCTACTGTCTACATTTTCAACCATCCCTGTGATACTAGTTATAGATTACGATGCTTCACTTCAGATTTACTGTATCCCTCTGAAGTTCTTATTGATGATAAAACAAAGAAATTGCATCGGAATTAAATAGAAAAGGCACAATGCCGACTTAAGTACAAGAAAACTGACTCTTCCTACTGACTATGTTTTGAACCATTCCTGTGACACTAGTTATAGATTCCGATGCTTCACTTAGGTTTACTGTATCCCTTGGACCGTCTTATTGACGATGAAACACAGAAATTGCATCCGAATTAAATACAAAAGGCACAATGCCGACTTAAGTACAAGAAGACTAACTCTTCTTACTGTCTAAGTTTTTAACCATTCCTGTGACACTAGTTATAGATTCCGATGCTTCACTTCAGGTTTACTGTATCCCTTGTACCTTCTTATTGACGAGGGAACACAGAAATTGCATCGGCATTAGATACAAAGGCACAATGCCGACTCAAATACAAGATGACTGGCTCTTCTTACTCTCTATGTTTTGAACCTTTCCTGTGAGACCGGTTTTAGATTCCGATGGTTCACTTCAGGTCTACTGTATCCCTTGGACCTTCGTATTGTCGACGTAACACAGAAATTGCATCGGAATTAAATAGAAAAGGCACAATGACGACTTAAGTACAAGAAGACTGACTCTTCTTACTGACTATGTTTTGAACATTTCCTGTGAGGCCAGTTTTAGATTCCGATGCTTCACTATATGTTTACTGTATCCCTTGGACCTTCTTATAGAGGATGAAACACAGAAATTGCATCGGAATTAAATAGAAAAGGCACAATACCGACTTAAGTACAAGAAGACCGACTCTTCTTACTGACTATGTTTTGAACCATTCCTGTGACACTAGTTATAGACTCCGATGCCTCACTTCAGGTTTACTGTATCCCTGTGACCTTATTGACGATGAAACACGGATGTTGTTGTTGTTGTTGTGGTCTTCAGTCCTGAGACTGGTTTGATGCAGCTCTCCATGCTACTCTATCCTGTGCAAGCTTTTTCATCTCCCAGTACCTACTGCAACCTACATCCTTCTGAATCTGCTTAATGTATTCATCTCTTGGGCTCCCTCTACGATTTTTACCCTCCACGCTGCACTCCAATACTAAATTGGTGATCCCTTGATGCCTCAGAACATGTCCTACCAACCGATCCCTTCTTCTGGTCAAATTGTGCCACAAACTTCTCTTCTCCCCAATCCTATTCAATTCTTCCTCATTAGTTATGTGATCTACCCATCTAATCTTCAGCATTCTTCTGTAGCACCACATTTCGAAAGCTTCTATTCTCTTCTTGTCCAAACTATTTATCGTCCATGTTTCACTTCCATACATGGCTACACTCCATACAAATACTTTCAGAAACGACTTCCTGACACTTAAATCAATACTGGATGTTAACAAATTTCTCTTCTTCAGAAAAGCTTTCCTTGCCATTGCCAGCCTACATTTTATATCCTCTCTACTTCGACCATCATCAGTTATTTTGCTCCACAAATAGCAAAACTCCTTTACTACTTTAAGTGCCTCATTTCCTAATCTAATTCCCTCAGCATCACCCGACTTAATTAGACTACATTCCATTATCCTTGTTTTGCTTTTGTTGATGTTCATCTTATATCCTCCTTTCAAGACACTGTCCATTCCATTCAACTGCTCTTCCAAGTCCTTTGCTGTCTCTGACAGAATTACAATGTCATCGGCGAACCTCAAAGTTTTTATTTCTTCTCCATGAATTTTAATACCTACTCCGAATTTTTCTTTTGTTTCCTTTACTGCTTGCTCAATATACAGATTGAACAACATTGGGGAGAGGCTACAACCCTGTCTTACTCCCTTCCCAACCACTGCTTCCCTTTCATGTCCCTCGACTCTTATAACTGCCATCTGGTTTCTGTACAAATTGTAAATAGCCTTTCGCTCCCTGTATTTTACCCCTGCCACCTTTAGAATTTGAAAGAGAGTATTCCAGTCAACATTGTCAAAAGCTTTCTCTGAGTCTACAAATGCTAGAAACGTAGGTTTGCCTTTCCTTAATCTTTCTTCTAAGATAAGTCGTAAGGTCAGTATTGCCTCACGTGTTCCAGTGTTTCTACGGAATCCAAACTGATCTTCCCCGAGATTGGCTTCTACTAGTTTTTCCATTCGTCTGTAAAGAATTCGTGTTAGTATTTTGCAGCTGTGACTTATTAAACTGATAGTTCGGTAATTTTCACATCTGTCAACACCTGCTTTCTTTGGGATTGGAATTATTATATTCTTTTTGAAGTCTGAGGGTATTTCACCTGTCTCATACATCTTGCTCACCAGATGGTAGAGTTTTGTCAGGAGTGGCTCTCCCACGGCCGTCAGTAGTTCCAATGGAATATTGTCTACTCCGGGGGCCTTGTTTCGACTCAGGTCTTTCAGTGCTCTGTCAAACTCTTCACGCAGTATCATATCTCCCATTTCATCTTCATCTACATCCTCTTCCATTTCCATAATATTGTCCTCAAGTACATCGCCCTTGTATAGACCCTCTATATACTCCTTCCACCTTTCTGCTTTCCCTTCTTTGCTTAGAACTGGGTTTCCATCTGAGCTCTTGATATTCATACAAGTCGTTCTCTTATCTCCAAAGGTCTCTTTAATTTTCCTGTAGGCGGTATCTATCTTACCTCTAGTGAGATAGGCCTCTACATCCTTACATTTGTCCTCTAGCCATCCCTGCTTAGCCATTTTGCACTTCCTGTCGATCTCATTTTTGAGACGTTTGTATTCCTTTTTGCCTGTTTCACATACTGCATTTTTATATTTTCTCCTTTCATCAATTAAATTCAATATTTCTTCTGTTACCCAAGGATTTCTACTAGCCCTCGTCTTTTTACCTACTTGATCCTCTGCTGCCTTCACTACTTCATCCCTCAAAGCTACCCATTCTTCTTCTACTGTATTTATTTCCCCCATTCCCGTCAATTGCTCCCTTATGCTCTCCCTGAATCTCTGTACAACCTCTGGTTCTTTTAGTTTATCCAGGTCCCATCTCCTTAAATTCCCACCTTTTTGCAGTTTCTTCAGTTTTAATCTACAGGTCATAACCAATAGATTGTGGTCAGAGTCCACATCTGCCCCTGGAAATGTCTTACAATTTAAAACCTGGTTCCTAAATCTCTGTCTTACAATTATATAATCTATCTGATACCTTTTAGTATCTCCAGAGTTCTTCCATGTATACAACCTTCTTTCATGATTCTTAAACCAAGTGTTAGTTATGATGATGTTGTGCTCTGTGCAAAATTCTACCAGGCGGCTTCCTCTTTCATTTCTGTCCCCCAATCCGTATTCACCTACTATGTTTCCTTCTCTCCCTTTTCCTACACTCGAATTCCAGTCACCCATGACTATTAAATTTTCGTCTCCCTTCACAATCTGAATAATTTCTTTTATTTCATCATACATTTCTTCAATTTCTTCGTCATCTGCAGAGCTAGTTGGCATATAAACTTGTACTACTGTAGTAGGTGTGGGCTTCGTATCTATCTTGGCCACAATAATGCGTTCACTATGCTGTTTGTAGTAGCTTACTCGCATTCCTATTTTCCTATTCATTATTAAACCTACTCCTGCATTACCCCTATTTGATTTTGTGTTTATAACCCTGTAGTCACCTGACCAGAAGTCTTGTTCCTCCTGCCACCGAACTTCACTAATTCCCACTATATCTAACTTCAGCCTATCCATTTCCCTTTTTAAATTTTCTAACCTACCTGCCCGATTAAGGGATCTGACATTCCACGCTCCGATCCGTAGAACGCCAGTTTTCTTTCTCCTGATAACGACATTCTCTTGAGTAGTCCCCGCCCGGAGATCCGAATGGGGGACTATTTTACCTCCGGAATATTTTACCCAAGAGGACGCCATCATCATGTAATCATACAGTAAAGCTGCATGCCCTCGGGAAAAATTACAGCTGTAGTTTCCCCTTGCTTTCAGCCGTTCGCAGTACCAGCACAGCAAGGCCGTTTTGGTTATTGTTACAAGGCCAGATCAGTCAATCATCCAGACTGTTGCCCTTGCAACTACTGAAAAGGCTGCTGCCCCTCTTCAGGAACCACACGTTTGTCTGGCCTCTCAACAGATACCCCTCCGTTGTGGTTGCACCTACGGTACGGCTATCTGTATCGCTGAGGCACGCAAGCCTCCCCACCAACGGCAAGGTCCATGGTTCATGGGGGAGGAATTGCATCGGAATTAAATTCAAAAGGCACAATGCCGACTTAAGTACAAGAAGACTGACTCTTCTTACTGTCTATGATTCGAACCATTCCTGTGACACTAGTTATAGATTCCGATGCCTCACTTCAGGTGTACTGTATCCCTTCGACCTTATTATTGACGATGAAACACATAAATGGGATCGGAATTAAATACAATAGGAACAATGCCGACTTAAGTACAAGTAAACTGACTCTTCTTACTGTCTATGCTTTGAACCATTCCTGTAACACTAGTAATAGATTCTGATGCTTCGCTTCAGGTTTACTGTATCCCTCTGACCCTCTCTTTGACGATGAAACACAGAAATTGCATCGGAATTAAATACAAAAGGCACATAGCCGACTTAAGTACAAGAATACCGACTCTTCCTACTGTCTACGTTTTGAACCATCCCTGTGACACTAGTTATAGATTCTGTTGCTTCACTTCAGGTTTACTGTATCCCTCTGACCTTCTTATTGATGATAAAACACAGAAATTGCATCGGGATTAAATAGAAATAACACAATGCCAACTTAAGTACAAGAAGACTGACTCTTCTTACCGACTATGTATGAACCATTCCTGTGACACTAGTTATAGATTCCGATGCTTCACTTAAGGTTTACTGTATCCCTTGGACCTTCTTATTGACGATGAAACACAGAAATTACATCGGAATTAAATACAAAATGCACAATGCCGACTTAAGTACTAGAAGACTGACTCTTCTTACTGTCTATGTTTTTAACCATTCCTGTGACACTAGTTATAGTTTCCGATGCTTCACTTCATGTTTACTGTATCCCTGGGACCTTCTTACTGACGATGAAACACAGAAATAGCATCGGCATTAAATACAAAAGGCACAATGCCGACTCAAATACAAGATGACTGGCTCTTCTTACTCTCTATGTTTTGAACCTCTCCTGTGAGACCGGTTTTAGATTCCGATGCTTCACTTCAAGTTTACTGTATCCCTTGTACCTTCTTATTGACGACGAAACACAGAAATTGCTTCGGAATTAAATAGAAAAGGCACAATGCCGACTTAAGTACAAGAAGACTGACTCTTCTTACTGACTATGTATTGAACATTTCCTGTGAGACCAGTATTAGATTCCGTTGCTTAACTATATGTTTACTGTATCCCATGGACCTTCTTATTGACGATGAAACACAGAAATTGCACCGGAATTAAATACAAAAGGCACCATGCAGACTTAAGTACAAGAAGACTGACTCTTCTTACTGACTATATTTTGAACCATTCCTGTGACACTAGTTATAGATTCCGATGCCTCACTTCAGGTTTACTGTATCACTTGGACCTTCTTCTTGACGATGATACACAGAAATTGCATCGGAATTAAATACAAAAGGCACAATGACGACTTAAGTACAAGAAGACTGTCTCTTCCTACTGTCTGTGATTTGAACCACTCCTGTGACACTAGTGTTACATTCCGATTCTTCACTTCAGGTTTACTGTATCTCTCTGATCTTCTTATTGACGATGAAACACAGAAATTGCACCGGAATTAAATAGGAAAGGCACAATGCCGACTTAATTACAAGATGACTGGCTCTTCTTATTCTCTATGTTTTGAACCTTTCCTGTGAGACCGGTTTTAGATTCCGATGCTTCACTTCAGGTTTACTGTATCCCTCTGACCCTCTTATTGACGATGAAACACAGAAATTGCATCGGAATTAAATACAAAATCCACAATGCCGACTCAAATACAAGACGACTGGTTCTTCTTACTCTCTATGTTTTCAATCTTTCCTGTGAGAGCGGTTTTAGATTCCGATGCTTCACTTCAGGTTTACTGTATCCCTTGGACTTTCTTATTGACGACGAAACACAGAAATTGCACCGGAATTAAATACAAAAGGCACCATGCAGACTTAAGTACAAGAAGACTGACTCTTCTTACTGACTATATTTTGAACCATTCCTGTGACACTAGTTATAGATTCCGATGCCTCACTTCAGGTTTACTGTATCCCTTGGACCTTCTTATTGATGATGAAACACAGAAATTGCATCGGAATTAAATACAAAAGGCACAATGCCGACTTAAGTACAAGAAGACTGATTCTTCCTACTGTCTATGTTTTGAACCATTCCTGTGACACTAGTTATAGATTCCGATGCGTCACTTATGGTTTACTGTATCCCTCTGACCTACTTATTGACGAGGGAACACAGAAATTGCATCGCCATTAAATACAAAAGGCACAATGCCGACGCAAATACAAGATGACTGGCTCTTCTTACTCTCTATGTTTTAAACCTTTCCTGTGAAACCGGTTTTAGATTCCGATGCTTCACTTCAGGTATACTGTATCCCTTGGACCTTCCTATTGACGACGAAACACAGAAATTGCATCGGAATTAAAAAGAAAAGGCACAGTGACGACTTAAGTACAAGAAGACTGACTCTTCTTACTGACTATGTTTTAAACCATTCCTGTGACACTAGTTATAGATTCCGATGCCTCACATCAGGTGTACTGTATCCCGTGGACCTTCTTATTGACGATGAAACACAGAAATTGCATCGGAATTAAATACAAAAGGCACAATGCCGACGCAAATACAAGATGACTGGCTGTTCTTACTCTCTATGCTTTGAACCTTTCCTGTGAGACCGGTTTTAGATTCCAATGCTTCACTTCAGGTTTTCTGTATCCCTCTGACCTTCTTATTTACGATGAAACACAGAAATTGCATCGGAATTAAATACAAAAGGCACAATGCTGACTCAAATACAAGATGACTGGCTCTTCTTACCCTCTATGTTTTGAAACTTTCCTGTGAGACCAGTTTTAGATTCCGATGCTTCACTATATGTTTACTGTATCCCTTGGACCTTCTTATTGAGGATGAAACAGTCGTGTGAAGTTAGCACCCCTTTTTCGAGAAATATACATTTTTTTCACAGTTCTTGATAGATGTAGCATAGTTCTAGAGTTCTTTGTACAAAATTTCAATAGTTCAGCAGAATTTAGCGACGAAAACAACAATACTCGAAAAAATTTTCGTATCTAAAATGTTCTTTGGCAGTTTCCGCAAAATGTAAATAAGTACAAGAGTTCTGAGCACAGTTCTGAACAGAACTCCAAGAGTTCTTTCGAAAATCCAAGTAACATTTTTTTGTGCAGCTAATAGTTTACGAGATAATTGCATTTTAATGAGAAAATCTTTTCACTTACTGTGAAGTTGGCACCCTTTTTTTCACAAATGTATACTTTTTTCAGATTTCTTGATAGATATGCCATAGTTCTAGAGTTTTTTGTACAAAATTTCAATAGTTCTGCAGAATTTAGCGACGAAAACAATATTAGAAAAAATTTTCTTATCGAGAACATTCTTCGTCAATTTTCGCAAATTGTAAATAAGTACAAAAGTTCTGAGCACAGTTCTGAACAGAACTCCAAGAGTTCTATCGAAAACCCAAGTAACATTTTTTTGTGCAGCTAATAGTTTACGAGATAATTGCAATTTAAGGAGAATATTTTTCCACTTACTGTGAAGTTGGCACCCTTTTTTTCACAAATGTATATTATTTTCAGAGTTCTTGATAGATATCCCATAGATCTAGAGTTCTTTGTACAAAATTTCAATAGTTCTGCAGAATTTGGCGACGAAAACAATGTTCGAAAAATTTTTCGTATCGAAAACATTTTTTGTAAATTTTCGCAAAAATTAAACTTGTAAAACAGTTCTGAGGACAGTTCTGAACAGAACCCGAAGAGCTCTATCGAAAATCCCAACAACATTTTTCTATGGCGATAATGGTTTGAGATAAATTGATTTAATATGGGACACACTTTCTTTACGGAAAATAGAAATATATTCGTACAACAGTTCTGATGACAGTTCTGGACAGAACCCCAATAGTTCTATCGAATATCCTAATTACAATTTTTTGTGCAGCTAACACGTTACGAGATAATTGCAATTTAAGGAGGGAATCTCTTCACTTACTGTGAAGCTGGAATCCTTTTCTTCAGAAAGATATATTTTTTCAGAGTTCTTGATAGAAATATCGTAGTTCTAGAGTTATTTGTACAAAATTGGAATAGTCCTGCAGAATTTAGCGAGAAAAACAACAATACTCGAAAAATTTTTCTTATCGAATACATTCTTTGTCAATTTTCGCAAAAAGTAAATTCGTACAACAGTTCTGAACAGAACACCATGAGCTCTATCGAAAATCCTAATAATATCTTTTTGTTGGGATGGTACTTTATACGGTAACTGCGTTGATGTTAGACCCACTTTCTCCACAGAAAAAGTAAATTCGTTCAACAGTTTTGATGAACAGTTCTGGTTAACACCTCAAGACTTCTATCGATAATCATAATAACATTTTTTGTGGTTATAATAATTTGTATGGTAATTGATTAATTGTGGGGCACTCTTACTAAAAAAAAAAATTTGTCTGTTCGTATGCTCTGATGCCAGCTCTGGATAGCATTGTAAGAGTTCTATCGAAAATACTAGTAACATATTCTGTGCAGGTAATTGTTTACGTAGTAACTGCCTTTATTAAGGAATGCTTATGAGCATTTCCCGTGAAGTTTGAACCCCTTTTACGATAAATATAAATTTTTTTCACAGTTCTTGATTTATATGCAATAGTTCTAGATTTCCCTGCTCAAAACACGAATAGTTCTACAGAATTTCGGGAAGAAAACATTAACTCGGCAAAATTTTGGTATGGTAAAAAATTATTTGTCAGTTTGGAAAAAATAAATTTGTATAACAGTTCTGTTGGCAGTTCTGGATAACACCGGAAGAGTTGCATTGAAAATGATAAGAACATTTTTGTGGCGATAATAGTTTATACAATAATTGTTTTAATCTGATACTCACTTCATCTTTTATAGCAAAATTCGTAGAATAGTTCTGATGACAGTTCTGAATATCACCCACAGAGTTCTACCAAAAACTATAATAACATTATTTGTGACGATGACATTATATGAGATAATTAATGTGGGACTCACTTTTGTCATGTAAAAGTAATAAATTCGTACAAAAGATCTGATGGCATTTCTTAATACGACCCTAAGAGTTCTACCGACAACTGTAATAACATTTTTTGTGGGGATAACAGTTAATGAGATAATAGCATTTTCGAGAGACCCACTTGGTCTACATTATAATAAACTGGCACAACCCTTTTGCTGACAATCCTGGATAGCACCGAAAGAGTTCTTTTAAAAACCCTCATAACATTTTTATGGTGCCAGTAGATTATGAAATTGATTGTGTGTTCACTCTGCAGTGGGTGGGCGCCGATGTGAAACTTACTGGCAGATAAAAACTGTGTGCTGGACCGGGTCTCTAACCCCAGGCTGTGACGAAAGAATATCGTCACAATATCCTTTCGTCCAGGAGTGCTTCTTCTGCAGTTTTCGTAGGACAACTTCTACGAAATTGGGAACGCAGGAGTTAAAGTACTGCTGGAAGTACAGCTATGAGTACGATCGTAAATTCTCACTTTTATTTTGGAAAACCGAAAATCGAAAACCCGGATGTATATTCTACTAAATACAAAAAGTCTAAATGTTCAGCACTATACAAATGCCAGTACACCTTCTTAAGACTGACTGTAGTAACTGTAGGTGGAAGCGTGGGATGTGCACACTTAGATGATTCAAGGAGAGAAGGCTCGTCAGTGCAAAACAAACAGATGGCTGAGAGAGCAGATACATTCACACGCGCCACTAACCAGATGGTGTCACACCTGTCGAGAATCGCACCAGAGGTACAATGAGCTGTGGTGGAGTGCTGTTGGCGTGGTTACTATGTAACTTACTTGATGGGCATCAATACACCGTTATATTAATGTACAATACTTGAGAAACAATGTCATTCCCACACTCCGAGTTCCTTATCACTCAGTACTAGACTAAATTACCGGCCTAGTGATAAGCAGCCTATGTACCTCACCGACTACACATCTTCGTGTTATAAGAAAAAAAGAGAAAAATACCAAGGGACACAAAATATGAATCCGGATAAACAGGAAATCCGGATTACTGAGGACCAAATAAACGAGGTTCTTATTTACAAATTTCGAATTTCTTATTAACTTTAATACTGTATCCCCTCAACATTATAACACCTCTATCAGTCATGTATTGAATTAGGATTTAAACATACTACTTAGTTCGTTTGTACGATATATTCAGTAAATATACTTACATTTCTATACATTGTAAAGACTTTTAACTCTCGCTGTAGTGTAACTCATCAAACTTCCACACTTCCTTTCTAAGTAGAACAAACGTTTGCAACAATATTAACGACAGCAATTTCAAATTTATTCGTTACACACAGCACATGTTTTTATGTATCCTAGCGGCTGGTGATGTTGCCACATAACTGTCATCCATGAGGGTCCTGGGCATATTTTTAGCTGTTAGTGGGTCCTGGATGTCATGAGAGCCCAAAACAATTACTTTTTTACGTAATAAAATTCATCTGGTTCTTCCTGATTCTAAAAGTATACACTTCATGTGTGCCTTTCATTGTTGTATGATTCAGTATCGACGCTAATGCTCTCTTGATGAGATATGAGCCGATTGCTCGTTTTTATCCACTGTGCCCTTTCATATTTCATTTCAGCGATTAATTTATTTGTTTATCACCGTAGTAAGTAGTACAAAGCTAATCCAGAATGTAAACTGCACTTAAATTCTGTTTGAACTGTTTAATAGTCAGTGTCCGCTGTCTGAACGTCAAATTTCAGATCAATACACTGCGCGTGGCTGCGTTATATTATAGAAATTTTATTATTGTAAGTGGGAAGTACTAGATAGTGTTGAAGAAATCCAAAGCATATTGTTCGAAGAGCATAATATTATTCGAAATTTACCTGTACCAATAGGTGCAGCCAAAGCAGCATTTGTGATGCTGTAATTACCTCATAGATAACGATATTTGTCTATTGTAGTTTTGTATTCCAATCAGAATTTTGAGAGCATCAAAGCCTCATTTCAACGTGAGAGAGGGGTAAAATCAATAGATGATATTGAATTGAAAGCCTTCATGAGTCTCTTGTTTTTAATTGTTGTTAGCAAAAGTAACAGATAAAGCCTGGAAGATCTGTGTGGAACTGATGGTGATGGCATTGAAAAATTTCACCTCGCAAATGAACATAAAACGTTTCAAATTTATTCTGGAGAGCCTTAGATTTTACAGTCGCGCTATTCGTGATGAAAGGAGACAATTAGACAAGCTAACAGCTATTCGGGAAATATTTACTGTGTTTGTACGCAACTACCACAAATCTTACACCCTTGGAGAAAATGTTACAGTAGACAAGAACCTGGAAGGATTCTGTGGAAGGTACAGTTTTCGCCAATATGTATCGATCAAAACAAACGAGTATGGATTCTTAAGTGTGGATTCTTAAGTATTTTACCTGTACAATTTGGAAATATACTCTGTGTTGCAACCAGAAGGATTTACCAACTGAGCAATAAACATTTTGATGTTGTTCTTTGACTGTGTAAACCTATATATCAGTCAGGTCGAAATGTGAAAGCGGACAACTGGTTTACTAGTACTGGAATGATAATAGAGCTATGAAGGGAGAATTTTTCTTTTGTTGGCATGATGAAGAAAAACAAGCGTGGAGATTTCTCTAAAGTTTGCTATCAGTAAAAGAAGGGATGCCCACATTTCCTTTTTTGGCTTCCACAAGACTGAACTCTAGTTTCCTCCGTACCTAAAAAGGGGACGTGTGTGATCCAGGCATCACGTTTGCATAAAGATAATTCGATAGATGCTGACATTGTAGATAAACGGGAACCATCCACCGTAAATTTTAAAATAGCGTTAAGCGTGGTATTTTCACAGCGGATAAGCCGAATGCTTTGTACAACGCTGCAAGAAATGTGCGCCGCTGGTCAATGGTTGTATTTTTGTAATGATCAGTACCGTTGGAATCTATGCACAAGTGATTTATTGTGGCAACAGTAAGAATTGTATCAGAAGGAAAGGGTTCCTGAATCAGCTATGTTATACAATGTCGTTTTCTTCGCTAAATTCTGCATAACTATTGAAATTTTGTACAGAGAACTCTATAACTATGACTTATCTATCAAGAACTCTGAAAAAAAATATATTTCTGAAAAAAAGGGTGCCAGCTTCACATTAGGAGCTCTTATGGGGTTCTTAATTAAGTTGCAATTACCTCTTAAACTATTTCCTGCACTAAAAAATTCTACTAGGAATTTCGATAGAACTCTTCACGTGGTGTCCAGAACTGTCATCAGAACTGTTGTACGAATATATTTATATTTTATGTAGAGAAAGTGTGTCCCACATTAAATCAATTTATCACAAACTATTATCGCCATAGAAAAATGTTATTAGGATTTTCGATAGAGCTCTTGGGGTTCTGTTCAGAACTGTCCTCAGAACTGTTGTACAAGTTTAATTTATGCGAAAATTGACAAAAAATGTTTTCGATAGAAACATTTTTCGAATATAGTTGTTTTATACGCTAAATTATGCAGAACTATTGCAATTTTGTACAAAGAACTCTAGAACTATGGCATACCTGTCAAGAACTGTGAAAGAAATATACATTTCTGAAAAAAAGGGTGCCAACTTCACAGTAAGTGAAAAGATTTTCTCCTTAAATTGCAATTATCTCGTAAGCTGTTAGCTGCACAAAAAAAATGTTACTTGGGTTTTCGATAGAACTCTTGGAGTTCTGTTCAGAACTGTGCTCAGAACTGTTGTACTTATTTACAATTTGCGAAAATTGACAAAGAATATTTTCGATACGAAAATTTTTTCGAATATTGTTTTCGTCGCTAAATTCTGCAGAACTATTGAAATTTTGTACAAAGAACTCTATGGCATATCTATCAAGAAATCTGAAAAAAGTATACATTTGTGAAAAAAAGGGTGCCAGCTTCACAGTAGGAGCTCTTATGGAATTCTTAATTAAGTTGCTATTACCTCTTAAACTATTACCTGCACAAAAAAATTTCACTAGGATTTTCGATAGAACTCTTCACGTGGTGTCCAGAACTGTCATCAGAACTGTTGTACGAATATATTTATATTTTCCGTAAAGAAAGTGTGTCCCATATTAAATCAATTTATCTCAAACCATTATCGCCATAGAAAAATGTTGTTGGGATTTTCGATAGAGCTCTTGGGGTTCTGTTCAGAACTGTCCTCAGAACTGTTGTACAAGTTTAATTTTTACGAAAATTGACAAACAATGTTTTCGATACGAAAATTTTTTCGAATAATGTTGTTTTCTTCGCTAAATTCTGCAGAACTATTGAAATTTTGTACAAAGAACTCTAGAACTATGCCATATCTATCAAGAACTCTGAAAAAAAAAATATTTCTGAAAAAAAGGGTGCCAACTTCACAGTAAGTGAAAAGATTTTCTCATTAAAATGCAATTATCTCGTAAACTATTAGCTGCACAAAAAAATGTTACTTGGATTTTCGAAAGAACTCTTGGAGTTCTGTTCAGAACTGTGCTCAGAACTCTTGTACTTATTTACATTTTGCGGAAATTGCCAAAGAACGTTTTCGATACGAAAATTTTTTCGAATTTTGTTGTTTTCTTCGCTAAATTCTGCAGAACTATTGAAATTTTGTACAAAGAACTCTAGAACTATGCCATATCTATCAAGAACTCTGAAAAAAATATATATTTCTGAAAAAAAGGGTGCCAACTTCACAGTAAGTGAAAAGATTTTCTCATTAAAATGCAATTATCTCGTAAACTATTAGCTGCACAGAAAAATGTTACTTGGATTTTCGAAAGAACTCATGGAGCTCTATTCAGAACTGTGCTCAGAACTCTTGTACTTATTTACATTTTGCGGAAATTGCCAAAGAACGTTTTCGATACGAAAATTTTTTCGAATATTGTGGTTTTCTTCGCTAAATTTTGCAGAACTATTGAAATTTTATACAAAGAACTCTAGAACTATGCCATATCTATCAAGAACTCTGAAAAAAATGTATATTTCTCGAAAAAGGGGTGCTAACTTCACACGACTGGATGAAACACAGAAATTGCATCGGAATTAAATGCGAAAGGCACAATGCCGACTTAAGTACAAGAAGACTGACTCTTCTTACTGACTATGTTTTGAACCATGCCTGTGACACTAGTTATAGATTCCGATGCCTCACTTCAGGTTTACTGTATCCCTTGGACCTTCTTGTTGATGATGAAACACAGAAATTGCTTCGGAATTAAATAGAAAAGGCACAATGCCGACTTAAGTACAAGAAGACTGACTCTTCCTACTGTCTATGTTTTGAACCATTCCTGTGACACTAGTTAGAGATTCTGATGCTTCACTTCAGGTTTACTGTATCCCTCAGACCCTCTTATTGACGATGAAACACAGAAATTGCATCGGAAATAAATACAAAAGGCACAATGCCGACTTAAGTCAAAGAAGACTGACCCTTTCTACTGCATACATTTTCAACAATCCCTGTGATACTAGTTATAGATTACGATGCTTCACTTCAGATTTACTGTATCCCTCTGAGTTTCTTATTGACGATAAAACAAAGAAATTGCATCGGAATTAAATAGAAAAGGCACAATGCCGACTTAAGTACAAGAATACTGACTCTTCCTACTGACTATGTTTTGAACCATTCCTGTGACACTAGTTATAGATTCTGATGCTTCACTTAGGTTTACTGTATCCCTTCGACCGTCTTATTGACGATGAAACACAGAAATTGCATCGGAATTAAATACAAAAGGCAGAATGCCGACTTAAGTACAAGAAGACTAACTCCTCTTACTGTCTAAGTTTTTAACCATTCCTGTGACACTAGTTATAGATTCCGATGCTTCACTTCAGGTATACTGTATCCCTTGGACCTTGCTATTGACGACGAAACACAGAAATTGCATCGGAATTAAATAGAAAAGGCACAATGACGACTTAAGTACAAGAAGACTGACTCTTCTTACTGACTATGTTTTAAACCATTCCTGTGACACTACGTATAGTTCCGATGCCTCACTTCAAGTTTACTGTATCCCTCTGACCTTCTTATTGACGATGACAAACAGAAATTGCGTCGGAATTAAATACAAACCACACAATGCCGACTCAAGTACAAGAGGACTGACTCTTCCTACTGTCTATGTTTTGAACCATTCCTGTGACACTAGTTATAGATTCCTATGCTTCACTTCAGGTTTACTGTATCCCTCTGACCTTCTTATTGACAATGAAACACGGATATTGCATCGGAATTAAATTGAAAACGCACAATGCCGACTTAAGTACAAGAAGACTGACTCTTCTTACTGTCTATGATTCGAACCATTCCTTTGACACTAGTTATAGATTCCGATGCCTCACTTCAGGTGTACTGTATCCCTTGGACCTTCTTATTGACGATGAAACACAGAAATGGCATCGGAATTAAATACAATAGGAACAATGCCGACTTAAGTACAAGTAGACAGACTCTTCTTACTGTCTATGTTTGAACCATTCCTGTAACACTAGTTATAGATTCTGATGCTTCGCTTCAGGTTTACTGTATCCCTCTGACCCTCTCTTTGACCATGAAACACAGAAATTGCATCGGAATTAAATACAAAAGGCACATAGCCGACTTAAGTACAAGAATACCGACTCTTCCTACTGTCTACGTTTTGAACCATCCCTGTGACACTAGTTATAGATTATGATGCTTCCCTTCAGGTTTACTGTATCCCTCTGACTTTCTTATTGACGATAAAACACAGAAATTGCATCGGGATTAAATGGAAAAAGCACAATGCCAACTTAAGTACAAGAAGACTGACTCTTCTTACCGACTATGTATGAACCATTCCTGTGACACTAGTTATAGATTCCGATGCTTCACTTCAGGTTTACTGTATCCCTTGGACCTTCTTATTGACGATGAAACACAGAAATTACATCGCAATTAAATACAAAAGGCACAATGCCGACTTAAGTACTAGAAGACTGACTCTTCTTACTGTCTATGTTTTTAACCATTCCTGTGACACTAGTTATAGTTTCCGATGCTTCACTTCATGTTTACTGTATCCCTTGGACCTTCTTACTGACGATGAAACACAGAAATAGCATCGGCATTAAATACAAAAGGCACAATGCCGACTCAAATACAAGATGACTCGCTCTTCTTACTCTCTATGTTTTGAACCTTTCCTGTGAGACCGGTTTTAGATTCCGATGCTTCACTTCAAGTTTACTGTATCCCTTGTACCTTCTTATTGACGACGAAACACAGAAATTGCTTCGGAATTAACTAGAAAAGGCACAATGCCGACTTAAGTACAAGAAGACTGACTCTTCTTACTGACTATGTTTTGAACATTTCCTGTGAGACCAGTATTAGATTCCGATGCTTAACTATATGTTTACTGTATCCCATGGACCTTCTTATTGACGATGAAACACAGAAATTGCACCGGAATTAAATAGAAAAGGCACAATGCCGACTTAAGTACAAGAAGACTGACCCTTCTTACTGTCTATGATTTGAGCCATTCATGTGACACTAGTTATAGATTCCGATGCTTCACTTCAGGTGTACTGTATCCCTTGGACCTTCTTATTGACGATGAAACACAGAAATTGCATCGGAAATAAATAGAAAAGGCAGAATGCCGACTTAAGTACAAGTAGACTGACTCTTCTTACTGTCTATGTTTTGAACCATTCCTGTGACACTAGTTATAGATTCTGATGCTTCACTTCAGTTTTACTGTATCCCTCTGACCTTCTTATTGGCGATGAAACACAGAAATTGCATCGGAATTAAATACAAAAGGCACAATGCCGATTTAAGTACAAGAAGATTGACTCTTCCTACTGTCTATGTTTTGAACCATCCCTGTGACACTAGTTATAGATTCCTATGATTCACTTCACGTTTACTGTATCCCTCCGACCTTCTTATGGACGATGAAACACAGAAATTGCATCTGAATTAAATAGAAAAGGCACAATGCCGACTTAAGTACAAGAAGAATGACTCTTCCTACTGACTATGTTTTGAACCATTCCTGTGACACTAGTTATAGATTCCGATGCTTCACTTCAGGTTTACTGTATCCCTTGGACCTTCGTATTGACGATGAAACACATATATTGCATCGGAATTAAATAGAAAAGGCATAATGCCGACTTAAGTACAAGAAGACTGACACTTCTTACTGACTATGCTTTGAACCACTCCTGTGACACTAGTTATAGTCTCCGATGCTTCACTTCAGGTTTACTGTATCCCCCTGACCTTCTTATTGATGATGAAACACAGAAATTGCCTCGGAATTAAATAGAAAAGGCACAATGAGGACTTAAGTACAAGATGACTGACTCTTCTTACTGTCTATGATTTGAACCATTCCTGTGACACCACTTATAGATTCCGATGCTTCACTTCAATTTTACTGTATCCCTTGTACCTTCTTATTGACGACGAAACACAGAAATTGCTTCGGAATTAAATAGAAAAGGCACAATGCCGACTTAAGTACAAGAAGACTGACTCTTGTTCCTGACTATGTTTTGAACATTTCCTGTGAGACCAGTATTAGATTCCGATGCTTACCTATATGTTTACTGTATCCCATGGTCCTTCTTATTGACGATGAAACACAGAAGTTGCACAGGAATTAAATAGAAAAGGCACAATGCCGACTTAAGTACAAGAAGACTGACTCTTCTTACTGTCTGTGATTTGAACCATTCATGTGACACTAGTTATAGAATCCGATGCTTCACTTCAGGTGTACTGTATCCCTTGGACCTTCTTATTGACGATGAATCACAGAAATTGCATCGGAATTAAATACAAAAGGCATAATGCCGACTTAAGTACAAGTAGACTGACTCTTCTTACTGTCTATGTTTTGATCCATTCCTGTGACACTAGTTATAGATTCTGATGCTTCACTGCAGTTTTACTGTATCCCTCTGACCTTCTTATTGGCGATGAAACACAGAAATTGCATCGGAATTAAATACAAAAGGCACAATGCCGACTTAAGTACAAGAAAACTGACTCTCCCTACTGTCTATGTTTTGAACCATCCCTGTGACACTAGTTATAGATTCGTATGATTCACTTCACGTTTACTGTATCCCTCTGACCTTCTTATGGACGATGAAACACAGAAATTGCATCGGAATTAGATAGAAAAGGCACAATGCCGACTTAAGTTCATGAAGAATGACTCTTCCTACTGACTATGCTTTGAACCATTCCTGTGACACTAGTTATAGATTCCGATGCTTCACTTCAGGTTTACTGTAACCCTCTGACCGTCTTGTTGAAGATGAAACACAGAACTTGCATCGGAATTAAAAACATAAGGCACAATGCCGACGCAAATACAAGATGACTGGCTCTTCTTACTCTCTATGTTTTGAACCTTTCCTGTGAGACCAATTTTAGATTCCGATGCTTCACTTCAGGTTTACTGTATTCCTCTGACCTTCTTATTGACGATGAAACACAGAAATTGCATCGGAATTAAATACAAAAGGCACAATGCCGACTCAAATACAAGATGACTGGCTCTTCTTGCGCTCTATGTTTTCAACCTTTCCTGTGAGTGCGGTTTTAGATTCCGATGCTTCACTTCAGGTTTACTGTATCCCTTGGACCTTCTTATTGAAGACGAAACACAGAAATTGTATCGGAATAAAATAGAAAGGGCACAATGCCGACTTAAGTACAAGAAGACTGACTCTTCTTACTGACTATGTTTTGAACCATTCCTGTAACACTAGTTATAGATTCCGATGCCTCACTTCAGGTTTACTGTATCCCTTGGATCTTCTTATTGATGATGAAACACAGAAATTGCATCGGAGTTAAATACAAAAGGCACAATGCCGACATAAGTACAAGAAGACTGACTCTTCTTACTGTCTATGTTTTGAACCATTCCTGTGACACTAGATATAGATTCCGATGCTTCACTTCAGGTTTACTGTATCCCTTGGACCTTCTTATTGACGAAGGAACTCCGAAATTGCATCGGAATTAAATACGAAAGGCACAATGCCGACTTAAATACAAGAAGACTGACTCTTCTTACTGACTATGTTTTGAACCATTCCTGTGACACCACTTATAGATTCCGATGATTCACTTCAGGTTTACTGTATCCTTCTGACCTTCTTATGGACGATGAAACAAAGAAATTGCATCGGAATTAAAGAGAAATGGCACAATGCCTACTTAAGTACAAGATGACTGACTCTTCCTACTGTCTATGATTTGAACCACTCCTCTGACACTAGTGTTCGTTTCCGATGCTTCACTTCAGGTTTACTGTATCCCTCACACCTTCTTATTGACGATGAAATACAGAAATTGCATCGGAATTAAATAGAAAAGGCACAATGCCGACTTAAGTACAAGAAGACTGACTCTTCTTATTGTCTATGATTTGAACCATTCCTGTGAATCTAGTTATAGATTCCGATGCTTAACTTCAGGTGTACTGTATCCCTTGGACCTTCTAATTGACGATAAAACACAGAAATTGCATCGGAATTAAATAAAAAACGCACAATGCCGACTCAAGTACAAGAGGACTGACTCTTTCTACTGTCTATGTTTTGAACCATTCCTGTGACACTAGTTATAGATTCCAATGCTTCACTTCAGGTTTACTGTATCCCTCCGACCTTCTTATTGATGATGAAACACGGAAATTGCATCGGAATTAAATTGAACAGGCACAATGCCGACTTATTTACAAGAAGACTGACTCTTCTTACTGTCTATGATTTGAACCATTCCTGTGACACTAGTTATAGATTCCTGTGCTTCACTTTAGGTTTACTGTATCCCTTGGACCTTCTTATTGACCATGAAACACAGAAATTGCATCGGAATTAAATACAAAAGTCACAATGCCGACTTAAGTACAAGAAGACTGATATTTCTTACTGTCTATGTTTTTAACTATTCCTGTGACACTAGTTATAGATTCCGATGCTTCACTTCATGTTTACTGTATCCCTTGGACCTTCTTATTGAAGATGAAACACAGAAATTGCATCGGAATTAAATACAAAAGGCACAATGCCGACTTAAGTACAAGAAGACTGACTCTTCTTACTGTCTATGTTTTTAACCATTCCAGTGCCACTAGTTATAGATTCCGATGCTTCACTTCATGTTTACTGTATCCCTTGGACCTTATTATTGACGACGAAACACAGAAATGGCTTCGGAATTAAATAGAAAAGGCACAATGCCGACTTAAGTACAAGAAGACTGACTCTTCATACGGACTATGATTTTAACACTTCCTGTGAGACCAGTATTAGATTCCGATGCTTACCTATGTGTTTACTGTATCCCATAGACCTTCTTATTGACGATCAAACACAGAAATTGCACCGGAATTAAATACAAAAGGCAGCATGTGGACTTAAGTACAAGAAGACTGAAGCTTCTTACTGACTATGCTTTGAACCATTCCTGTGACACTAGTCATAGATTCCGATGCCTCACTTCAGGTTTACTGTATCCCTTGGACTTTCTTATTGACGATGAAACACAGAAATTGTATCGGAATTAAATACAAAAGGCACAATGACGACTTAAATACAAGAAGACTGACTCTTCCTACTGTTTATGATTTGAACCAGCCCTGTGACACTAGTGTTAGATTCCGATGCTTCACTTCAGGTTTACTGTATCTCTCTGACCTTCTTATTGTCGATGAAACACAGAAATTGCATGGGAATTAAATAGAAAAGGCACAATGCCGACTTAAGTACAAGAAGACTGACTCTTCTTACGTCTACATCTATACTCCGCGAGCCACCTTACGGTGTATGGCGGAGGGTACTTATTGTACCACTATCTGATCCCCCCTTCCCTGTTCCATTCACGAATTGTGCGTGGGAAGAACGACTGCTTGTAAGTCTCCGTATTTGCTCTAATTTCTCGGATCTTTTCGTTGTGATCATTACGCGAGATATATGTGGGCGGTAGTAATATGTTGCCGTTCTCTTCCCGGAATGTGCTCTCTCGTAATTTCGATAATAAACCTCTCCGTATTGCGTAACGCCTTTCTTGAAGTGTCCGCCACTGGAGCTTGTTCAGCATCTCCGTAACGCTCTCGCGCTGACTAAATGTCCCCATGACGAATCGCGCTGCTTTTCGCTGGATCATGTCTATCTCTTCTATTAATCCAACCTGGTAAGGGTCCCATACTGATGAGCAATACTCAAGAATCGGACGAACAAGCGTTTTGTAAGCTACTTCTTTCGTCGATGAGTCACATTTTCTTAGAATTCTTCCTATGAATCTCAACCTGGCGCCTGCTTTCCCCACTATTTGTTTAATGTGATCATTCCACTTCAGATCGCTACGGATAGTAACTCCTAAGTATTTTACGGTCGTTACCGCTTCCAATGATTTACCACCCATGGCATAATCGTACTGGAATGGATTTCTGCCCCTATGTATGCGCATTGTATTACATTTATCTACGTTTAGGGAAAGCTGCCAGCTGTCGCACCATGCATTAATCCTCTGCAGGTCCTCCTGGAGTACGTACGAGTCTTCTGATGTTGCTACTTTCTTGTAGACAACCGCGTCATCTGCAAATAGCCTCACGGAGCTACCGATGTTGTCAACTAAGTCATTTATGTATATTGTAAACAATAAAGGTCCTATCACGCTTCCCTGCGGTACTCCCGAAGTTACCTCTAAATCTGCAGATTTTGAACCGTTAAGAATGACATGTTGTGTTCTTTCTTCTAGGAAATCCTGAATCCAATCACAAACTTGGTCCGATATTCCGTAAGCTCGTATTTTTTTCACTAAACGTAAGTGCGGAACCGTATCAAATGCCTTCCTGAAGTCCAGGAATACGGCATCAATCTGCTCGCCAGTGTCTACGGCACTGTGAATTTCTTGGGCAAATAGGGCGAGCTGAGTTTCACATGATCTCTGTTTGCGGAATCCATGTTGGTTATGATGAAGGAGATTTGTATTACCTAAGAACGTCATAATACGAGAACACAAAACATGTTCCATTATTCTACAACAGATTGACGTAAGCGAAATAGGCCTATAATTATTCGCATCTGATTTATGACCCTTCTTGAAAATGGGAACGACCTGCGCTTTCTTCCAGTCACTAGGTACTTTACTGTCTATGATTTGAACCATTCATGTGACACTAGTTATAGATTCCGATGCTTCACTTCAGGTGTACTGTATCCCTCTGACCTCCTTATTGGCGATGAAACACAGAAATTGCATCCGAATTAAATACAAAAGGCACAATGCCGACTTAAGTACAAGAAGACTGACTCTTCCTACTGTCTATGTTTTGAACCATCCCGGTGACACTAGTTATAGATTCCTATGATTCACTTCACGTTTACTGTATCCCTCTGACCTTCTTATGGAGGATGAAACACAGAAATTGCATCGGAATTAATTAGAAAAGGCACAATGCCGACTTAATTACAAGAAGAATGACTCTTCCTACTGACTATGTTTTGAACCATTCCTGTGACACTAGTTATAGATTCCGATGGTTCACTTCAGGTTTACTGTAACCCTCTGACGATCTTATTGAAGATGAAACACAGAACTTGCATCGGAATTAAATACAAAAGGCACAATGCCGACGCAAATACAAGATGACTGGCTCTTCTTACTCTCTATGTTTTGAACCTTTCCTCTGAGACCGGTTTTAGATTCCGATGCTTCACTTCAGGTTTACTGTATCCCTCTGACCTTCTTATTGACGATGAAACACGGAAATTGCATCGGAATTAAATACTAAAGGCATAATGCCGACTCAAATACAGGAAGACTGGCTCTTCTTACTCTCTATGTTTTCAACCTTTCCTGTGAGAGCGGTTTTAGATTCCGATGCTTCGCTTCAGGTTTACGGTATCCCTTGGACCTTCGTATTGCCGATGAAACACATTATTTGCAGTGGAATTAAATAGAAAAGGCATAATGCCGACAATTACAAGAAGACTGACACTTCTTACTGACTATGCTTTGAACCATTCCTGTGACACTAGTTATAGACTCCGATGCTTCACTTCAGGTTTACTGTATCCCCCTGACCTTCTTATTGATGATGAAACACAGAAATTTCATCGGAATTGAATAGAAAAGGCTAATGCCGACTTAAGTACAAGAAGACTGACTCTTCTTACTGTCTATGATTCGAACCGAACCTGTGACACTAGTTATAGATTCCGTTGCTTCACTTCAGGTTTACTGTATCCCTTGGACCTTCTTATTGACGATGAAACACCGAAATTGCATCGGAATTAAATACGAAAGGCACAATGCCGACATAAATACAAGAAGACTGACTCTTCTTACTGACTATGTTTTGAACCATTCCTGTGACACCACTTATAGATTCCGATGATTCACTTCAGGTTTACTGTATCACTCTGACCTTCGTATTGACGATGAAACACAGATATTGCATCGGAATTAAATAGGAAAGGCATAATGCCGACTTAAGTACAAGAAGAATGACACTTCTTACTGACTATGTTTCGAACCATTCCTGTGACACTAGTTATAGACTCCGATGCTTCACTTCAGGTTTACTGCATCACTCTGACCTTCTTATGGACGATGAAACAAAGAAATTGCATCGGAAATAAGTAGAAAAGGCACAATGCCGACTTAAGTACTAGACGACTGACTCTTCTTGCTGTCTATGTTTTGAACCATTCCTGTGACACTAGTTATAGATTCCGATGCTTCACTTCAGGTGTACTGCATCCCTTGGACCTTCTTATTGACGATGAAACACAGAAATTGCATCGGAATTAAATAGAAAAGGCACAATGCTGACTTAAGTACAAGAAGACTGACTCTTCTTACTGACTATGTTTTGATCCATTCCTGTGACACTAGTTATAGATTCCGATTCCTCACTTCAGGTTTATTGTATCCCATTGAACCTTCTTATTGACGATGAAACACAGAATTTGCATCGGAATTAAATAGAAAAGGCACAATGCCGAGGTAAGTACAAGGAGACTGACTCTTCCTACTGTCTATGTTTGAACCATTCCTGTGACACTAGTTATAGATTCCGATGCTTCACAACAGGTTTACTGTATCCCTCTGACCTTATCGACGATGAAACACAGAAATTGCATCGGAATTAAATAGACAAGGCACAATGCCGACTTAAGTACAAGATGACTGACTCTTCCTACTGTCTATGTTTGAACCATTCCTGTGACACTAGTTATAGATTCCGATGCTTCACAACAGGTTTACTGTATCCCCCTGACCTTATCGACGATGAAACACAGAAATTGCATCGGAATTAAATAGACAAGGCACAATGCCGACTTAAGTACAAGATGACTGACTCTTCCTACTGTCTATGATTTCAACCACTCCTGTGACACTAGTGTTAGATTCCGATTCTTCACTTCAGGTTTACTGTACATCTCTGACCCTCTTATTGTCGATGAAACACAGAAATTGCATCGAAATTAAATAGAAAAGGCACAATGCAGGCTTAAGTTCAAGAAGACTGACTCTACCTACTGTCTATGCTTTGAACCCTTCCTGTGACACTAGTTATCGATTCCGATGCTTCACTTCAGGTTTACTGTATCCCTCTGACCTTCTTATTGACGATGAAACACAGAAATTGCATCGGAAGTAAATACAAAAAGCACAATGCCGACTCAAGTACAAGAAGACTGACTCTTCCTACTGTCTATGTTTTGAACCATTCCTGTGACACTAGTTATGGATTCCGATGCTTCACTTCAAATTTACTGTATCCCTTGGACCTTATTATTGACGAGGAAACACAGAAATTGCATCGGCATTAAATACAAAAGGCACAATGCCGACTCATATACAAGATGACTGCCTCTTCTTACTCTCTATGTTTTCAACCTTTCCTGTGAGAGCGGTTTTAGATTCCGATGCTTCACTTCAGGTTTACTGTATCCCTTGGACCTTCTTATTGACGACGAAACACAGAAATTGTATCGGAATTAAATAGAAAAGGCACAATGCCGACTTAAGTACAAGAAGACTGACTCTTCTTACTAACTATGCTTTGAACCATTCCTGTGACACTAGTTATAGATTCCGATGCCTCACTTCAGGTTTACTGTATCCCTTGGAACTTCTTATTGACGATGAAACACAGGAATTGCATCGGAGTTAAATACAAAAGGCACAATGCCGACATAAGTACAAGAAGACTGACTCTTCTTACTGTCTATGTTTTGATCCATTCCTGTGACACTAGTTATAGATTCCGATGCTTCACTTCAGGTTTACTGTATCCCTTGGACATTCTTATTGACGATGAAACACATATATTGCATCGGAATTAAATAGAAAAGGCATAATGCCGACTTAAGTACAAGAAGACTGAGACTTCTTACTGACTATCTTTTGAACCATTCCTGTGACGCTAGTTATAGACTCCGATGCTTCACTTCAGGTTTACTGTATCCCCCTGACCATCTTATTGATGATGAAACACCGAAATTGCATCGGAATTAAATACGAAAGGCACAATGACGACTTAAATACAAGAAGACTGACTCTTCTTACTGACTATGTTTTGAACCATTCCTGTGACACCACTTATAGATTCCGATGATTCACTTCAGGTTTAATGTATCCCTCTGACCTTCTTATGGACGATGAAACAAAGAAATTGCATCGGAATTAAATAGAAAAGGCACAATGCCGACTCGAGTACAAGATGACTGACTCTTCCTACTGTCTATGATTTGAACCACTCCTGTGACACTAGTGTTAGTTTCCGATGCTTCACTTCAGGTTTACTGTATCCCTCACACCTTCTTATTGGCGATGAAACACAGAAATTGCATCGGAATTAATTAGAAATGGCACAATGCCGACTTAAGTACAAGAAGACTGACTCTTCTTACTGTCTATGATTTGAACCATTCCTGTGACACTAGTTATAGATTCCGATGCTTCACTTCAGGTTTACTGTATCCCTCTGACCTTCTTATTGACGATGAAACACGGAAATTGCATCGGAATTAAATACAAAATGCACAATGCCAACTCAAGTACAACAAGACTGACTCTTCCTACTATCTATGTTTTGAACCACTCCTGTGACACTAGTTATAGATTCCGATGCTTCACTTCAGGTTTACTGTATCCCTTGGAACTTGTTATTGATGATGAAACAAAGAAATTGCATCGAAATTAAATACAAAAGGCACAATGCCGACATAAGTACAAGAAGACTGACTCTTCTTACTGACTATGTTTTGATCCACTCCTGTGACACTAGTTATAGATTCCGATGCCTCACTTCATGTTTACTGTATCCCTTGGACCTTCTTATTGACGATAAAACACAGAAATTGCATCGGAATTAAATAGAAAAGGGTCAATGCCGAGTTAAGTACAAGAAGACTGACTCTTCCTACTGTCTATGTTTGAACCATTCCTGTGACACTAGATATAGATTCCGATGCTTCACTTCAGGTTTACTGTATCCCTCTGACATTCTTATCGACGATGAAACACAGAAATTGCATCGGAATTAAATAGAAAAGGCACAATGCCGACTTAAGTACAAGATGACTGACTCTTCCTACTGTCAATGATTTGAACCACTCCTGTGACACTAGTGTTAGATTCCGATGCTTCATTTCAGGTTTACTGTACCCCTCTGACCTTCTTATTGTCGATGAAACACAGAAATTGCATCGGAATTAAATACAAAAGGCACAATGCCGACTTAAGTAGAAGAAGTCTGACTCTACCTGCTGTCTATGTTTTGAACCATTCCTTTCACACTAGTTATAGATTCCGATGCTTCACTTCAGGTTTACTGTATCCCTCTGACCTTCTTATTGACGATGAAACACAGAAATTGTATCGGAAGTAAATACAAAAGACACAATGCCGACCCAAGTACAAGAAGACTGACTCTTCCTACTGTCTATGTTTTGAACCATTCCTGTGACACTAGTTATAGATTCCGATACTTCACTTCAGGTTTACTGTAACCGTCTGACATTCTTATTGACGATGAAACTCAGAAATTGCATCGGAATTAATTAGAAAAGGCACAATGCCGACTTAAGTACAAGAAGACTGACTCTTCTTACTGTCTATGATTTGAACCATTCCTGTGACACTAGTTATAGTTTCCGATGCTTCACTTCAGGTGTACTGTATCCCTTGGGCGTTCTTATTGACGATGAAACACAGAAATTGCATCGGAATTAAATACAAAAGGCACAATGCCAACTTTAGTAAAAGTAGATTGACTCTTCTTACTGTCTGTGTTTTGAACCATTCCTGTGACACTAGTTATAGATTCTGATGGTTCACTTCAGTTTTACTGTATCCCTCGGACCTTCTTATTGACGATGAAACACAGAACTTGCTTCGGAATTAAATTCAAAAGGCACAATGCCGACGCAAATACAAGATGACTGGCTCTTCTTACTCTCTATGTTTTGAACCTTTCCTGTGTGACCGGTTTTAGATTCCGATGCTTCACTTCAGGTTTACTGTATCCCTCTGACCTTCTTATTGACGATGAAACACAGAAATTGCATCGGAATTAAACACAAAAGGCACAATGCCGACTCAAATACAAGATGACTGGCTTTTCTTACTCTCTATGCTATGAACCTTTCCTGTGAGACCGGTTTTAGATTTAGATGCTTCACTTCAGGTTTACTGTATCCCTTGGCCCTTCTTATTGACGACAAAACACAGAAATTGCATCGGAATTGAAAAGATAAGGCACAATGCCGACTTAAGTACAAGAAGACTGACTCTTCTTACTGACTGTTTTAAACCTTTCCTGTGACACTAGTTATAGATTCCGATGCCTCACTTCAGGTTTACTGTATCCCTTGGACCTTCTTATTGATGATGAAACACAGATATTGCATCGGAATGAAATACAAAAGGCACAATGCCGACCTAAGTACAAGAAGATAGACTCTTCCTTATGTCTATGATTTGAACCATTCCTGTGACACTAGTTATAGATTCCGATGCTTCACTTCAGGTTTACTGTATCCCTCTGACCTACTTATTGACGATGAAACACAGATATTGCTTCGGAATTAAGTAGAAAAGGCATAATGCCGACTTAAGTACAAGAAGACTGACACTTCTTACTGACTATGATTTTAACGATCCTGTGACGCGAGTTATAGACTCCGTTGCTTCACTTCAGGTTTACTGTATACCTCTGACCTTCTTATTGATGATGAAACACAGAAATTGCATCGGAATTAAATAGAAAAGGCACAATGCCGACTTAAGTACAAGAAGACTGACTCTTCTTACTGTCTATGTTTTGAACCGAACCTGTGACACTAGTTATAGATTCCGATGCTTCACTTCAGGTTTACTGTATCGCTCGGACCTTCTTATTGACGATGAAACACCGAAATTGCATCGGAATTAAATACGAAAGGAACAATGCCGATTTAAGTACAAGAAGACTGACTCTACCTACTGTCTATCGTTTGAACCATTCCTGTGACACTAGTTATAGATTCCGATGCTTCACTTCAGGTTTACTGTATCCCTCTGACCTTCTTATTGACGATGAAACACAGAAATTGCATCGGAAGTAAATACAAAAGGCACAATGCCGACTCAAGTACAAGAAGACTGACTCTTCCTACTGTCCATGATTTGAACCATTCCTGTGACACTAGTTATAGATTCCGATGCTTCACTTCAACTTTACTGTATCCCTTGGACCTTCTAATTGACGAGGAAACACAGAAATTGCATCGGCATTAAATACAAAAGGCACAATGCCGACTGAAATACAAGATGACTGGCTCTTCTTACTCTCTATGTTTTCAACCTTTCCTGTGAGAGCGGTCTTAGATTCCGATGATTCACTTCAGGCTTACTGTATCCCTTGTACCTTCTTATTGACGACGAAACACAGAAATTGTATCGGAATTAAATAGAAAAGGCACAATGCCGACTTAAGTACAAGAAGACTGACTCTTCTTACTGACTATGCTTTGAACCATTCCTGTGACACTAGTTATAGATTCCGATGCCTCACTTCGGGTTTACTGTATCCCTTGGAACTTCTTATTGATGATGAAACACAGAAATTGCATCGGAGCTAAATACAAAGAGCACAATGCGGACATAAGTACAAGAAGACTCACTCTTCTTAGTGTCTATGTTTTGAACCATTCCTGTGACACTAGTTATAGATTCCGATGCTTCACTTCAGGTTTACTGTATCCCT
The DNA here is from genome assembly GCF_021461395.2 of Schistocerca americana. NCBI lineage: Eukaryota > Metazoa > Arthropoda > Insecta > Orthoptera > Acrididae > Schistocerca > Schistocerca americana. Next base: position 722,243 of record NW_025726104.1, read on the forward strand.
TGGACCTTCCTATTGACGATGAAACACTTAAATTGCATCGGAATTAAATAGAAAAGGCATAATGCCGGCTTAAGTACAAGAAGACTGACACTTCTTACTGACTATGTTTTTAACCATTCCTGTGACACTAGTTATAGACTCCGATGCTTCACTTCAGGTTTACTGTATCCCCCTGACCTTCTTATTGATTATGAAACACAGAAATTGCATCGGAACGGAATAGAAAAGGCACAGTGCCGACTTAAGTACAAGAAGACTGACTCTTCTTACTGTCTATGATTTGAACCGAACCTGTGACACTAGTTATAGAATCCGTTGCTACACTTCAGGTTTACTGTATACCTTGGACCTTCTTATTGACGATGAAACACCGAAATTGCATCGGAATTAAATACGAAAGGCACAATGCCGACTTAAATACAAGAAGACTGACTCTTATTACTTACTATGTTTTGAACCATTCCTGTGACACCACTTATAGATTCCGATGATTCCCTTCAGGTTTACTGTATCCCTCTGACCTTCTTATGGACAATGAAACAAAGAAATTGCATCGGAATTAAATAGAAAAAGCACAATGCCGACTTAAGTACAAGATGACTGACTCTTCCTACTGTCTATGATTTGAACCACTCCTGTGACACTAGTGTTAGTTTCCGATGCTTCACTTCAGGTTTACTGTATCACTCACACCTTCTTATTGACGATGAAACACAGAAATTGCATCGGAATTAATTAGAAATGGCACAATGCCGACTTAAGTACAAGAAGACTGACTCTTCTTACTGTCTATGATTTGAACCATTCCTGCGACACTAGTTATAGATTCCGATGCTTCACTTCAGGTGTACTGTATCCCTTGGACCTTCTTATTGACGATGAAACAAAGAAATTGCATCGGAATTAAATACAATAGGCACAATGCCGACGTAAGTATAAGTAGACTGACTCTTGTTACTGTCTATGTTTCAACCATTCCTGTGACACTAGTTATAGATTCTGATGCTTCACTTCAGTTTTACTGTATCCCTCTGACCTTCTTATTGACGATGAACCACAGAAATTGCATCGGAATTAAATACAAAAGGCACAATGCCGACTTAAGCACAAGAAGACTGACTTTTCTTACTGTCTATGTTTTAACCATTCCTGTGACACTAGTTATAGATTCCGATGCTTCATTTCATGTTTACTGTATCACTTGGACCTTCTTATTGACGATGAAACACAGAAATTGCATCGGCATTAAATACAAAAGGCACGATGCAGATTCAAATACAAGATGACTGGCTCTTCTTGCTCTCCATGATTTGAACGTTTCCTGTGAGACCGGTTTTAGATTCCGATGCTTCACTTCAAGTTTACTGTATCCCTTGGACCTTCTTATTGACGACGAAACACAGAAATTGCATCGGAATTAAATACAAAAGGCACAATGCCGACTTAAGTACAAGAAGACTGACTCTACCTACTGTCTATGCTTTGAACCATTCCTGTGACACTAGTTATAGATTCCGATGCTTCACTTCAGGTTTACTGTATCCCTCTGACCTTCTTATTGACGATGAAACACGGAAATTGCATCGGAATTAAATACAAAAGGCACAATGCCGACTCAAGTACAACAAGACTGACTCTTCCTACTATCTATGTTTTGAACCATTCCTGTGACACTAGTTATAGATTCCGATGCTTCACTTCAGGTTTACTGTATCCCTTGGAACTTGTTATTGATGATGAAACAAAGAAATTGCTTCGGAATTAAATACAAAAGGCACAATGCCGACATAAGTACAAGAAGACTGACTCTTCTTACTGTCTATGTTTTGAACCATTCCTGTGACACTAGTTATAGATTCCGATGCTTCACTTCAGGTTTACTGTATTCCTCTGACCTTCGTATTGACGATGAAACACAGATATTGCATCGGAATTGAATAGAAAAGGCATAATGCCGACTTAACTACAAGAAGACTGACACTTCTTACTGACTATGTTTCCAACCATTCCTGTGACATTACTTATAGACTCCGATGCTTCACTTCAGGTTTACTGTATCCCACTGACCTTCTTATTGAAGATGAAACACAGAAATTGCATCGGAATTAAATAGAAAAGGCACAATGCCGACTTAAGTACAAGAAGACTGACTCTTCTTACTGTCTATATTTTGAATCGAACCTGTGACAAGAGTTACAGATTCCGATGCTTCACTTCAGGTTTACTGTATCCCTTGGACCTACTTATTGACGATGAAACACCGAAATTGCATCGGAATTATATACGAAAAGCACAATGCCGATTTAAGTACAGGAAGACTGACTCTTCATATTGCCTATGATTTGAACCATTCCTGTGACACCACTTATAGATTCCGATGCTTCACTTCAGGTTTACTGTATCCCCCTGACCTTCTTATGGACGATGAAACAAAGAAATTGCATCGGAAATAAGTAGAAGAGGCACAATGCCGACTTAAGTACGAGACGACTGACTCTTCTTACTGTCTATGTTTTGAACCACACCTGTGACAGTAGTTATAGATTCCGATGCTTCACTTCAGGTGTACTGCATCCCTTGGACCTTCTTAATGACGATGAAACACAGAAATTGTATCGGAATTAAATAGAAAAGGTACAATGCTGACTTAAGTACAAGAGGACTGACTCTTCTTACTGACTATGTTTTGATCCATTCCTGTGACACTAGTTATAGATTCCGATGCCTCACTTCAGGTTTACTGTATCCCTTGGACCTTCTTATTGACGATGAAACACAGAAATTGCATCAGAATTAAATAGAAAAGGGTCAATGCCGAGTTAAGTACAAGAAGACTGACTCTTCCTACTGTCTATGTTAGTACCATTCCTGTGACACTAGATATAGATTCCGATGCTTCACTTCAGGTTTACTGTATCCCTCTGACATTCTTATCGACGATGAAACACAGAAATTGCATCGGAATTAAATAGAAAAGGCACAATGCCGACTTAAGTACAAGATGACTGACTCTTCCTACTGTCAATGATTGGAACCACTCCTGTGACACTAGTGTTAGATACCGATGCTTCACTTCAGGTTTACTGTACCCCTCTCACCTTCTTATTGTGGATGAAACACAGAAATTGCATCGGAATTAAATAGAAAAGGCACAATGCCGACTTAAGTACAAGAAGTCTGACTCTACCTACTGTCTATGTTTTGAACCATTCCTGTGACACTAGTTATAGATTCCAATGCTTCACTTCAGGTTTACTGTATCCCTCGGACCTTCTTATTGACGATGAAACACAGAACTTGCTTCGGAATTAAATTCAAAAGGCACAATGCCGACGCAAATACAAGATGACTGGCTCTTCTTACTCTCTATGTTTCGAACCTTTCCTGTGTGACCAGTTTTAGATTCCGATGCTTCACTTCAGGTTTACTGTATCCCTCTGACCTTCTTATTGACGATGAAACACAGAAATTGCATCGGAATTAAACACAAAAGGCACAATGCCGACTCAAATACAAGATGACTGGCTCTTCTTACTCTCTATGCTTTGAACCTTTCCTGTGAGACCGGTTTTAGATTTACATGCTTCACTTCAGGTTTACTGTATCCCTTGGCCCTTCTTATTGACGACGGAACACAGAAATTGCATCGGAATTGAATAGATAAGGCACAATGCCGACTTAAGTACAAGAAGACTGACTCTTCTTACTGACTGTTTTAAACCTTTCCTGTGTCACTAGTTATAGATTCCGATGCCTCACTTCAGGTTTACTGTATCCCTTGGACCTTCTTATTGATGATGAAACACAGATATTGCATCGGAATGAAATACAAAAGGCACAATGCCGACCTAAGTACAAGAAGACTGACTCTTCCTTTTGTCTATGATTTGAACCATTCCTGTGACACTAGTTATAGATTCCGATGCTTCACTTCAGGTTTACTGTATCCCTCTGACCTACTTATTGACGATGAAACACAGATATTGCTTCGGAATTAAGTAGAAAAGGCATAATGCCGACTTAAGTTCAAGAAGACTGACACTTCTTACTGACTATGATTTTAACAATCCTGTGACACGAGTTATAGACTCCGATGCTTCACTTCAGGTTTACTGTATACCTGTGACCTTCTTATTGATGATGAAACACAGAAATTGCATCGGAATTAAATAGAAAAGGCACAATGCCGACTTAAGTACAAGAAGACTGACTCTTCTTACTGTCTATGTTTTGAACCGAACCTGTGACACTAGTTATAGATTCCGATGCTTCACTTCAGGTTTACTGTATCGCTCGGACCTTCTTATTGACGATGAAACACCGAAATTGCATCGGAATTAAATACGAAAGGAACAATGCCGATTTAAGTACAAGAAGACTGACTCTACCTACTGTCTATCCTTTGAACCATTCCTGTGACACTAGTTATAGATTCCGATGCTTCACTTCAGGTTTACTGTATCCCTCTGACCTTCTTATTGACGATGAAACACAGAAATTGCATCGGAAGTAAATACAAAAGGCACAATGCCGACTCAAGTACAAGAAGACTGACTCTTCCTACTGTCCATGTTTTGAACCATTCCTGTGACACTAGTTATAGATTCCGATGCTTCACTTCAACTTTACTGTATCCCTTGGACCTTCTAATTGACGAGGAAACACAGGAAGTGCATCGGCATTAAATACAAAAGGCACAATGCCGACCCAAATACAAGATGACTGGCTCTTCTTACTCTCTATGTTTTCAACCTTACCTGTGAGAGCGGTCTTAGATTCCGATGATTCACTTCAGGCTTACTGTATCCCTTGTACCTTCTTATTGACGACGAAACACTTAAATTGCATCGGAATTAAATAGAAAAGGCATAATGCCGGCTTAAGTACAAGAAAACTGACACTTCTTACTGACTATGTTTTGAACCATTCCTGTGACACTAGTTATAGACTCCGATGCTTCACTTCAGGTTTACTGTATCCCCCTGACCTTCTTATTGATTATGAAACACAGAAATTGCATCGGAACGGAATAGAAAAGGCACAGTGCCGACTTAAGTACAAGAAGACTGACTCTTCTTACTGTCTATGATTTGAACCGAACCTGTGACACTAGTTATAGAATCCGTTGCTACACTTCAGGTTTACTGTATACCTTGGACCTTCTTATTGACGATGAAACACCGAAATTGCATCGGAATTAAATACGAAAGGCACAATGCCGACTTAAATACAAGAAGACTGACTCTTATTACTTACTATGTTTTGAACCATTCCTGTGACACCACTTATAGATTCCGATGATTCCCTTCAGGTTTACTGTATCCCTCTGCCCTTCTTATGGACAATGAAACAAAGAAATTGCATCGGAATTAAATAGAAAAAGCACAATGCCGACTTAAGTACAAGATGACTGACTCTTCCTAATGTCTATGATTTGAACCACTCCTGTGACACTAGTGTTAGTTTCCGATGCTTCACTTCAGGTTTACTGTATCACTCACACCTTCTTATTGACGATGAAACACAGAAATTGTATCGGAATTAATTAGAAATGGCACAATGCCGACTTAAGTACAAGAAGACTGATTCTTCTTACTGTCTATGATTTGAACCATTCCTGCGACACTAGTTATAGATTCCGATGCTTCACTTCAGGTGTACTGTATCCCTTGGGCCTTCTTATTGACGATGAAACAAAGAAATTGCATCGGAATTAAATACAATAGGCACAATGCCGACGTAAGTATAAGTAGACTGACTCTTGTTACTGTCTATGTTTCAACCATTCCTGTGACACTAGTTATAGATTCTGATGCTTCACTTCAGTTTTACTGTATCCCTCTGACCTTCTTATTGACGATGAACCACAGAAATTGCATCGGAATTAAATACAAAAGGCACAATGCCGACTTAAGTACAAGAAGACTGACTTTTCTTACTGTCTATGTTTTAACCATTCCTGTGACACTAGTTATAGATTCCGATGCTTCACTTCAGGTTTACTGTATCCCACTGACCTTCTTATTGACGATGAAACACGGAAATTGCATCGGAATTAAATACAAAAGGCACAATGCCGACTCAAGTACAACAAGACTGACTCTTCCTACTATCTATGTTTTGAACCATACCTGTGACACTAGTTATAGATTCCGATGCTTCACTTCAGGTTTACTGTATCCCTTGGAACTTGTTATTGATGATGAAACAAAGAAATTGCTTCGGAATTAAATACAAAAGGCACAATGCCGACATAAGTACAAGAAGACTGACTCTTCTTACTGTCTATGTTTTGAACCATTCCTGTGACACTAGTTATAGATTCCGATGCTTCACTTCAGGTTTACTGTATTCTTCTGACCTTCGTATTGACGATGAAACACAGATATTGAATCGGAATTGGATAGAAAAGGCATAATGCCGACTTAACTACAAGAAGACTGACACTTCTTACTGACTATGTTTCCAACGATTCCTGTGACACTACTTATAGACTCCGATGCTTCACTTCAGGTTTACTGTATCCCACTGACCTTCTTATTGAAGATGAAACACAGAAATTGCATCGGAATTAAATAGAAAAGGCACAATGCCGACTTAAGTACAAGAAGACTGACTCTTCTTACTGTCTATATTTTGAATCGAACCTGTGACACGAGTTACAGATTCCGATGCTTCACTTCAGGTTTACTGTATCCCTTGGACCTACTTATTGACGATGAAACACCGAAATTGCATCGTAATTATATACGAAAACACAATGCCGATTTAAGTACAAGAAGATTGACTCTTCATACTGCCTATGATTTGAACCATTCCTGTGACACCACTTATAGATTCCGATGCTTCACTTCAGGTTTACTGTATCCCCCTGACCTTCTTATGGACGATGAAACAAAGAAATTGCATCGGAAATAAGTAGAAAAGGCACAATGCCGACTTAAGTACGAGACGACTGACTCTTCTTACTGTCTATGTTTTGAACCACTCCTGTGACAGTAGTTATAGATTCCGATGCTTCACTTCAGGTGTACTGCATCCCTTGGACCTTCTTAATGACGATGAAACACAGAAATTGCATCGGAATTAAATAGAAAAGGTACAATGCTGACTTAAGTACAAGAGGACTGACTCTTCTTACTGACTTTGTTTTGATCCATTCCTGTGACACTAGTTATAGATTCCGATGCCTCACTTCAGGTTTACTGTATCCCTTGGACCTTCTTATTGACGATGAAACACAGAAATTGCATCGGAATTAAATAGAAAAGGGTCAATGCCGAGTTAAGTACAAGAAGACTGATCTTCCTACTGTCTATGTTAGAACCATTCCTGTGGCACTAGATATAGATTCCGATGCTTCACTTCAGGTTTACTGTATCCCTCTGACATTCTTATCGACGATGAAACACAGAAATTGCATCGGAATTAAATAGAAAAGGCACAATGCCGACTTAAGTACAAGATGACTGACTCTTCCTACTGTCAATGATTGGAACCACTCCTGTGACACTAGTGTTAGATACCGATGCTTCACTTCAGGTTTACTGTACCCCTCTGACCTTCTTATTGTCGATGAAACACAGAAATTGCATCGGAATTAAACAGAAAAGGCACAATGCCGACATAAGTACAAGAAGTCTGACTCTACCTACTGTCTATGTTTTGAACCATTCCTGTGACACTAGTTATAGATTCCGATGCTTCACTTCAGATTTACTGTATCCCTCTGACCTTCTTATTGACGATGAAACACAGAAATTGCATCGGAAGTAAATACAAAAGACACAATGCCGTCCCAAGTACAAGAAGACTGACTCTTCCTACTGTCTATGTTTTGAACCATTCCTATTACACTAGTTATAGATTCCGATGCTTCACTTCAGGTTTACTGTAACCGTCTGACATTCTTATTGACGATGAAACACAGAAATTGCATCGGAATTAAATACAAAAGGCTCAATGCCAACTTTAGTAAAAGTAGATTGACTCTTCTTACTGTCTGTGTTTTGAACCATTCCTGTGACGCTAGTTATAGATTCTGATGGTTCACTTCAGATTTACTGTATCCCTCGGACCTTCTTATTGACGATAAAACACAGAACTTGCTTCGGAATTAAATTCAAAAGGCACAATGCCGACGCAAATACAAGATGACTGGCTCTTCTTACTCTCTATGTTTTGAACCTTTCCTGTGTGACCGGTTTTAGATTCCGATGCTTCACTTCAGGTTTACTGTATCCCTCTGACCTACTTATTGACGATGAAACACAGATATTGCTTCGGAATTAAGTAGAAAAGGCATAATGCCGACTTAAGTACAAGAAGACTGACACTTCTTACTGACTATGATTTTAACATTCCTGTGACACGAGTTATAGACTCCGATGCTTCACTTCAGGTTTACTGTATACCTCTGACCTTCTTATTGATGATGAAACACAGAAATTGCATCGGAATCAAATAGAAAAGGCACAATGCCGACTTAAGTACAAGAAGACTGACTCTTCTTACTGTCTATGTTTTGAACCGAACCTGTGACACTAGTTATAGATTCCGATGCTTCACTTCAGGTTTACTGTATCGCTCGGACCTTCTTATTGACGATGATACACCGAAATTGCATCGGATTTAAATACGAAAGGCACAATGCCGAATTAAGTACAAGAAGACTGACTCTACCTACTGTCTATCCTTTGAACCATTCCTGTGACACTAGTTTTAGATTCCGATGCTTCACTTCAGGTTTACTGTATCCCTCTGACCTTCTTATTGACGATGAAACACAGAAATTGCATCGGAAGTAAATACAAAAGGCACAATGCCGACTCAAGTACAAGAAGACTGACTCTTCCTACTGTCCATGTTTTGAACCATTCCTGTGACACTAGTTATAGATTCCGATGCCTCACTTCAGGTTTACTGTATCCCTTGGAACTTCTTATTGATGATGAAACACAGAAATTGCATCGGAGTTAAATACAAAAAGCACAATGCGGACATAAGTACAAGAAGACTCACCCTTCTTAGTGTCTATGTTTTGAACCATTCCTGTGACACTAGTTATAGATTCCGATGCTTCACTTCAGGTTTACTGTATCCCTTGGACCTTCTTATTGACGATAAAACATTTAAATTGCATCGGAATTAAATAGAAAAGGCATAATGCTGGCTTAAGTGCAAGAAGACTGACACTTCTTACTGACTATGTTTTGAACCATTCCTGTGACACTAGTTATAGACTCCGATGCTTCACTTCAGGTTTACTGTATCCCCCTGACCTTCTTATTGATTATGAAACACAGAAATTGCATCGGAATGGAATAGAAAAGGCACAGTGCCGACTTAAGTACAAGAAGACTGACTCTTCTTACTGTCTATGATTTGAACCGAACCTGTGACACTAGTTATAGAATCCGTTGCTACACTTCAGGTTTACTGTATACCTTGGACCTTCTTATTGACGATGAAACACCGAAATTGCATCGGAATCAAATACGAAAGGCACAATGCCGACTTAAATACAAAAAGACTGACTCTTATTACTTACTATGTTTTGAACCATTCCTGTGACACCACTTATAGATGCCGATGATTCACTTCAGGTTTACTGTATCCCTCTGACCTTCTTATGGACGATGAAACAAAGAAATTGCATCGGAATTAAATAGAAAAAGCACAATGTCGACTTAAGTACAAGATGACTGACTCTTCCTACTGTCTATGATTTGAACCACTCCTGTGACACTAGTGTTAGTTTCCGATGCTTCACTTCAGGTTTACTGTATCCCTCACACCTTCTTATTGACGATGAAACACAGAAATTGCATCGGAATTAATTAGAAATGGCACAATGCCGACTTAAGTACAAGAAGACTGACTCTTCTTACTGTCTATGATTTGAACCATTCCTGCGACACTAGTTATAGATTCCGATGCTTCACTTCAGGTGTACTGTATCCCTTGGACCTTCTTATTGACGATGAAACAAAGAAATTGCATCGGAATTAAATACAAAAGGCACAATGCCGACGTAAGTATAAGTAGACTGACTCTTGTTACTGTCTATGTTTCAACCATTCCTGTGACACTAGTTATAGATTCTGATGCTTCACTTCAGTTTTACTGTATCCCTCTGACCTTCTTATTGACGATGAACCACAGAAATTGCATCGAAATTAAATACAAAAGGCACAATGCCGACTTAAGTACAAGAAGACTGACTTTTCTTACGGTCTATGTTTAACCATTCCTGTGACACTAGTTATAGATTCCGATGCTTCACTTCATGTTTACTGTATCACTTGGACCTTCTTATTGACGATGAAACACAGAAATTGCATCGGCATTAAATACAAAAGGCACGAAGCCGATTCAAATACAAGATGACTGGCTCTTCTTGCACTCCATGATTTGAACGTTTCCTGTGAGACCGGTTTTAGATTCCGATGCTTCACTTCAAGTTTACTGTATCCCTTGGACCTTCTTATTGACGACGAAACACAGAAATTGCATCGGAATTAAATAGAAAAGGCACAATGCCGACTTAAGTACAAGAAGACTGACTCTCTCTAGTGTCTATGTTGTGAACCATTCCTGCGACAGTAGTAATAGATTCCGATGCCTCACTTCAGGTTTACTGTATCCCTCTGACATTCTTATTGACGATGAAACACACAAATTACATCGGAATTAAATAGAAAAGTCACAATGCCGACTTAAGTACAAGAAGACTGACTCTTCCTACTGTCTATGATTTGAACCACTCCTGTGACACTAGTGTTAGATTCCGATGCTTCACTTCAGGTTTACTGTATCTCTCTGACCTTCTCATTGACGATGAAACGCAGAAATTGCATCGGAATTAAATAGAAAAGTTACAATGCCGACTTAAGTACAAGAAGACTGACTCTACCTACTGTCTATGCTTTGAACCATTCCTGTGACACTATTTATAGATTCCGATGCTTCACTTCGGGTTTACTGTATCCCTCTGACCCTCTTATTGACGATGAAACACAGAAATTGCATCGGAATTAAATACAAAAGGCACAATGCCGACTCAAGTACTACAAGACTGACTCTTCCTACTGTCTATGTTTTGAACCATTCCTGTGACACTAGTTATAGATTCCGATGCTTCACTTCAGGTTTACTGTATCCCTTTGAACTTCTTATTGATGATGAAACAAAGAAATTGCATCGGAATTAAATACAAAAGGCACATTGCCGACATAAGTACAAGAAGACTGCCTCTTCTTACTGTCTATGTTTTCAACCATTCCTGTGACACTGGTTATAGATTCCGATGCTTCACTTCAGGTTTACTGTATCCCTCTGACCTTCGTATTGACGATGAAACACAGATATTGCATCGGAATTAAATAGAAAAGGCATAATGCCGACTTAAGTACAAGAAGACTGACACTTCTTACTGACTATGTTTCGAAAAATTCCTGTGACACTAGTTATAGACTCCGATGCTTCCCTTCAGGTTTACTGTATCCCACTGACCTTCTTATTGAAGATGAAACACAGAAATTGCATCGGAATTAAATAAAAAAGGCACAATGCCGATTTAAGTACAAGAAGACTGACACTTCTTACTGTCTATATTTTGAATCGAACCTGTGACACTAGTAATCGATTCCGATGCTTCACTTCAGGTTTACTGTATCCCTTGGACCTTCTTATTGACGATGAAACGCCGAAATTGCATCGGAATTATATACGAAAAGCACAATGCCGATTTAAGTACATGAAGACTGACTCTTCTTACTGCATATGATTTGAACCATTCCTGTGACACCACTTATAGATTCCGATGCTTCACTTGAGGTTTACTGTATCCCTCTGACATTCTTATGGACGATGAAACAAAGAAATTGCATCGGAAATAAGTAGAAAAGGCACAATGCCGACTTAAGTACAAGACGACCGACTCTTCTTAATGTCTATGTTTTGAACGATTCCTGTGACACTAGTTATAGATTCCGATGCTTCACTTCAGGTGTACTGCATCCCTTGGACCTTCTTATTGACGATGAAACACAGTAATTGCATCGGAATTAAATAGAAAAGGCACAATGCCGACTTAAGTACAAGAAGACTGACTATTCTTACTGACTATGTTTTGATCCATTCCTGTGACACTAGTTATAGATTCCGATGATTCACTTCAGGTTTACTGTATCCCTTGGACCTTCTTATTGACGATGAAACACAGAAATTGCATTGGAATTAAATAGAAAAGGCACAATGCCGAGTTAAGTACAAGAAGACTGACTCTTCCTATTGTCTATGTTTGAACCATTCCTGTGACACTAGTTATAGATTCCGATGTTTCACTTCAGGTTTACTGTATCCCTCTGACCTTCTTATCGATGATGAAACACAGAAATTGCATCATAATTAAATAGAAAAGGCACAATGCCGACTTAAGTACAAGATGACTGACTCTTCCTACTGTCTATGCTTTGATCCATTCCTGTGACACTAGTTATAGATTCCGATGCTTCACTTCAGGTTTACTGTATCCCTCAGACCTTTTATTGACGATGAAACACAGAAATTGCTTCGGAAGTAAATACAAAAGGCACAATGATGACTCAAGTTCAAGAAGACTGACTCTTCCTACTGTCTATGATTTGAACCATTCCTGTGACACTTGTTATAGATTCTGATTCTTCACTTCAGGTTTACTGTAACCATCTGATATTCTTATTGACGATGAAACTCAGAAATTGCATCGGAATTAAATAGAAAGGCACAATGCCGACTTAAGTACAAGAAGAATGACTCTTCCTACTGACTATGCTTTGAACCATTCCTGTGACACTAGTTATAGATTCCGATGCTTCACTTCAGGTTTACTGTATCCCTCTGACCTTCTTATTGACGATGAAACACAGAACTTGCTTTGGAATTAAATTCAAAAGGCACAATGCCGACGCAAATACAAGATGACTGGCTCTTCTTACTCTCTATGTTTTGAACCTTTCCTGTGAGACCGGTTTTAGATTCCGATGCTTCACTTCAGGTTTACTGTATCCCTCTGACCTTCTTATTGACGATGAAACACAGAAATTGCATCGGAATTAAATACAAAAGGCACAATGCCGACTCAAATACAAGATGACTGGCTCTTCTTACTCTCTATGCTTTGAACCTTTCCCGTGAGACCGGTTTTAGATTCCGATACTTCACTTCAGGTCTACTGTATCCCTTGGACCTTCTTATTGACGATGAAACACAGAAATTGCATCGGAATTAAATACAAAAGGCACAATGCCGAGTTAAGTACAAGAAGACTGACGCTTCCTACTGTCTATGTTTTGAACCATTCCTGTGACACTAGTTATAGATTCCGATGCTTCACTTCAGGTTTACTGTATCCCTCTGACCTTCTTATTGACGATGAAACACAGAAATTGCATCGGAATTAAATACAAAAGGCACAATGCCGATTTAAGTACAAGAAGACAGACTCTTCCTACTGTCTATGTTTTGAACCATCCCTGTGACACTAGTTATAGATTCCTATGATTCACTTCACGTTTACTGTATCCCTCTGACCATCTTATGGACGATGAAACACAGAAATTGCTTCGGAATTAAATAGAAAGGCACAATGCCGACTTAAGTACAAGAAGAATGACTCTTCCTACTGACTATGTTTAAACCATTCCTGTGACACTAGTTATAGATTCCGATGCTTCACTTTAGGTTTACTGTATCCCTCTGACCTTCTTATTGACAATGAAACACAGAACTTGCATCGGAATTAAATACAAAAGGCACAATGCCGCCTTAAGTACAAGAAGACTGACTCTTCTTACTGACTATCTTTTGAACCATTCCTGTGACACTAGTTATATATTCCGATGCCTCACTTCAGCTTTGCTGTATCCCTTGGACCTTCTTATTGACGAAGAAACACAGAAATTGCATCGGAATTAAATACAAAAGGCACAATGCCGAGTTAAGTACAAGAAGACTGACTCTTCCTACTGTCTTTGTTTTGAACCGTTGCTGTAACACTAGTTAAAGATTCCGATGCTTCACTTCAGGTTTACTGTTTCCCTCTGACCTTCTTATTGATGATGAAACAAAGAAACTGCATCGGAATTAAATACAAAAGGCACGTTGCCCACTCAAGTACAAGAAGACTGACTCTTCTTAATGACTAAGTTTTGAACCATTCCTGTGACACCACTTATAGATTTCGATGCTTCACTTCAGGTTTACTGTATCCCTCTGACCTTCTTATGGACGGTGAAACAAAGAAATTGCATCGGAAATAAGTAGAAAAGGCACAATGCCGACTTAAGTACTAGAAGACTGACTCTTCTTACTGTCTATGCTTTGAACCATTCCTGTGACATTAGTCATACATTCCGATGCTTCACTTCAGGTGTACTGCATCCCTAGGACCTTCCCATTGACGATGCAACACAGAAATTGCATCGGAATTAAATAGAAAAGGCACAATGCTGACTTTAGTACAAGAAGACTGACTCTTCTTACTGACTATGTTTTGAACCATTCCTGTGACACTAGTTATAGATTTCGATGCCTCACTTCAGGTTTACTGTATCCCTTGGACCTTCTTATTGACGATGAAACACAGAAATTGCATCGGAATTAAATAGAAAAGGCACAATGCCGAGTTAAGTACAAGAAGACTGACTCTTCCTACTGTCTATGTTTGAACCATTCCTGTGACACTAGTTATAGATTCCGATGTTTCACTTCAGGTTTACTGTATCCCTCTGACCTTCTTATCGACGATGAAACACAGAAATTGCATCGGAATTAAATAGAAAAGGCACAATGCCCACTTAAGTACAAGATGACTGACTCTTCCTACTGTCTATGCTTTGAACCATTCCTGTGACACTAGTTATAGATTCCGATGCTTCACTTCAGGTGTACTGTATCCCTCTGACCTTCTTATTGACGATGAAACACAGAAATTGCATCGGAAGTAAATACAAAAGGCACAATGCCGACTCAAGTACAAGAAGACTGACTCTTCCTACTGTCTATGATTTGAATCATTCCTGTGACACTTGTTATAGATTCCGATGCTTCACTTCAGGTTTACTGTAACCGTCTGATATTCTTATTGACGATGAAACTCAGAAATTTCATTGGAATTAAATAGAAAAGGCACAATGCCGACTTAAGTACAAGAAGACTGACTCTTCTTACTGTCTATGATTTGAACCATTCCTGTGACACTAGTTATAGATTCCGATGCTTCACTTCAGGTGTACTGTATCCCTTGGACCTTCTTGTTGACGATGAAACACAGAAATTGCATCGGAATTAAATACAAAAGGCACAATGCCAACTTTAGTAAAAGTAGACTGACCCTTCTTACTGTCTATGTTTTGAACCATTCCTGTGACACTAGTTATAGATTCTGATGCTTCACTTCAGTTTTACTGTATCCCTCTGACCTTCTTATTGACGATGAAACACAGAAATTGCATCGGAATTAGAAAGGCACAATGCCGACTTAAGTACAAGAAAATGACTCTTCCTATTGACTATGTTTTGAACCATTCCTGTGACACTAGTTATAGATTCCGATGCTTCACTTCAGGTTTACTGTATCTTTCTGACCTTCGTATTGACGATGAAACACAGAACTTGCTTTGGAATTAAATTCAAAAGGCACAATGCCGACGCAAATACAAGATGACAGGCTCTTCATACTCTCTATGTTTGAACCTTTCCTGTGAGACCGGTTTTAGATTCCGGTGCTTCACTTCAGGTTTACTGTATCCCTCTGACCTTCTTATTGACGATGAAACACAGAAATTGCATCTGAATTAAATACAAAAGGCACAATGCCGACTCAAATACAAGATGACTGGCTCTTCTTACGCTCTATGCTTTGAAGCTTTCCTGTGAGACCGGTTTTAGATTCCGATGCTTCACTTCAGGTTTACTGTATCCCTTGGACCTTCTTGTTGACGGCGAAACACAGAAATTGCATCGGAATTGAATAGATAAGGCACAATGCCGACTGTGACACTAGTTATAGATTCCGATGCCTCACTTCAGGATTACTGTATCGCTCGGACCTTCTTAATGACGATGAAACACCGAAATTGCAGCGGAATTAAATACGAAAGGCACAATGCCGACTTAAGTACAAGAAGACTGACTCTTCTTAATGATTAAGTTTTGAACCATTCCTGTGACACCACTTATAGATTCCAATGCCTCACTTCAGGTTTACTGTATCCCTCAGACCTTCTTATGGATGGTGAAACAAAGAAATTGCATCGGAAATAAGTAGAAAAGCCACAATGCCGACTATAGTACAAGAAGACTGACTCTTCTCACTGCCTATGTTTTGAACCATTCATGTGACACTAGTTATAGATTCCGGTGCTTCACTTCAGGTGTACTGAATCCCTTGCACCTTCTTATTGACGATGAAACGCAGAAATTGCATCGGAATAAAATAGAAAAGGCACAATGCCGACTTAAGTACAAGAAGATTGACTCTTCTTACTGTCTATGATTTGAGCCATTCCTGTGACACTAGTTATAGATTCCGATGCGTCACTTCAGGTGTACTGTACCCCTTGGACCTTCTTATTGACGATGAAACACAGAAATTGCATCGGAATTAAATAAAAAAAGCACAATGCCTATTTAAGTACAAGAAGACAGACTCTTCCTACTGTCTATGTTTTGAACCATCCCTGTGACACTAGTTATAGATTCCTATGATTCACTTCACGTTTACTGTATCCCTCTGACCATCTTATGGGCGATGAAACACAGAAATTGCTTCGGAATTAAATAGAAAGGCACAATGCCGACTTAAGTACAAGAAGAATGACTCTTCCTACTGACTATGTTTTAAACCATTCCTGTGACACTAGTTATAGATTCCGATGCTTCACTTCAGGTTTACTGTATCCCTCTGACCTTCTTATTGACAATGAAACACAGAACTTGCATCGGAATTAAATACAAAAGGCACAATGCCGACGCAAATACAGGATGACTGGCTCGTCTTACTCTCTATGTTTTGAACCTTTCCTGTGAGCCCGGTTTTAGATTCCGATGATTCACTTCAGGTTTACTGTATCCATCTGACCTTCTTATTGTTGATGAAACACAGAAATTGCATCGGAATTAAATACAAAAGGCACAATGATGACTCAAATTCAAGATGACTGGCTCTTCTTACTCTCTATGCTTTGAACCTTTCCTGTGAGACCGGTTTTAGATTCCGTTGCTTCACTTCAGGTTTACTGTATCCCTTGGACCTTCTTATTGACGACGAAACACAGAAATTGCATCGGAATTGAATAGAAAAGGCACAATGCCGACTTAAGTACAAGAAGACTGACTCTTCTTACTGACTACGTTTTGAACCATTCCTGTGACACTAGTTATAGATTCCGATGCCTCACTTCAGGTTTGCTGTATCCCTTGGACCTTCTTATTGACGAAGAAACACAGAAATTGCATCGGAATTAAATTCAAAAGGCACAATGCCGAGTTAAGTACAAGAAGACTGACTCTTCCTACTGTCTTTGTTTTGAACCGTTCCTGTGACACTAGTTAATGATTCCGATGCTTCACTTCAGGTTTACTGTTTCCCTCTGACCTTCTTATCGACGATGAAACACAGAAATTGCATCGGAATTAAATAGAAAAGGCACAATGCCGACTTAAGTACAAGAAGACTGACTCTTCTTAATGACTAAGTTTTGAACCATTCCTGTGACACCACTTATAGATTCCGATGCTTCACTTCAGGTTTACTGTATCCCTCTGACCTTCTTATGGACAGTGAAACAAAGAAATTGCATCGGAAATCAGTAGAAAAGGCACAATGTTGACTTAAGTACAAGAAGACTGGCTCATCCTAATGTCTATGATTTGAACCATTCCAGTGACACTAGTTATAGATTCCGATGCTTCACTTCAGGTTTACTGTATCCCTCTGACCTTCTTATTGATGATGAAACAAAGAAATTGCATCGGAATTAAATACAAAAGGCACATTGCCGACTTAAGTACAAGAAGACTGACTCTTCTTAATGACTAAGTTTTGAACCATTCCTGTGACACCACTTATAGATTCCGATGCTTCACTTCAGGTTTACTGTATCCCTCTGACCTTCTTACGGACGGTGAAACAAAGAAATTGCATCGGAAATAAGTAGAAAAGGCACAATGCCGACTTAAGTACAAGAAGACTGACTCTTCTTACTGTCTATGCTTTGAACCATTCCTGTGACATTAGTCATACATTCCGATGCTTCACTTCAGGTGTACTGCATCCCTTGGACCTTCCCATTGACGATGCAACACAGAAATTGCAATTGGAATTAAATAGAAAAGGCACAATGCTGCTTAAGTACAAGAAGACTGACTCTTCTTACTGACTATGTTTTGAACCATTCCTGTGACACTAGTTATAGATTCCGATGCCTCACTTCAGGTTTGCTGTATCCATTGGACCTTGTTATTGACGAAGAGACACAGAAATTGCATCGGAATTAAATACAAAAGGCAAAATGCCGAGTTAAGTACAAGAAGACTGACTCTTCCGATTGTCTATGTTTGAACCATTCCTGTGACACTAGTTAAAGATTCCGATGCTTCACTTCAGTTTTACTGTATCCCTCTGACCTTCATATCGACGATGAAACACAGAAATTGCATCGGAATTAAATAGAAAAGGCACAATGCCGACTTAAGTTCAACATGACTGTCTCTTCCTACTGTCTATGTTTTGAACCATTCCTGTTACACTAGTTATAGATTCCGATGCTTCACTTCAGGTTTACTGTATATCTCAGAACTTCTTATTGACGATGTAACACAGAAATTGCATCGGAAATAAACAGAAAAGGCAAAATGCCGACTTAAGTACAAGAAGACTGACTCTTCTTACTGTCTATGTTTTGAATCATTCCTGTGACACTAGTTAAAGATTCCGATGCTTCACTTCAGTTTTACTGTATCCCTCTGACCTTCTTATCGACGAAGAAACACAGAAATTGCATCGGAATTAAATAGAAAAGGCACAATGCCGACTTAAGTTCAACATGACTGTCTCTTCCTACTGTCTATATTTGAACCATTCCTGTTACACTAGTTATAGAATCCGATGCTTCACTTCAGGTTTACTGTATATCTCAGAACTTCTTATTGACGATGAAACACAGAAATTGCATCGGAATTAAACAGAAAAGGCACAATGCCGACTTAAGTACAAGAAGAATGACTCTTCCTTCTGACTATGTCTTAAACCATTCCTGTGACACTAGTTATAGATTCCGATGCTACACTTCAGGTTTACTGTATCCCTCTGACCTTCTTATTGACAATGAAACACAGAACTTGCATCGGAATTAATTACAAAAGGCACAATGCCGATGCAAATACAGGATGACTGGCTCGTCTTACTCTCTATGTTTTGAACCTTTCCTGTGAGCCCGGTTTTAGATTCCGATGATTCACTTCAGGTTTACTGTATCCCTCTGACCTTCTTATTGATGATGAAACACAGTAATTGCATAGGAATTAGATACAAAACGCACAATGATAACTCAAATTCAAGATATCTGGCTCTTCTTACTCTCTATGTTTTCAACCTTTCCTGTGAGACCGGTTTCAGATTCCGTTGCTTCACTTCAGGTGTACTGTATCCCTTGGACCTTCTTATTGACGACGAAACACAGAAATTGCATCGGAATTGAATAGAAAATTGCACAATGCCGACTTAAGTACAAGAAGACTGACTCTTCTTACTGACTATGTTTTGAACCATTCCTGTGACACTAGTTATAGATTCCGATGCCTCACTTCATTTTTACTGTATCCCTTGGACCTTCTTATTGACGAAGAAACACAGAAATTGCATCGGAATTAAATACAAAAGGCACAATGCCGAGTTAAGTACAAGAAGACTGACTCTTCCTACTGTCTATGTTTTGAACCGTTCCTGTGACACTAGTTAAAGATTCCGATGCTTCACTTCAGGTTTACTGTTTCCCTCTGACCTTCTTATAGACGATGAAACACAGAAATTGCATCGGAATTAAATAGAAAAGGCACAATGCCGACTTAAGTACAAGAAGACTGACTCCTCTTAATGACTAAGTTTTGAACCATTCCTGTGACACCACATACAGATTCCGATGCTTCACTTCAGGTTTACTGTATCCCTCTGACCTTCTTATGGACAGTGAAACAAAGAAATTGCATCGGAAATCAGTAGAAAAGGCACAATGTTGACTTAATTACAAGAAGACTGGCTCTTCCTACTGTCTATGATTTGAACCATTCCTGTGACACTAGTTATAGTTTCCGATGCTTCAGTTCAGGTTTACTGTATCCCTCTGACCTTCTTATTGATGATGAAACAAAGAAATTGCATCGGAATTAAATACAAAAGGCACATTGCCGACTTAAGTACAAGAAGACTGACTCTTCTTAATGACTAAGTTTTGAACCATTCCTGTGACTCCACTTATAGATTCCGATGCTTCACTTCAGGTTTACTGTATCCCTCTGACCTTCTTATGGACGGTGAAACAAAGAAATTGCATCGGAAATAAGTAGAAAAGGCACAATGCCGAGTTAAGTACAAGAAGACTGACTCTTCCGATTGTCTATGTTTGAACCATTCCTGTGACACTAGTTAAAGATTCCGATGCTTCACTTCAGTTTTACTGTATCCCTCTGACCTTCTTATCGACGATGAAACACAGAAATTGCATCGGAATTAAATAGAAAAGGCACAATGCCGACTTATGTACAAGATGACTGTCTCTTCCTACTGTCTATGTTTTGAACCATTCCTGTTACACTAGTTATAGATTCCGATTCTTCACTTCAGGTTTACTGTATATCTCAGAACTTCTTATTAACGATGAAACACAGAAATTGCATCGGAATTAAAGAGAAAAGGCAAAATGCCGACTTAAGTACAAGAAGACTGACTCTTCTTACTGTTTATGTTTTGAACCATTCCTGTGACACTAGTTATAGATTCCGATGCTTCACTTCAGGAGTACTGAATCCCTTGGACCTTCTTATTGACGATGAAACACAGAAATTGCATCGGAATTAGATAGAAAAGGCACAATGCCGAATTAAGTACAAGAAGACTGACCCTTCCTACTGTCTATGTTTTGAACCATTCCTGTGGCACTAGTTATTGATTCCGATGCTTCACTTCAGGTTTACTGTGTCCCTCTGACCTTCTTATTGACGATGAAACACAGAAATTGCATCGGAATTAAATAGAAAAGGCACAATGCCGACTTAAGTTCAACATGACTGTCTCTTCATACTGTCTATATTTGAACCATTCCTGTTACACTAGTTATAGATTTCGATGCTTCACTTCAGGTTTACTGTATATCTGAGAACTTCTTATTGACGATGAAACACAGAAATTGCATCGGAATTAAACAGAAAAGGCACAATGCCGACTTAAGTACAAGAAGAATGACTCTTCCTTCTGACTATGTCTTAAACCATTCCTGTGACACTAGTTATAGATTCCGATGCTTCACTTCAGGTTTACTGTATCCCTCTGACCTTCTTATTGACAATGAAACACAGAACTTGCATCGGAATTAAATACAAAAGGCACAATGCCGATGCAAATACAGGATGACTGGCTCGTCTAACTCTCTATGTTTTGAACCTTTCCTGTGAGCCCGGTTTTAGATTCCGATGATTCACTTCAGGTTTACTGTATCCCTCTGACCTTCTTATTGATGATGAAACACAGAAATTGCATCGGAATTAAATACAAAAGGCACAATGATGACTCAAATTCAAGATATCTGGCTCTTCTTACTCTCTATGTTTTCAACCTTTCCTGTGAGACCGGTTTCAGATTCCGTTGCTTCACTTCAGGTGTACTGTATCCCTTGGACCTTGTTATTCACGACGAAACACAGAAATTGCATCGGAATTGAATAGAAAAGGCACAATGCCGACTTAAGTACAAGAAGACTGACTCTTCTTACTGACTATGTTTTGAACCATTCCTGCGACACTAGTTATAGATTCCGATGCCTCACTTCATTTTTACTATATCCCTTGGACCTTCTTATTGACGAAGAAACACAGAAATTGCATCGGAATTAAATACAAAAGGCACAATGCCGAGTTAAGTACAAGAAGACTGACTCTTCCTACTGTCTATGTTTTGAACCGTTCCTGTGACACTAGTTAAAGATTCCGATGCTTCACTTCAGGTTTACTGTTTCCCTCTGACCTTCTTATAGACGATGAAACACAGAAATTGCATCGGAATTAAATAGAAAAGGCACAATGCCGACTTAAGTACAAGAAGACTGACTCTTCTTAATGACTAAGTTTTGAACCATTCCTGTGACACCACATACAGATTCCGATGCTTCACTTCAGGTTTACTGTATCCCTCTGACCTTCTTATGGACAGTGAAACAAAGAAATTGCATCGGAAATCAGTAGAAAAGGCACAATGTTGACTTAAGTACAAGAAGACTGGCTCTTCCTACTGTCTATGATTTGAACCATTCCTGTGACACTAGTTATAGTTTCCGATGCTTCACTTCAGGTTTACTGTATCCCTCTGACCTTCTTATTGATGATGAAACAAAGAAATTGCATCGGAATTAAAAACAAAAGGCACATTGCCGACTTAAGTACAAGAAGACTGACTCTTCTTAATGACTAAGTTTTGAACCATTCCTGTGACTCCACTTATAGATTCCGATGCTTCACTTCAGGTTTACTGTATCCCTCTGACCTTCTTATGGACGGTGAAACAAAGAAATTGCATTGGAAATAAGTAGAAAAGGCACAATGCCGAGTTAAGTACAAGAAGACTGACTCTTCCGATTGTCTATGTTTGAACCATTCCTGTGACACTAGTTAAAGATTCCGATGCTTCACTTCAGTTTTACTGTATCCCTCTGACCTTCTTATCGACGATGAAACACAGAAATTGCATCGGAATTAAATAGAAAAGGCACAATGCCGACTTATGTACAAGATGACTGTCTCTTCCTACTGTCTATGTTTTGAACCATTCCTGTTACACTAGTTATAGATTCCGATTCTTCACTTCAGGTTTACTGTATATCTCAGAACTTCTTATTAACGATGAAACACAGAAATTGCATCGGAATTAAACAGAAAAGGCAAAATGCCGACTTAAGTACAAGAAGACTGACTCTTCCTACTGTTTATGTTTTGAACCATTCCTGTGACACTAGTTATAGATTCCGATGCTTCACTTCAGGTTTACTGTATCCCTCTGACATTCTTATTGACGAAGAAACACAGAAATTGCATCGGAATTAAATAGTAAATGAACAATGCCGACTTAAGTACAAGAATACTGACTCTTCTTACTGTCTATGATTTGAACCATTCCTGTGACACTAGTTAAGAATTCCGATGCTTCACTTCAGGTGTACTGTATTCCTTGGACCTTCTTATTGACGATGAAACACAGAAATTACAACGGAATTAAATACAAAACGCACAATGTAGACTTAAGTACAAGTTGACTGACTCTTATTACTGTCTATACTTTGAACCATTCCTGTGACACTAGTTATAGATTCTGATGCTTCACTTCAGTTTTACTGTAACCCTCTGACCTTCTTATTGACGATGAAACACAAAAATTGCATCGGAATTAAATACAAAAGGCACAATGCCGACTTAAGTACAAGAAGACTATCTCTTCCTACTGTCTATGTTTTGATCCATTCCTGTGACACCAGTTAGAGATTCCGATTCCTCACTTCAGGTTTACTGTATCCCTTGGACTTTCTTATTGACGATGAAACACAGAAATTGCATCGGAATTAAATACAAAAGGCACAATGCCGACTTAAGTACAAGAAGACCGACTCTTCATACTGTCTATGTTTTGAACCATTCCTGTGACACTAGTTATAGATTTCGATGCTTCACTTAAGGTTTACTTTATCCCTCCGACCTTCTTATTGACGATGAAACATAGAAATTGCATCCGAATTAAATAGAAAAGGCACAATGCCGACTTAATTTCAAGAAGACTGACCCTTCCAACTGTCTATGTTTTGAACCATTCCTGTGACACTAGTTATTGATTCCGATGCTTCACTTCAGGTTTACTGTATCCCTCTGATATTCTTATTGACGATGAAACACAGAAATTGCATCGGAATTATATATAAAAGGCACAATGCCGACTTAAGTACAAGAAGACTGAATCTTCGTACTGTCTACGATTTGTACCATTCCTGTGACACTAGTTATAGATTCCGATGCTTTACTTCAGGTTTACTGTATCCCTCTGACCTTCTTATTGACGATAAAACACAGAAATTGCATCGGAATTAAATAGAAAAGGCACAATGCCGACTTAAGTACAAGAAGACTGACTCTTCTTACTGACTATGTTTTGAACCATTTCTGTGACACTAGTTATAGATTCCGAAGCTTCACTTTAGGTTTACTTTATCCCTCTGACCTTCTTATTGATGATGAAACACAGAAATTGCAGCGGAATTAAATACGAAAGCACAATGCCGACTCAAATACAAGATGACTGGCTCTTCTTACTATCTATGTTTTGAACCTTTCCTGTGTGACCGGTTTAAGATTCCGATGCCTCACTTCAGGTTTACTGTATCCCTTGGACCTTCTTATTGACGACGAAACACAGATATTGCATCGGAATTAAATAGAAAAGGCACAATGCCAACTTAAGTACAAGAAGACTGACTCTTCTTAATGACTATGTTTTGAACATTTCCTGTGAGACCAGCCTTTGATTCCGATGCTTCACTATAAGTTTACTGTATCCCTTGGACCTTCTTATTGACGATGAATCACAGAAATTGCATCGGAATTAAATACAAAAGGCACCATGCCGACTTAGGTAAAAGAAGACTGACTCTTCTTACTGGCTATGCTTTAAACCATTCCTGTGACACTAGTTATAGATTCCGATGCCTCACTTCAGGTTTACTGTATCCCTTGGACCTCCTTATTGACGATGAAACAGAGAAATTGCATCGGAATCAAA
This sequence comes from Schistocerca americana, assembly GCF_021461395.2. Lineage (NCBI taxonomy): Eukaryota > Metazoa > Arthropoda > Insecta > Orthoptera > Acrididae > Schistocerca > Schistocerca americana. The sequence goes on from NW_025726104.1 coordinate 747,318, forward strand.
TAGAAAAGGCACAATGCCGACTTAACTACAAGAAGACTGACTCTTCCAACTGTCTACGTTTTGAACCATTCCTGTGACACTAGTTATAGATTCCGATGCTTCACTTCAGGTTTACTGTATCCCTCTGACATTCTTATTGACGATGAAACACAGAAATTGCTTCGGAATTAAATAGAAAAGTCACAATGCCGACCTAAGTACAGGAAGACTGACTCTTCTTACAGTCTATGTTTTGAACCATTCCTGTAATACTAGTTATAGATTCCGATGCTTCACTTCAGACTTACTGTATCCCTCTGACCTTCTTTTTGACGATGAAACACAGTAATTGCATCATAATTAAATACAAAAGGCACAATGCGTACTTGAGTACAAGAAGACTGACTCTTCTTATTGTCTATGTTTTGAACCATTCCTGTGACACTAGATATAGATTCCGATGTTTCACTTCAGGTTTACTGTATCCCTTGGACATTCTTATTGACGATGAGACACAGAGATTGCATCGGAATTAAATACAAAAGGCACAATGCCGACTTAAGTACAAGAAGACTGACTCTTCTTACTGTCTATGTTTTGAACCATTCCTGGGACACTAGTTATAGATTCCGATGCTTCACTTCAGGTTTACTGTATCCCTTGGACCTTCTTAATGACGATGAAACACATAAATTGCATCGGAATTAAATACAAAAGGCACAATGCCCACTTAAGTACAAGAAGACTGACTCTTCTTGCTGTGTATGTTTTGAACCATTCCTGTGACACTAGTTATGGATTGCAATGCTTCACTTCAGGTTTACTGTATCCCTCTGACGTTCTAATAGACGACGAAACACAGAAATTGCATCCGAATTAAATAGAAAAGGCACAATGCCGACTTAAGTACAAGAAGACTGACTCTGCTTACTGTCTATGTTTTGAACCATTCCTGTGACACTAGTTATAGATTCCGATGCTTCACGTTTACTGTATCCCTTGAACCTTGTTATTGACGATGAAACACAGAAATTGCATCGGAATTAAATACAAAAGCACAATGCCGACTTAAGTACAAGAAGACTGACTCTTCCTACTGTTTATGACTTGAACCATTCCTGTGACACTAGTTATAGATTACGATGCTTCACTTCAGGTTTACTGATTCCCTCTGACCTTCATATTGACGATGAAACACTGAAAGTGCATCGGAATTAAATAGAAAAGTCACAATGCCGACCTAAGTACAGGAAGACTGACTCTTCTTACTGACTATTTTTTGAACAATACCTGTGAGAAAACTTTTGGATTCCGATGCTTCACTATATGTTTACTGTATCCCTTGGACGATCTTATTGACGATGAAACACAGAAATTGCATCGGAATTAAGTACAAAAGGCACAATGGCGACTTAAGTACAAGAAGAATGACTCTTCCAACTGTCTATGTTTAACCATTGCTGTGACACTAGTTGTAGATTACGATGCTTCACTTCAGGTTTACTGATAACCTCTGACCTTCATATTGACGATGAAACACAGAAATTGCTTCGGAATTAAATAGAAAAGTCACAATGCCGACATAAGTACAGGAATACTGACTCTTCTTACAGTCTATGTTTTGAACCATTCCTGTAATACTAGTTATAGATTCCGAAGCTTCACTTCAGGTTTACTGTATCCCTCTGACCTTCTTTTTGACGATGAAAAACAGTAATTGCATCGGAATGAAATACGAAAGGCACAATGCGGACTTGAGTACAAGAAGACTGACTCTTCTTATTGTCTATGTTTTGAACCATTCCTGTGACACTAGATATAGATTCCGATGTTTCACTTCAGATTTACTGTATCCCTTGGACCTTCTTATTGACGACGAAACACAGAAATTGCATTGGAATTAAATAGAAAAGGCACAATGCCGACTTAAGTACAAGAACACTGACTCTTCCTACTGTCTATGGTTTGAACCGTTCCTGTTACACTAGTTATAGATTCCGATGCATCAGTTCAGGTTTACTGATTCCCTCTGACCTTCCTATAGACGACGAAACGCAGAAACTGCATCGGAATGAAATAAAAAAGGCACAGTGCCGACTCAAATTCAAGATGACTGGCTCTTCTTACTCTCTATGTTATGAACCTTTCCTGAGAGCCCGGTTTTAGATTCCGGTGCTTCACTTCAGGTTTACTGTATCCCTTGGACCATCTTATTGACGACGAAACAAAGAAATTGCATCGGAATTAAATTGAAAATGCACAATGTCGACTTAAGTACAAGAAGACTGACTCTTCTTACTGACTATGATTTGAATATTTCCTGTGAGACCAGTTTTAGTTTCTGATGCTTCACTATGCGTTTACTGTATCCCTTGGACATTCTTTTTGACGATGAAACACAGTAATTGCATCGGAATTAAATACAAAAGGCACGATGCGGACTTGAGTACAAGAAGACTGACTCTTCTTATTGTCTATGTTTTGAACCATTCCTGTGACACTAGATATAGATTCCGATGTTTCACTTCAGGTTTACTGTATCCCTTGGACCTTCTTATTGACGACGAAACACAGAAATTGCATCGGAAGTAAACAGAAAAGGCACAATGCCGACTTAAGTACAAGAAGACTGACTCTTCCTACTGTCTATGTTTTGAACCGTTCCTGTGACACTAGTTATAGATTCCGATGCTTCACTTGAGGTTTACTGTAACCCTCTGACCTTCTTAATGATGATCAAACATAGAAATTGCATCGGAATTAAATACAAAATGCACAATGCCGACTTAAGTACAAGAAGACTGACTCTTCTTACTGACTATGTTGTGAACATTTCCTGTGAGAAAAGTTTTAGATTCCGATGCTTCACAATATGTTTACTGTATCCCTTGGACCTTCTTATTGACGATGACACACAGAAATTGCATCGGAATTAAATACAAAAGGCACAATGCCGACTTAAGTACAAGAAGACTGACTCTTCTTACTGTCTATGTTTAAACCATTCCTGGGACACTAGTTATAGATTCCGATGCTTCACTTCAGGTTTACTGTATCCCTCTGACCTTCTTATTGACGACGAAACACAGATATTGCATCGGAATTAAATAGAAAAGGCACAATGCCGACTTAACTACAAGAAGACTGACTCTTCCTACTGTCTATGTCTTGAACCACTCCTGTGACACTAGTTAAATATTCCGATGCATCACTTCAGGGTTACCGTATCCCTTGGACCTTCTTATTGACGATGAAACACAGAAATTGCATCGGAATTAAATACAAAAGGCACAATGCCGACTTAAGTACAAGAAGACTGACTCTTCTTGCTGTGTATGCTTTGACCCATTCCTGTGACACTTGTTATAGATTCCGATGCTTCACTTCAGGTTTACTGTATCCCTCTGACCTTCTTTTTGACGATGAAACACAGTAATTGCATCATAATTAAATACAAAAGGCACAATGCGGACTTGAGTACAAGAAGACTGACTCTTCTTATTGTGTATGTTTTGAACCATTCCTGTGGCACTAGATATAGATTCCGATGTTTCACTTCAGGTTTACTGTATCCCTTGGACCTTCTTATTGACGACGAAACACAGAAATTGCATTGGAATTAAATAGAAAAGGCACAATGCCGACTTAAGTACAGGAAGACTGACTCTTCTTACAGTCTATGTTTTGAACCATTCCTGTAATACTAGTTATAGATTCCGATGCTTCAGTTCAGGTTTACTGTATCCCTCTGACCTTCTTTTTGACGATGAAACACAGTAATTGCATCGGAATTAAATACAAAAGGCACAATGCGGACTTAAGTACAAGAGGACTGACTCTTCTTACTGACTATGTTTTGAACAATACCTGTGAGAAAAGTTTTAGATTCCGATGCTTCACTATATGTTTACTGTATCCCTGGGACATTCTTATTGACGATGAAACACAGAGATTGCATCAGAATTAAATACAAAAGGCACAATGCCGACTTAAGTACAAGAAGACTGACTCTTCTTACTGTCTATGTTTTGAACCATTCCTGGGACACTAGTTATAGATTCCGATGCTTCACTTCAGGTTTACTGTATCCCTTGGATCTTCTTAATGACGATGAAACACATAAATTGCATCGGAATTAAATACAAAAGGCACAATGCCCACTTAAGTACAAGAAGACTGACTCTTCTTGCTGTGTATGTTTTGAACTATTCCTAAGACACTAGTTATGGATTGCAATGCTTCACTTCAGGTTTACTGTATCCCTCTGACCTTCTAATAGACGGCGAAACACAGAAATTGCATCGGAATTAAATAGAAAAGGCACAATGCCGACTTAAGTACAAGAAGACTGACTCTGCTTACTGTCTATGTTTTGAACCATTCCTGAGACACTAGTTATAGATTCCGATGCTTCACTTCACTTTTACTGTATCCCTTGAACCTTGTTATTGACGATGAAACACAGAAATTGCATCGGAATTAAATACAAAAGCACAATGCCGACTTAAGTACAAGAAGACTGACTCTTCCTACTGTTTATGACTTGAACCATTCCTTTGACACTAGTTATAGATTACGATGCTTCACTTCAGGTTTACTGATTCCCTCTGACCTTCATATTGACGATGAAACACAGAAAGTGCATCGGAATTAAATAGAAAAGTCACAATGCCGACCTAAGTACAGGAAGACTGACTCTCCTTACAGTCTATGTTTTGAACCATTCCTGTAATACTAGTTATAGATTCCGATGCTTCACTTCAGGTTTACTGTATCCCTCTGAACTTCTTTTTGACGATGAAACACAGTAATTGCATCGGAATGACATACAAAAGGCACAATGCGGACTTAAGTACAAGAGGACTGACTCTTCTTACTGACTATTTTTTGAACAATACCTGTGAGAAAACTTTTGGATTCCGATGCTTCACTATATGTTTACTGTATCCCTTGGACCATCTTATTGACGATGAAACACAGAAATTGCATCGGAATTAAGTACAAAAGGCACAATGGCGACTTAAGTACAAGAAGAATGACTCTTCCAACTGTCTATGTTTAACCATTGCTGTGACACTAGTTATAGATTACGATGCTTCACTTCAGGTTTACTGATAACCTCTGACCTTCATATTGACGATGAAACACAGAAATTGCTTCGGAATTAAATAGAAAAGTCACAATGCCGACATAAGTACAGGAATACTGACTCTTCTTACAGTCTATGTTTTGAACCATTCCTGTAATACTAGTTATAGATTCCGAAGCTTCACTTCAGGTTTACTGTATCCCTCTGACCTTCTTTTCGACGATGAAAAACAGTAATTGCATCGGAATGAAATACGAAAGGCACAATGCGGACTTGAGTACAAGAAGACTGACTCTTCTTATTGTCTATGTTTTGAACCATTCCTGTGACACTAGATATAGATTCCGATGTTTCACTTCAGATTTACTGTATCCCTTGGACCTTCTTATTGACGACGAAACACAGAAATTGCATTGGAATTAAATAGAAAAGGCACAATGCCGACTTAAGTACAAGAAGACTGACTCTTCCTACTGTCTATGGTTTGAACCGTTCCTGTTACACTAGTTATAGATTCCGATGCATCTGTTCAGGTTTACTGATTCCCTCTGACCTTCCTATAGACGACGAAACGCAGAAACTGCATCGGAATGAAATAAAAAAGGCACAGTGCCGACTCAAATTCAAGATGACTGGCTCTTCTTACTCTCTATGTTATGAACCTTTCCTGAGAGCCCGGTTTTAGATTCCGGTGCTTCACTTCAGGTTTACTGTATCCCTTGGACCATCTTATTGACGAAGAAACAAAGAAATTGCATCGGAATTAAATTGAAAATGCACAATGTCGACTTAAGTACAAGAAGACTGACTCTTCTTACTGACTATGATTTGAATATTTCCTGTGAGACCAGTTTTAGATTCCGATGCTTCACTATGCGTTTACTGTATCCCTTGGACATTCTTTTTGACGATGAAACACAGTAATTGCATCGGAATTAAATACAAAAGGCACAATGCGGACTTGAGTACAAGAAGACTGACTCTTCTTATTGTCTATGTTATGAACCATTCCTGTGACACTAGATATAGATTCCGATGTTTCACTTCAGGTTTACTGTATCCCTTGGACCTTCTTATTGACGACGAAACACAGAAATTGCATCGGAAGTAAACAGAAAAGGCACAATGCCGACTTAAGTACAAGGAGACTGACTCTTCCAACTGTCTATGTTTTGAACCGTTCCTGTGACACTAGTTATAGATTCCGATGCTTCACTTGAGGTTTACTGTAACCCTCTGACCTTCTTAATGATGATCAAACATAGAAATTGCATCGGAATTAAATACAAAATGCACAATGCCGACTTAAGTACAAGAAGACTGACTCTTCTTACTGACTATGTTGTGAACATTTCCTGTGAGAAAAGTTTTAGATTCCGATGCTTCACAATATGTTTACTGTATCCCTTGGACCTTCTTATTGACGATGAAACACAGAAATTGCATCGGAATTAAATACAAAAGGCACAATGCCGACTTAAGTACAAGAAGACTGACTCTTCTTACTGTCTATGTTTAAACCATTCCTGGGACACTAGTTATAGATTCCGATGCTTCACTTCAGGTTTACTGTATCCCTCTGACCTTCTTATTGACGACGAAACACAGATATTGCATCGGAATTAAATAGAAAAGGCACAATGCCGACTTAACTACAAGAAGACTGACTCTTCCTACTGTCTATGTCTTGAACCACTCCTGTGACACTAGTTATATATTCCGATGCATCACTTCAGGGTTACCGTATCCCTTGGACCTTCTTATTGACGATGAAACACAGAAATTGCATCGGAATTAAATACAAAAGGCACAATGCCGACTTAAGTACAAGAAGACTGACTCTTCTTGCTGTGTATGCTTTGAACCATTCCTGTGACACTTGTTATAGATTCCGATGCTTCACTTCAGGTTTACTGTATCCCTCTGACCTTCTTTTCGACGATGAAACACAATAATTGCATCATAATTAAATACAAAAGGCACAATGCGGACTTGAGTACAAGAAGACTGACTCTTCTTATTGTGTGTGTTTTGAACCATTCCTGTGACACTAGATATAGATTCCGATGTTTCACTTCAGGTTTACTGTATCCCTTGGACCTTCTTATTGACGACGAAACACAGAAATTGCATTGGAATTAAATAGAAAAGGCACAATGCCGACTTAAGTACAGGAAGACTGACTCTTCTTACAGTCTATGTTTTGAACCATTCCTGTAATACTAGTTATAGATTCCGATGCTTCAGTTGAGGTTTACTGTATCCCTCTGACCTTCTTTTTGACGATGAAACACAGTAATTGCATCGGAATTAAATACAAAAGGCACAATGCGGACTTAAGTACAAGAGGACTGACTCTTCTTACTGACTATGTTTTGGACAATACCTGTGAGAAAAGTTTTAGATTCCGATGCTTCACTATATGTTTACTGTATCCCTGGGACATTCTTATTGACGATGAAACACAGAGATTGCATCAGAATTAAATACAAAAGGCACAATGCCGACTTAAGTACAAGAAGACTGACTCTTCTTACTGTCTATGTTTTGAACCATTCCTGGGACACTAGTTATAGATTCCGATGCTTCACTTCAGGTTTACTGTATCCCTTGGACCTTCTTGATGACGATGAAACACATAAATTGCATCGGAATTAAATACAAAAGGCACAATGCCCACTTAAGTACAAGAAGACTGACTCTTCTTGCTGTGTATGTTTTGAACTATTCCTAAGACACTAGTTATGGATTGCAATGCTTCACTTCAGGTTTACTGTATCCCTCTGACCTTCTAATAGACGGCGAAACACAGAAATTGCATCGGAATTAAATAGAAAAGGCACAATGCCTACTTAAGTACAAGAAGACTGACTCTGCTTACTGTCTATGTTTTGAACCATTCCTGTGACACTAGTTATAGATTCCGATGCTTCACTTCACGTTTACTGTATCCCTTGAACCTTGTTATTGACGATGAAACACAGAAATTGCATCGGAATTAAATACAAAAGCACAATGCCGACTTAAGTACAAGAAGACTGACTCTTCCTACTGTTTATGACTTGAACCATTCCTTTGACACTAGTTATAGATTACGATGCTTCACTTCAGGTTTACTGATTCCCTCTGACCTTCATATTGACGATGAAACACAGAAAGTGCATCGGAATTAAATAGAAAAGTCACAATGCCGACCTAAGTACAGGAAGACTGACTCTCCTTACAGTCTATGTTTTGAACCATTCCTGTAATACTAGTTATAGATTCCGATGCTTCACTTCAGGTTTACTGTATCCCACTGACCTTCTTTTTGACGATGAAACACAGTAATTGCATCGGAATGAAATACAAAAGGCACAATGCGGACTTATGTACAAGCGGACTGACTCTTCTTACTGACTATGTTTTGAACAATACCTGTGAGAAACTTTTGGATTCCGATGCTTCACTATATGTTTACTGTATCCCTTGGACCTTCTTATTGACGATTAAACACAGAAATTGCATCGGAATTGAGTACAAAAGGCACAATGGCGACTTAAGTACAAGAAGAATTACTCTTCCAACTGCCTATGTTTAACCATTGCTGTGACACTAGTTATAGATTACGATGCTTCACTTCAGGTTTACTGATAACCTCTGACCTTCATATTGACGATGAAACACAGAAATTGCTTCGGAATTAAATAGAAAAGTCACAATGCCGACCTAAGTACACGAATACTGACTCTTCTTACTGACTATGATTTGAATATTTCCTGTGAGACCAGTTTTAGATTCCGATGCTTCTCTATGCGTTTACTGTATCCCTTGGACATTCTTTTTGACGATGAAACACAGTAATTGCATCGGAATTAAATACAAAAGGCACAATGCGGGCTTGAGTACAAGAAGACTGACTCTTCTTATTGTCTATGTTTTGAACCATTCCTGTGACACTAGATATAGATTCCGATGTTTCACTTCAGGTTTACTGTATCCCTTGGACCTTCTTATTGACGACGAAACACAGAAATTGCATCGGAAGTAAACAGAAAAGGCACAATGCCGACTTAAGTACAAGAAGACTGACTCTTCCTACTGTCTATGTTTTGAACCGTTCCTGTGACACTAGTTATAGATTCCAATGCTTCACTTGAGGTTTACTGTAACCCTCTGACCTTCTTAATGATGATCAAACATAGAAATTGCATCGGAATTAAATACAAAATGCACAATGCCGACTTAAGTACAAGAAGACTGACTCTTCTTACTGACTATGTTGTGAACATTTCCTGTGAGAAAAGTTTTAGATTCCGATGCTTCACAATATGTTTACTGTATCCCTTGGACCTTCTTATTGACGATGAAACACAGAAATTGCATCGGAATTAAATACAAAAGGCACAATGCCGACTTAAGTACAAGAAGACTGACTCTTCTTACTGTCTATGTTTAAACCATTCCTGGGACACTAGTTATAGATTCCGATGCTTCACTTCAGGTTTACTGTATCCCTCTGACCTTCTTATTGACGACGAAACACAGATATTGCATCGGAAGTAAATAGAAAAGGCACAATGCCGACTTAACTACAAGAAGACTGACTCTTCCAACTGTCTATGTCTTGAACCATTCCTGTGACACTAGTTATATATTCCGATGCATCACTTCAGGGTTACCGTATCCCTTCGACCTTCTTATTGACGATGAATCACAGAAATTGCATCGGAATTAAATACAAAAGGCACAATGCCGACTTAAGTACAAGAAGACTGACTCTTCTTGCTGTGTATGCTTTGAACCATTCCTGTGACACTTGTTATAGATTCCGATGCTTCACTTCAGGTTTACTGTATCCCTCTGACCTTCTTATTGACGATGAAGCACAGAAATGGAATCGGAATTAAATACAAAAGCCACAATGCCGACTTATGCACAAGAAGACTGACTCTTCTTGCTGTTTATAATTTGAACCATTCCTGTGACACTAGTCATAGATTCCCATGCTTCACTTCAGGTTTACTGTATCCCTGTGACATTCTTATTGACGACAAAATACAGAAATTGCATCGCAATTAAATAGAACAGGCACAATGCCGACTTAAGTACAAGAAGACAGACTCTTCCAACTGTCTATGCTTTGAACCATTCCTGTGACACTAGTTATAGATTCCGATGCTTCACTTCAGGTTTACTGTATCCCTCTGACAATCTTATTGACGATGAAACACGGAAATTGCATCGGAATTAAATACAAAGGGCACAATGCCGACTTAAGTACAAGAAGACTGACTCTTCTTACTGTCTATGTTTTGAACCATTCCTGTGACACTAGTTATAGATTCCGATGCTTCACTTCAAATTTACTGTATCCCTCTGACCTTATTATTGACGATGAAACACAGATATTGCATCGGAATTAAATACAAAAGGCACAATGCCGACTTAAGTACAAGAGGACTGACTCTTCTTACTGTCTATGTTTTGAACGATTCCTGTGACACTAGTTATAGATTCCGATGCTTTACTTCAGGTTTACTGTATCCCATGGACCTTCTTATTGACGACGAAACACAGAAAGTGCATTGGAATTAAATAGAAAAGGCACAATGCCGACTTAAGTACAAGAAGACTGACCCTCCCTAGTGTCTATGCTTTGAACCATTCCTGTGACACTAATTATAGATTCCAATGCTTCACTTCAGGTTTACTGTATACCTCTGACATTCTTATTGGCGATGAAACACAGAAATTGCTTCGGAATTAAATAGAAAAGTCACAATGCCGACCTAAGTACAGGAAGACTGACTCTTCTTACAGTCTATGTTTTGAACCATTCCTGTAATACTAGTTATAGATTCCGATGCTTCACTTCAGGTTTACTGTATCCCTCTGACCTTCTTTTTGACGATGAGACACAGTAATTGCATCATAATTAAATACAAAAGGCACAATGCGGACTTGAGTACAAGAAGACTGACTCTTCTTATTGTCTATGCTTTGAACCATTCCTGTGATACTAGATATAGATTCCGATGTTTCACTTCAGGTTTACTGTATCCCTTGGACCTTCTTATTGACGACGAAACACAGAAATTGCATTGGAATTAAATAGAAAAGGCACAAAGCCGACTTAAGTACAAGAAGACTGACTCTTCCAACAGTCTATGTTTAACCATTCCTGTGACACTAGTTATGGATTACGATGCTTCACTTCAGGTTTACTGATTCCCTCTGACGTTGATATTGACGATGAAACATAGAAATTGCTTCGGAATTAAATAGAAAAGTCACAATGCCGACCTAAGTACAGGAAGACTGACTCTTCTTACAGTCTATGTTTTGAACCATTCCTGTAATACTGGTTATAGATTCCGATGCTTCACTTCAGGTTTACTGTATCCCTCTGACCTTCTTATTGACGACGAAACACAGATATTGCATCGGAATTAAATAGAAAAGGCACAATGCCGACTTAACTACAAGAAGACTGACTCTTCCTACTGTCTATGTCTTGAACCACTCCTGTGACACTAGTTATATATTCCGATGCATCACTTCAGGGTTACCGTATCCCTTGGACCTTCTTATTGACGATGAAACACAGAAATTGCATCGGAATTAAATACAAAAGGCACAATGCCGACTTAAGTACAAGAAGACTGACTCTTCTTGCTGTGTATGCTTTGAACCATTCCTGTGACACTTGTTATAGATTCCGATGCTTCACTTCAGGTTTACTGTATCCCTCTGACCTTCTTTTTGACGATGAAACACAATAATTGCATCATAATTAAATACAAAAGGCACAATGCGGACTTGAGTACAAGAAGACTGACTCTTCTTATTGTGTGTGTTTTGAACCATTCCTGTGACACTAGATATAGATTCCGATGTTTCACTTCAGGTTTACTGTATCCCTTGGACCTTCTTATTGACGACGAAACACAGAAATTGCATTGGAATTAAATAGAAAAGGCACAATGCCGACTTAAGTACAGGAAGACTGACTCTTCTTACAGTCTATGTTTTGAACCATTCCTGTAATACTAGTTATAGATTCCGATGCTTCAGTTCAGGTTTACTGTATCCCTCTGACCTTCTTTTTGACGATGAAACACAGTAATTGCATCGGAATTAAATACAAAAGGCACAATGCGGACTTAAGTACAAGAGGACTGACTCTTCTTACTGACTATGTTTTGAACAATACCTGTGAGAAAAGTTTTAGATTCCGATGCTTCACTATATGTTTACTGTATCCCTGGGACATTCTTATTGACGATGAAACACAGAGATTGCATCAGAATTAAATACAAAAGGCACAATGCCGACTTAAGTACAAGAAGACTGACTCTTCTTACTGTCTATGTTTTGAACCATTCCTGGGACACTAGTTATAGATTCCGATGCTTCACTTCAGGTTTACTGTATCCCTTGGACCTTCTTGATGACGATGAAACACATAAATTGCATCGGAATTAAATACAAAAGGCACAATGCCCACTTAAGTACAAGAAGACTGACTCTTCTTGCTGTGTATGTTTTGAACTATTCCTAAGACACTAGTTATGGATTGCAATGCTTCACTTCAGGTTTACTGTATCCCTCTGACCTTCTAATAGACGGCGAAACACAGAAATTGCATCGGAATTAAATAGAAAAGGCACAATGCCTACTTAAGTACAAGAAGACTGACTCTGCTTACTGTCTATGTTTTGAACCATTCCTGTGACACTAGTTATAGATTCCGATGCTTCACTTCACGTTTACTGTATCCCTTGAACCTTGTTATTGACGATGAAACACAGAAATTGCATAGGAATTAAATACAAAAGCACAATGCCGACTTAAGTACAAGAAGACTGACTCTTCCTACTGTTTATGACTTGAACCATTCCTTTGACACTAGTTATAGATTACGATGCTTCACTTCAGGTTTACTGATTCCCTCTGACCTTCATATTGACGATGAAACACAGAAAGTGCATCGGAATTAAATAGAAAAGTCACAATGCCGACCTAAGTACAGGAAGACTGACTCTCCTTACAGTCTATGTTTTGAACCATTCCTGTAATACTAGTTATAGATTCCGATGCTTCACTTCAGGTTTACTGTATCCCACTGACCTTCTTTTTGACGATGAAACACAGTAATTGCATCGGAATGAAATACAAAAGGCACAATGCGGACTTATGTACAAGCGGACTGACTCTTCTTACTGACTATGTTTTGAACAATACCTGTGAGAAACTTTTGGATTCCGATGCTTCACTATATGTTTACTGTATCCCTTGGACCTTCTTATTGACGATTAAACACAGAAATTGCATCGGAATTGAGTACAAAAGGCACAATGGCGACTTAAGTACAAGAAGAATTACTCTTCCAACTGCCTATGTTTAACCATTGCTGTGACACTAGTTATAGATTACGATGCTTCACTTCAGGTTTACTGATAACCTCTGACCTTCATATTGACGATGAAACACAGAAATTGCTTCGGAATTAAATAGAAAAGTCACAATGCCGACCTAAGTACACGAATACTGACTCTTCTTACTGACTATGATTTGAATATTTCCTGTGAGACCAGTTTTAGATTCCGATGCTTCACTATGCGTTTACTGTATCCCTTGGACATTCTTTTTGACGATGAAACACAGTAATTGCATCGGAATTAAATACAAAAGGCACAATGCGGGCTTGAGTACAAGAAGACTGACTCTTCTTATTGTCTATGTTTTGAACCATTCCTGTGACACTAGATATAGATTCCGATGTTTCACTTCAGGTTTACTGTATCCCTTGGACCTTCTTATTGACGACGAAACACAGAAATTGCATCGGAAGTAAACAGAAAAGGCACAATGCCGACTTACGTACAAGAAGACTGACTCTTCCTACTGTCTATGTTTTGAACCGTTCCTGTGACACTAGTTATAGATTCCAATGCTTCACTTGAGGTTTACTGTAACCCTCTGACCTTCTTAATGATGATCAAACATAGAAATTGCATCGGAATTAAATACAAAATGCACAATGCCGACTTAAGTACAAGAAGACTGACTCTTCTTACTGACTATGTTGTGAACATTTCCTGTGAGAAAAGTTTTAGATTCCGATGCTTCACAATATGTTTACTGTATCCCTTGGACCTTCTTATTGACGATGAAACACAGAAATTGCATCGGAATTAAATACAAAAGGCACAATGCCGACTTAAGTACAAGAAGACTGACTCTTCTTACTGTCTATGTTTAAACCATTCCTGGGACACTAGTTATAGATTCCGATGCTTCACTTCAGGTTTACTGTATCCCTCTGACCTTCTTATTGACGACGAAACACAGATATTGCATCGGAAGTAAATAGAAAAGGCACAATGCCGACTTAACTACAAGAAGACTGACTCTTCCAACTGTCTATGTCTTGAACCATTCCTGTGACACTAGTTATATATTCCGATGCATCACTTCAGGGTTACCGTATCCCTTCGACCTTCTTATTGACGATGAATCACAGAAATTGCATCGGAATTAAATACAAAAGGCACAATGCCGACTTAAGTACAAGAAGACTGACTCTTCTTGCTGTGTATGCTTTGAACCATTCCTGTGACACTTGTTATAGATTCCGATGCTTCACTTCAGGTTTACTGTATCCCTCTGACCTTCTTATTGACGATGAAGCACAGAAATGGAATCGGAATTAAATACAAAAGCCACAATGCCGACTTATGCACAAGAAGACTGACTCTTCTTGCTGTTTATAATTTGAACCATTCCTGTGACACTAGTCATAGATTCCCATGCTTCACTTCAGGTTTACTGTATCCCTGTGACATTCTTATTGACGACAAAATACAGAAATTGCATCGCAATTAAATAGAACAGGCACAATGCCGACTTAAGTACAAGAAGACAGACTCTTCCAACTGTCTATGCTTTGAACCATTCCTGTGACACTAGTTATAGATTCCGATGCTTCACTTCAGGTTTACTGTATCCCTCTGACAATCTTATTGACGATGAAACACGGAAATTGCATCGGAATTAAATACAAAGGGCACAATGCCGACTTAAGTACAAGAAGACTGACTCTTCTTACTGTCTATGTTTTGAACCATTCCTGTGACACTAGTTATAGATTCCGATGCTTCACTTCAAATTTACTGCATCCCTCTGACCTTATTATTGACGATGAAACACAGATATTGCATCGGAATTAAATACAAAAGGCACAATGCCGACTTAAGTACAAGAGGACTGACTCTTCTTACTGTCTATGTTTTGAACGATTCCTGTGACACTAGTTATAGATTCCGATGCTTTACTTCAGGATTACTGTATCCCTTGGACCTTGTTATTGACGATGAAACACAGAAATTGCATCGGAATTAAATACAAAAGGCACAATGCCGACTTAAGTACAAGAAGACTGACTCTTCCACCTGTCTGTGTTTTGAAAGTTTTCTGAGACACAAGTTATAGATTCCGATGCTTCACTTCAGGTTTACTGTATCCCATGGACCTTCTTATTGACGACGAAACACAGAAAGTGCATTGGAATTAAATAGAAAAGGCACAATGCCGACTTAAGTACAAGAAGACTGACCCTCCCTAGTGTCTATGCTTTGAACCATTCCTGTGACACTAATTATAGATTCCAATGCTTCACTTCAGGTTTACTGTATACCTCTGACATTCTTATTGGCGATGAAACACAGAAATTGCTTCGGAATTAAATAGAAAAGTCACAATGCCGACCTAAGTACAGGAAGACTGACTCTTCTTACAGTCTATGTTTTGAACCATTCCTGTAATACTAGTTATAGATTCCGATGCTTCACTTCAGGTTTACTGTATCCCTCTGACCTTCTTTTTGACGATGAGACACAGTAATTGCATCATAATTAAATACAAAAGGCACAATGCGGACTTGAGTACAAGAAGACTGACTCTTCTTATTGTCTATGCTTTGAACCATTCCTGTGATACTAGATATAGATTCCGATGTTTCACTTCAGGTTTACTGTATCCCTTGGACCTTCTTATTGACGACGAAACACAGAAATTGCATTGGAATTAAATAGAAAAGGCACAAAGCCGACTTAAGTACAAGAAGACTGACTCTTCCAACAGTCTATGTTTAACCATTCCTGTGACACTAGTTATGGATTACGATGCTTCACTTCAGGTTTACTGATTCCCTCTGACGTTGATATTGACGATGAAACATAGAAATTGCTTCGGAATTAAATAGAAAAGTCACAATGCCGACCTAAGTACAGGAAGACTGACTCTTCTTACAGTCTATGTTTTGAACCATTCCTGTAATACTGGTTATAGATTCCGATGCTTCACTTCAGGTTTACTGTATCCCTCTGACCTTCTTTTTGATGATGAAACACAGTAATTGCATCGGAATGAAATACAAAAGGCACAATGCGGACTTGAGTACAAGAAGACTGGCTCTTCTTATTGTCTATGTTTTGAACCATTCCTGTGACACTAGATATAGATTCCGATGTTTCACTTCAGGTTTACTGTATCCCTTGGACCTGCTTATTGACGACGAAACACAGAAAGTGCATCGGAATTAAATACAAAAGGCACAGTGCGGACTTAAGTACAAGAAGACTGACTCATCTTATTTTCTATGTTTTGAACTACTCCTGTGACACTAGATATAGATTCCGATGTTTCACTTCAGGTTTACTGTATCCCTTGGACCTTCTTATTGACGATGAAACACAGAAATTGCATCGGAATTAAATGGAAAAGGCACAATGCCGACATAAGTACAAGAAGACTGACTCTTCCAACTGTCTATGCTTTGAACCATTCCTGTGACACTAGTTATAGATTCCGATGCTTCACTTCAGGTTTACTGTATCCCTCTGACAATCTTATTGACGATGAAACACGGAAATTGCATCGGAATTAAATACAAAGGGCACAATGCCGACTTAAGTACAAGAAGACTGACTCTTCTTACTGTCTATGTTTTGAACCATTCCTGTGACACTAGTTATAGATTCCGATGCTTCACTTCAAATTTACTGTATCCCTCTGATCTTATTATTGACGATGAAACACAGATATTGCATCGGAATTAAATAAAAAAGGCACAATGCCGACTTAAGTACAAGAGGACTGACTCTTCTTACTGTCTATGTTTTGAACCATTCCTGTGACACTAGTTATAGATTCCGATGCTTTACTTCAGGATTACTGTATCCCTTGGACCTTGTTATTGACGATGAAACACAGAAATTGCATCGGAATTAAATACAAAAGGCACAATGCCGACTTAAGTACAAGAAGACTGACTCTTCCACCTGTCTATGTTTTGAAAGTTTTCTGAAACACAAGTTATAGATTCCGATGCTTCACTTCAGGTTTACTGTATCCCATGGACCTTCTTATTGACGACGAAACACAGAAAGTGCATTGGAATTAAATAGAAAAGGCACAATGCCGACTTAAGTACAAGATGACTGACTCTCCCTAGTGTCTATGCTTTGAACCATTCCTGTGACACTAATTATAGATTCCAATGCTTCACCTCAGGTTTACTGTATACCTCTGACATTCTTATTGACGATGAAACACAGAAATTGCTTCGGAATTAAATAGAAAAGTCACAATGCCGACCTAAGTACAGGAAGACTGACTCTTCTTATTGTCTATGTTTTGAACCATTCCTGTGATACTAGATATAGATTCCGATGTTTCACTTCAGGTTTACTGTATCCCTTGGACCTTCTTATTGACGACGAAACACAGAAATTGCATTGGAATTAAATAGAAAAGGCACAAAGCCGACTTAAGTACAAGAAGACTGACTCTCCCTAGTGTCTCTGCTTTGAACCATTCCTGTGACACTAGTTATAGATTCCGATGCTTCACTTCAGGTTTACTGTATCCCTCTGACATTCTTATTGACGATGAAACACAGAAATTGCATCGGAATTAAATAGAAAAGGCACAATGCCGACTTAAGTACAGGAAGACTGACTCTTCATACAGGCTATATTTTGAACCATTCCTGTAATACTAGTTATAGATTCCGATGCTTCACTTCAGGTTTACTGTATCCCTCTGACCTTCTTTTTGACGATGAAACACAGTAATTGCATCGGAATGAAATACAAAAGGCACAATGCGGACTTGAGTACAAGAAGACTGGCTCTTCTTATTGTCTATGTTTTGAACCATTCCTGTGACACTAGATATAGATTCCGATGTTTCACTTCAGGTTTACTGTATCCCTTGGACCTTCTTATTGACGACGAAACACAGAAATTGCATTGGAATTAAATAGAAAAGGCACAATACCGACTTAAGTACAAGAAGACTGACTCTTCCTACTGTCTATGGTTTGAACCGTTCCTGTTACACTAGTTATAGATTCCGATGCTTCACTTCAGGTTTACTGATTCCCTCTGACCTTCCTATAGACGATGAAACACAGAAACTGTTTCGGAATGAAATAAAAAAGGCACAATGCCGACTCAAATTCAAGATGACTGGCTCTTCTTACGCTCTATGTTATGAACCTT
Organism: Schistocerca americana; assembly: GCF_021461395.2. Taxonomy (NCBI): domain Eukaryota; kingdom Metazoa; phylum Arthropoda; class Insecta; order Orthoptera; family Acrididae; genus Schistocerca; species Schistocerca americana. The sequence continues at coordinate 765,936 of NW_025726104.1, forward strand.
TCCTGTGAGCCCGGTTTTAGATTCCGGTGCTTCACATCAGGTTTACTGTATCCCTTGGACCATCTTATTGACGACGAAACACAGAAATTGCATCGGAATTAAATAGAAATTGCACAATGTCGACTTAAGTACAAGAAGACTGACTCTTCTTAATGACTATGATTCGAATATTTCCTGTGAGACCAGTTTTAGATTCCGATGCTTCACTATGCGTTTACTGTATCCCTTGGACATTCTTATTGACGATGAAACACAGAGATTGCATCGGAATTAAATACAAAAGGCACAATGCCGACTTAAGTACAAGAAGACTGACTCTTCTTACTGTCTATGTTTTGAACCATTCCTGGGACACTAGTTATAGATTCCGATGCTTCACTTCAGGTTCACTGTATCCCTTGGACCTTCTTATTGACGATGAAACACAGAAATTGCATCGGAATTAAATACAAAAGGCACAATGGCCACTTAAGTACAAGAAGACTGATTCTTCTTGCTGTGTATGTTTTGAACCATTCCTGTGACACTAGTTATGGATTGCGATGCTTCACTTCAGGTTTACTGTAGCCCTCTGACCTTCTAATAGACGACGAAACACAGAAATTGCATCGGAATTAAATAGAAAAAGCACAATGCCGACTTAAGTACAAGAAGACTGACTCTGCTTACTAACTATTTTTTGAACCATTCCTGTGACACTAGTTATAGATTCCGATGCATCACTTCAGGTTTACTGTATCCCTTGGACCTACTTATTGACGATGAAACATAGAAATTGCATCGGAATTAAATACAAAAGGCACAATGCCGACTTCAGTACAAGAAGACTGTCTCTTCTTGCTGTGTGTGCTTTGAACCATTCCTGTGACACTAGTTATAGATTCCGATGCTTCACTTCAGGTTTACTGATTCCCTCTGACCTTCCTATAGACGATGGAACACAGAAACTGCATCGGAATGAAATAAAAAAGGCACAATGCCGACTCAAATTCAAGATGACTGGCTCTTCTTACTCTCTATGTTATGAACCTTTCCTGAGAGCCCGGTTTTAGATTCCGGTGCTTCACTTCAGGTTTACTGTATCCCTTGGACCATCTTATTGACGACGAAACACAGAAAGTGCATCGGAATTAAATAGAAAAGGCACAATGCCGACTTAAGTACAAGAAGACTGACTCTCCCTAGTGTCTCTGCTTTGAACCATTCCTGTGACACTAGTTATAGATTCCGATGCTTCACTTCAGGTTTACTGTATCTCTCTGACATTCTTATTGACGATGAAACACAGAAATTGCATCGGAATTAAATAGAAAAGGCACAATGCCGACTTACGTACAGGATGACTGACTCTTCTTACAGTCTATGTTTTGAACCATTCCTGTAATACTAGTTATAAATTCCGATGCTTCACTTCAGGTTTACTGTATCCCTCTGATCTTCTTTTTGACGATGAAACACAGTAATTGCATCGGAATTAATTACAAAAGGCACAATGCGGACTTAAGTACAAGAGGACTGACTCTTCTTACTGACTATGTTTTGAACAATACCTGTGAGAAAAGTTTTAGATTCCGATGTTTCACTATATGTTTACTGTATCCCTTGGACCTTCTTATTGACGATGAAACACAGAAATTGCATCGGGATTAAGTACAAAAGGCACAATGCTGACTCAAATACAAGATTACTGGCTCTTCTTACTCTCTATGTTTTGAACCTTTCCTGAGAGACCGGTTTTATATTCCGGTGCTTCACTTCAGGTTTACTATATCCCTCTTACCTTCTTATTGACGATGAAACACAGAAATAGCATCGGAATTAAATACAAAAGGCACATTGCCGACTTAAGTACAAGAAGACTCTCCTTTTTGACTATGTTGTGAACATTTCCTGTGAGACCAGTTTTTGATTCCGATGCTTCACTATATGTTTATTGGATCTCTTGGACCTTCTTATTGATGATAAAACACAGAAATTGCATCGGAATTAAATACAAAAGGCACGATGCCGACTTAAGTACAAACAGACAGGCTCTTCTTACTGTCTATGTTTAGAACCATTCCTGTGATACTAGTTGTAGATTCCGATGCTTCACATCTGGTTTACTGTATCCCTCTGACCTTCTTATTTACGATGAAACACAGAAACTGCATCGGAATGAAATACAAAAGGCACAATGCCGACGTAAGTACATGAAGACTGACACTTTTTACTGTCTGTGTTTTGAACCATTCCGGTGACACTAGTTATAGTTTCCGATGCTCCACTTCAGGTTTACTGTATCACTTGGACCTTCTTATTGACGATGAAACATAGAAATTGCATCGGAATTAAATACAAGAGGCACAATGCCGACTTAAGTACAAGAAGACTGACTCTTCTTACTGTTTATGTTTTGAACCATTCCTGGGATACTAGTTATAGATATCGATGCTTCACTTCAGGATTACTGTATCCCTTGGACCTTCTTATTGACGATGAAACACAGAAATTGCATCGGAATTAAATACAAAAGGCACAATGCCGACATCAGTACAAGAAGACTGACTCTTCCTAGTGTCTATGTTTAAACCATTCGTGTGACACTAGTTATAGATTCCGATGCTTCACTTCAGGTTTACTGTATCCCTCTGACCTTCTTATTGACGATGAAACACAGAAATTGCATCGTAATTAAATACAAGAGGCACAATACCGACTTAAGTACAAGAAGACTGACTCTTCTTACTGACTATGATTTGAACATTTCCTGTGAGATCAGTTTTAGATTCCGATGCATCACTATGCGTTTACTGTACCCTTGGAGCTTCTTATTGACAATGAAACACAAAAATTGCATCGGAATTATATACTAAATGCACAATGATGACTTAAGAACAAGAAAACTGACTCTTCTTGCTGTGTATGTTTTGAACCATTCCTGTGACACTAGTTATAGATTCCGATGCTTCACTTCAGGTTTACTGATTCCCTCTGACCTTCCAATTGACGATGAAACACAGAAACTGCATCGGAATTAAATACAAAAAGCACAATGCCGACTCAAATACAAGTTGACTTGCTCTTCTTACTCTCTATTTTTTGAACCTTTCCTGAGAGACCGTTTTTAGATTCCGGTGCTTCACTTCAGGTTTACTGTATCCCTTGGACCTTCTTATTGACGACGACACACAGAAATTACATCGGATTTAAATAGAAAAGGCACAATGCCGACTTAAGTACAAGAAGACTGAGTCTTCCTACTGTCTAAGTTTTGAACCATTCCTTAGACACTAGTTATAGATTCCGATGCTTCACTTCAGGTTTACTGTATCCCTTGGACCTTCTTATTGACGATGAAACACAAAAATTGCATCGGAATTAAATACAAGAGGCAGAATGCCGACTTAAGTACAAGAAGACTGACTCTTCTTGCTGTGTATGTTTTGAACCATTCCTGTGACACTAGTTATAGATTCCGATGCTTCACTTCATGTTTACTGTATCCCTCTGACCTTCTTATTGACGACGAAACACAGAAATTGCAATGGAATTAAATAAAAAAGGCACAATGCCGACTTAAGTACAAGAAGACTGACTCTTCCTACTGTCTATGCTTTGAACCATTCCTGTGACACTAGTTATAGATTCCGATGCTTCACTTCAGGTTTAGTGTACCCCTTGGACCTTCTTATTGACGACGAAACACAGAAAGTGCATCGGAATTATATAGAAAAGGCACAATGCCGACTTAAGTACAAGAAGACTTACTCTCCCTAGTGTCTATGTTTGAACCTTTCCTGTGACACTAGTTATAGATTCCGATGCATCACTTCAGGGTTACCGTATCCCTTGGACCTTCTTACCGACGATGAATCACAGAAATTGCATCGGGATTAAATACAAAAGGCACAATGCCGACTTAAGTTCAAGAAGACTGACTCTTCCTACTGTCTATGTTTTGAACCGTTCCTGTGACACTAGTTATAGATTCCGATGCTTCACTTGAGGTTTACTGTAACCCTCTGACCTTCTTATTGATGATCAAACATAGAAATTGCATCGGAATTGAATACAAAATGCACAATGCCGACTTAAGTACAAGAAGACTGACTCTTCCTACTGTCTATGTCTCGAACCATTCCTGTGACACTAGTTATAGATTCCGATGCATCACGTCAGGGTTACCGTATCCCTTGGACCTTCTTACCGACGATGAATCACAGAAATTGCATCGGAATTAAATACAAAAGGCACAATGCCGACTTAAGTACAAGAAGACTGACTCTTCTTGCTGTGTATGCTTTGAACCATTCCTGTGACACTTGTTATAGATTCCGATGCTTCACTTCAGGTTTACTGTTTCCCTCTGACCTTCTTACTGACGATGAAGCACAGAAATGGAATCGGAATTAAATACAAAAGCCACAATGCCGACTTATGCACAAGAAGACTGACTCTTCTTGCTGTTTATAATTTGAACCATTCCTGTGACACTAGTCATAGATTCCCATGTCTCACTTCAGGTTTACTGTATCCCTGTGACATTCTTATTGACGACAAAATACAGAAATTGCATCGCAAATAAATAGAACAGGCACAATGCCGACTTAAGTACAAGAAGACTGACTCTTCTTACTGTCTATGTTTTGAACCATTTCTGTGACACAAGTTATAGATTCCGATGCTTCACATCAGGTTTACTGTATTCCTTGGACCTGCTTATTGACGACGAAACACAGAAAGTGCATCGGAATTAAATACAAAAGGCACAGTGCGGACTTAAGTACAAGAAGACTGACTCATCTTATTTTCTATGTTTTGAACTACTCCTGTGACACTAGATATAGATTCCGATGTTTCACTTCAGGTTTACTGTATCCCTAGGACCTTCTTAATGACGATGAAACACAGATATTGCATCGGAATTAAATGGAAAAGGCACAATGCCGACTTAAGTACAAGAAGACTGAATCTTCCAACTGTCTATGCTTTAACCATTCCTGTGACACTAGTTATAGATTCCGATGCTTCACTTCAGGTTTACTGTATCCCTCTGACAATCTTATTGACGATGAAACACAGAAATTGTATCGGAGTTAAATACAAAGGGCACAATGCCGACTTAAGTACAAGAAGACTGACTTTTCTTACTGTCTATGTTTTGAACCATTCCTGTGACACTAGTTATAGATTCCGATGCTTTACTTCAGGATTACTGTATCCCTTGGACCTTGTTATTGACGATGAAACACAGAAATTGCATCGGAATTAAATACAAAAGGCACAATGCCGACTTAAGTACAAAAAGACTGACTCTTCCACCTGTCTATGTTTTGAAAGTTTTCTGAGACACAAGTTATAGATTCCGATGCTTCACTTCAGGTTTACTGTATCCCATGGACCTTCTTATTGACGACGAAACACAGAAAGTGCATTGGAATTAAATAGAAAAGGCACAATGCCGACTTAAGTACAAGAAGACTGACTCTCCCTAGTGTCTATGCTTTGAACCATTCCTGTGCCACTAGTTATAGATTCCAATGCTTCACTTCAGGTTTACTGTATCCCTCTGACATTCTAATTGACGATGAAACACAGAAATTGCTTCGGAATTAAATAGAAAAGCCACAATGCCGACCTAAGTACAGGAAGACTGACTCTTCTTACAGTCTATGTTTTGAACCATTCCTGTAATACTAGTTATAGATTCCGATGCTTCACTTCACGTTTACTGTATCCCTCTGACCTTCTTTTTGACGATGAAACACAGTAATTGCATCGGAATTAAATACAAAAGGCACAATGCGGACTGAAGTACAAAAGGACTGACTCTTCTTACTGACTATGTTTTGAACAATACCTGTGAGAAAAGTTTTAGATTCCGATGCTTCACTATATGTTTACTGTATCCCTGGGACCTTCTTATTGACGATGAAACACAGAAATTGCAGCGGAATTAAGTACAAAAGGCACAATGGCGACTTAAGTACAAGAAGACTGACTCTTCCAACAGTCTATGTTTAACCATTCCTGTGACACTAGTTATACATTACGATGCTTCACTTCAGGTTTACGGATTCCCTCTGACCTTCATATTGACGATGAAACATAGAAATTGCTTCGGAATTAAATAGAAAAGTCACAATGCCGACCTAAGTACAGGAAGACTGACTCTTCTCACAGTCTATGTTTTGAACCATTCCTGTAATACTAGTTATAGATTCCGATGCTTCACTTCAGGTTTACTGTATCCCTCTGACCTTCTTTTTGATGATGAAACACAGTAATTGCATCGGAATGAAATACAAAAGGCACAATGCGGACTTGAGTACAAGAAGACTGGCTCTTCTTATTGTCTATGTTTTGAACCATTCCTGTGACACTAGATATAGATTCCGATGTTTCACTTCAGGTTTACTGTATCCCTTGGACCTTCTTATTGACGACGAAACACAGAAATTGCATTGGAATTAAATAGAAAGGGCACAATACCGACTTAAGTACAAGAAGACTGACTCTTCCTACTGTCTATGGTTTGAACCGTTCCTGTTACACTAGTTATAGATTCCGATGCTTCACTTCAGGTTTACTGATTCCCTCTGACCTTCCTATAGACGATGAAACACAGAAACTGCATCGTAATGAAATAAAAAAGGCACAATGCCGACTCAAATTCAAGATGACTGGCTCTTCTTACTCTCTAGGTTATGAACCTTTCCTGAGAGCCCGGTTTTAGATTCCGGTGCTTCACTTCAGGTTTACTGTATCCCTCTGACAATCTTTTTGACGATGAAACACAGACATTGCATCGGAATTAAATAGAAATGGCACAATGTCGACTTAAGTACAAGAAGACTGACTCTTCTTACTGACTATGATTCGAATATTTCCTGTGAGACCAGTTTTAGATTCCGATGCTTCACTATGCGTTTACTGTATCCCTTGGACATTCTTATTGACGATGAAACACAGAGATTGCATCGGAATTAAATACAAAAGGCACAATGCTGACTTAAGTACAATAAGACTGACTCTTCTTACTGTCTATGTTTTGAACCATTCCTGGGACACTAGTTATAGATTCCGATGCTTCACTTCAGGTTCACTGTATCTCTTGGACCTTCTTATTGACGATGAAACACAGAAATTGCATCGGAATTAAATACAAAAGGCACAATGCCCACTTAAGTACAAGAAGACTGATTCTTCTTGCTGTGTATGTTTTGAACCATTCCTGTGACACTAGTTATGGATTGCGATGCTTCACCTCAGGTTTACTGTAGCCCTCTGACCTTCTAATAGACGACGAAACACAGAAATTGCATCGGAATTAAATAGAAAAAGCACAATGCCGACTTAAGTACAAGAAGACTGACTCTGCTTACTCTCTATGTTTTGAATCATTCCTGTGACACTAGTTATAGATTCCGATGCTTCACTTCACGTTTACTGTATCCCTTGGACCTTGATATTGACGATGAAACACAGAAATTGCATCTGAATTAAATACAAAATCACAATTCCGACTTAAGTACAAGAAGACTGACTCTTCCTACTGTTTATGACTTGAACCATTCCTGTGACACTAGTTATAGGTTCCGATGCATCACTTCAGGTTTACTGTATCCCTTGGACCTACATAGTGACGATGAAACACAGAAATTGCATCGGAATTAAATACAAAAGGCACAAAGCCGACTTAAGTACAAGAAGACTGTCTCTTCTTGCTGTGTGTGCTTTGAACCATTCCTGTGACACTAGTTATAGATTCCGATGCTTCACTTCAGGTTTACTGATTCCCTCTGACCTTCCTATAGACGATGAAACACAGAAACTGCATCGGAATGAAATAAAAAAGGCACAATGCAGACTCAAATTCAAGATGACTGGCTCTTCTTACTCTCTATGTTATGAACCTTTCCTCAGAGACCGGTTTTAGATTCCGGTGCTTCACTTCAGGTTTACTGTATCCCTTAGACCATCTTATTGACGACGAAACAGAGAAAGTGCATCGGAATTAAATAGAAAAGGCACAATCCCGACTTAAGTACAAGAAGACTGACTCTCCCTAGTGTCTCTGCTTTGAACCATTCCTGTGACACTAGTTATAGATTCCGATGCTTCACTTCAGGTTTACTGTATCTCTCTGACATTCTTATTGACGATGAAACACAGAAATTGCATCGGAATTAAATAGAAAAGCCACAATGGCGACTTAAGTACAAGAAGACTGACTCTTCCAACTGTCTATGTTTAACGATTCCTGTGACACTAGTTATAGATTACGATGCTTCACTTCAGGTTTACTGATTCCCTCTGACCTTCATATTGACGATGAAACACAGAAACTGCATCGGAGTTAAATACAAAAGGCACAATGCTGACTCAAATACAAGATTACTGGCTCCTCTTACTCTCTATGTTTTGAACCTTTCCTGAGAGACCGGTTTTATATTCCGGTGCTTCACTTCAGGTTTACTGTATCCCTTGGACCTTCTTATTGACGACGAAACACAGAAATTGCATCGGAATTAAATACAAAAGGCACAATGCCGACTTAAGTACAAGAAGACTGACTCATCTTACTGTCTATGCTTTGAACCATTCCTGGGACACTGGTTGTAGATTCCGACGCTTCACTTCAGGTTTACTGTATCACTTGGACCTTCTTATTGACGATGAAACACAGAAATTGCATCGGAATTAAATACAAAAGGCACAATGTGACTTAAGTACAAGAAGACTAAATCTTCCTAGTGTCTATGTTTTGAACCACTCCTGTGAGACTAGTTATAGATTCCGATGCTCCACTTCAGGTTTACTGTATCACTTGGACCTTATTATTGACGATGAAAAATAGAAATTGCATCGGAATTAAATACAAGAGGCACAATGCCGATTTAAGCACAAGGAGACTGACTCTTCCTGTCTATGTTTTGAACCATTCCTGGGAAGCTAGTTATAGATTCCAATGCTTCACTTCAGGTTTACTGTATCCCTTGGACCTTCTTATTGACGATGAAACACAGAAATTGCATCGGAATTACATACAAAAGGCACAATGCCGACTTAAGTACAAGAAGACTAACTCTTCCTAGTGTCTATGTTTTGACCCATTCCCGTGACACTAGTTAAAGGTTCCGATGCTTCACTTCAGATTTACTGTATCCCTCTGACCTTCTTATTGACGATTAAACACAGAAATTGCATCGGAATTACATAGAAAAGGCACAATGTCGACTTAAGTACAAGAAGACTGACTCTTCCTACTGTCTATGTTTTGAACCGTTCCTGTGACACTAGTAATAGATTCCGATGCTTCACTTCAGGTTTACTATATCCCTCTTACCTTCTTATTGACGATGAAACACAGAAATAGCATCGGAATTAAATACAAAAGGCACATTGCCAACTTAAGTACAAGAAGACTCTCCTTTTTGACTATGTTGTGAACATGTCCTGTGAGACCAGTTTTAGATTCCGATGCTTCACTATATGTTTATTGGATCTCTTGGACCTTCTTATTGATGATAAAACACAGAAATTGCATCGGAATTAAATACAAAAGGCACGATGCCGACTTAAGTACAAGAAGACTGACTCTTCTTACTGTTTATGTTTTGAACCATTCCTGGGATACTAGTTATAGATATCGATGCTTCACTTCAGGTTTACTGTATCCCTTGGACCTTCTTATTGACGATGAAACATAGAAATTGCATCGGAATTAAATACAAGAGGCACAATGCCGACTTAAGTACAAGAAGACTGACTCTTCTTACTGTTTATGTTTTGAACCATTCCTGGGATACTAGTTATAGATTCCGATGCTTTACTTCAGGATTACTGTATCCCTTGGACCTTGTTATTGACGATGAAACACAGAAATTGCATCGGAATTAAATACAAAAGGCACAATGCCGACTTAAGTACAAAAAGACTGACTCTTCCACCTGTCTATGATTTGAAAGTTTTCTGAGACACAAGTTATAGATTCCGATGCTTCACTTCAGGTTTACTGTATCCCATGGACCTTCTTATTGACGACGAAACACAGAAAGTGCATTGGAATTAAATAGAAAATTCACAATGCCGACTTAAGTACAAGAAGACTGACTCTCCCTAGTGTCTATGCTTTGAACCATTCCTGTGCCACTAGTTATAGATTCCAATGCTTCACTTCAGGTTTACTGTATCCCTCTGTCATTCTAATTGACGATGAAACACAGAAATTGCTTCGGAATTAAATAGAAAAGCCACAATGCCGACCTAAGTAGAGGAAGACTGACTCTTCTTACAGTCTATGTTTTGAACCATTCCTGTAATACTAGTTATAGATTCCGATGCTTCACTTCACGTTTACTGTATCCCTCTGACCTTCTTTTTGACGATGAAACACAGTAATTGCATCGGAATTAAATACAAAAGGCACAATGCGGACTGAAGTACAAAAGGACTGACTCTTCTTACTGACTATGTTTTGAACAATACCTGTGAGAAAAGTTTTAGATTCCGATGCTTCACTATATGTTTACTGTATCCCTTGGACCTTCTTATCGACGATGAAACACAGAAATTGCAGCGGAATTAAGTACAAAAGGCACAATGGCGACTTAAGTACAAGAAGACTGACTCTTCCAACAGTCTATGTTTAACCATTCCTGTGACACTAGTTATACATTACGATGCTTCACTTCAGGTTTACGGATTCCCTCTGACCTTCATATTGACGATGAAACATAGAAATTGCTTCGGAATTAAATAGAAAAGTCACAAAGCCGACCTAAGTACAGGAAGACTGACTCTTCTTACAGTCTATGTTTTGAACCATTCCTGTAATACTAGTTATAGATTCCGATGCTTCACTTCAGGTTTACTGTATCCCTCTGACCTTCTTTTTGATGATGAAACACAGTAATTGCATCGGAATGAAATACAAAAGGCACAATGCGGACTTGAGTACAAGAAGACTGGCTCTTCTTATTGTCTATGTTTTGAACCATTCCTGTGACACTAGATATAGATTCCGATGTTTCACTTCAGGTTTACTGTATCCCTTGGACCTTCTTATTGACGACGAAACACAGAAATTGCATTGGAATTAAATAGAAAAGGCACAATACCGACTTAAGTACAAGAAGACTGACTCTTCCTACTGTCTATGGTTTGAACCGTTCCTGTTACACTAGTTATAGATTCCGATGCTTCACTTCAGGTTTACTGATTCCCTCTGACCTTCCTATAGACGATGAAACACAGAAACTGCATCGTAATGAAATAAAAAAGGCACAATGCCGACTCAAATTCAAGATGACTGGCTCTTCTTACTCTCTAGGTTATGAACCTTTCCTGAGAGCCCGGTTTTAGATTCCGGTGCTTCACTTCAGGTTTACTGTATCCCTCTGACAATCTTTTTGACGATGAAACACAGAAATTGCATCGGAATTAAATAGAAATGGCACAATGTCGACTTAAGTACAAGAAGACTGACTCTTCTTACTGACTATGATTCGAATATTTCCTGTGAGACCAGTTTTAGATTCCGATGCTTCACTATGCGTTTACTGTATCCCTTGGACATTCTTATTGACGATGAAACACAGAGATTGCATCGGAATTAAATACAAAAGGCACAATGCTGACTTAAGTACAATAAGACTGACTCTTCTTACTGTCTATGTTTTGAACCATTCCTGGGACACTAGTTATAGATTCCGATGCTTCACTTCAGGTTCACTGTATCCCTTGGACCTTCTTATTGACGATGAAACACAGAAATTGCATCGGAATTAAATACAAAAGGCACAATGCCCACTTAAGTACAAGAAGACTGATTCTTCTTGCTGTGTATGTTTTGAACCATTCCTGTGACACTAGTTATGGATTGCGATGCTTCACCTCAGGTTTACTGTAGCCCTCTGACCTTCTAATAGACGACGAAACACAGAAATTGCATCGGAATTAAATAGAAAAAGCACAATGCCGACTTAAGTACAAGAAGACTGACTCTGCTTACTCTCTATGTTTTGAATCATTCCTGTGACACTAGTTATAGATTCCGATGCTTCACTTCACGTTTACTGTATCCCTTGGACCTTGATATTGACGATGAAACACAGAAATTGCATCTGAATTAAATACAAAATCACAATGCCGACTTAAGTACAAGAAGACTGACTCTTCCTACTGTTTATGACTTGAACCATTCCTGTGACACTAGTTATAGGTTCCGATGCATCACTTCAGGTTTACTGTATCCCTTGGACCTACATAGTGACGATGAAACACAGAAATTGCATCGGAATTAAATACAAAAGGCACAATGCCGACTTAAGTACAAGAAGACTGTCTCTTCTTGCTGTGCGTGCTTTGAACCATTCCTGTGACACTAGTTATAGATTCCGATGCTTCACTTCAGGTTTAGTGATTCCCTCTGACCTTCCTATAGACGATGAAACACAGAAACTGCATCGGAATGAAATAAAAAAGGCACAATGCCGACTCAAATTCAAGATGACTGGCTCTTCTTACTCTCTATGTTATGAACCTTTCCTCAGAGACCGGTTTTAGATTCCGGTGCTTCACTTCAGGTTTACTGTATCCCTTGGACCATCTTATTGACGACGAAACAGAGAAAGTGCATCGGAATTAAATAGAAAAGGCACAATCCCGACTTAAGTACAAGAAGACTGACTCTCCCTAGTGTCTCTGTTTTGAACCATTCCTGTGACACTAGTTATAGATTCCGATGCTTCACTTCAGGTTTACTGTATCTCTCTGACATTCTTATTGACGATGAAACACAGAAATTGCATCGGAATTAAATAGAAAAGCCACAATGGCGACTTAAGTACAAGAAGACTGACTCTTCCAACTGTCTATGTTTAACGATTCCTGTGACACTAGTTATAGATTACGATGCTTCACTTCAGGTTTACTGATTCCCTCTGACCTTCATATTGACGATGAAACACAGAAACTGCATCGGAGTTAAATACAAAAGGCACAATGCTGACTCAAATACAAGATTACTGGCTCCTCTTACTCTCTATGTTTTGAACCTTTCCTGAGAGACCGGTTTTATATTCCGGTGCTTCACTTCAGGTTTACTGTATCCCTTGGACCTTCTTATTGACGACGAAACACAGAAATTGCATCGGAATTAAATACAAAAGGCACAATGCCGACTTAAGTACCAGAAGACTGACTCATCTTACTGTCTATGCTTTGAACCATTCCTGGGACACTGGTTGTAGATTCCGACGCTTCACTTCAGGTTTACTGTATCACTTGGACCTTCTTATTGACGATGAAACACAGAAATTGCATCGGAATTAAATACAAAAGGCACAATGTGACTTAAGTACAAGAAGACTAAATCTTCCTAGTGTCTATGTTTTGAACCACTCCTGTGAGACTAGTTATAGATTCCAATGCTCCACTTCAGGTTTACTGTATCACTTGGACCTTATTATTGACGATGAAAAATAGAAATTGCATCGGAATTAAATGCAAGAGGCACAATGCCGATTTAAGCACAAGGAGACTGACTCTTCCTGTCTATGTTTTGAACCATTCCTGGGAAGCTAGTTATAGATTCCAATGCTTCACTTCAGGTTTACTGTATCCCTTGGACCTTCTTATTGACGATGAAACACAGAAATTGCATCGGAATTACATACAAAAGGCACAATGCCGACTTAAGTACAAGAAGACTAACTCTTCCTAGTGTCTATGTTTTGACCCATTCCCGTGACACTAGTTAAAGGTTCCGATGCTTCACTTCAGATTTACTGTATCCCTCTGACCTTCTTATTGACGATTAAACACAGAAATTGCATCGGAATTACATAGAAAAGGCACAATGTCGACTTAAGTACAAGAAGACTGACTCTTCCTACTGTCTATGTTTTGAACCGTTCCTGTGACACTAGTAATAGATTCCGATGCTTCACTTCAGGTTTACTATATCCCTCTTACCTTCTTATTGACGATGAAACACAGAAATAGCATCGGAATTAAATACAAAAGGCACATTGCCGACTTAAGTACAAGAAGACTCTCCTTTTTGACTATGTTGTGAACATGTCCTGTGAGACCAGTTTTAGATTCCGATGCTTCACTATATGTTTATTGGATCTCTTGGACCTTCTTATTGATGATAAAACACAGAAATTGCATCGGAATTAAATACAAAAGGCACGATGCCGACTTAAGTACAAGAAGACTGACTCTTCTTACTGTTTATGTTTTGAACCATTCCTGGGATACTAGTTATAGATATCGATGCTTCACTTCAGGTTTACTGTATCCCTTGGACCTTCTTATTGACGATGAAACATAGAAATTGCATCGGAATTAAATACAAGAGGCACAATGCCGACTTAAGTACAAGAAGACTGACTCTTCTTACTGTTTATGTTTTGAACCATTCCTGGGATACTAGTTATAGATATCGATGCTTCACTTCAGGTTTACTGTATCCCTTGGACCTTCTTATTGACGATGAAACACAGAAATTGCATCGGAATTAAATACAAAAGGCACAATGCCGACTTCAGTACAAGAAGACTGACTCTTCCTAGTGTCTATGTTTGAACCATTCGTGTGACACTAGTTATAGATTCCGATGCTTCACTTCAGGTTTACTGTATCCCTCTGACCTTCTTATTGACGATGAAACACAGAAATTGCATCGTAATTAAATACAAGGGGCACAATACCGACTTAAGTACAAGAAGACTGACTCTTCTTACTGACTATGATTTGAACATTTCCTGTGAGATCAGTTTTAGATTCCGATGCATCACTATGCGTTTACTGTACCCTTGGAGCTTCTTATTGACGATGAAACACAAAAATTGCATCGGAATTATATACAAAAGGCACAATGCCGACTTAAGAACAAGAAAACTGACTCTTCTTGCTGTGTATGTTTTGAACCATTCCTGTGACACTAGTTATAGATTCCGATGCTTCACTTCAGGTTTACTGATTCCCTCTGACCTTCCAATTGACGATGAAACACAGAAACTGCATCGGAATTAAATACAAAAAGCACAATGCCGACTCAAATACAAGTTGACTTGCTCTTCTTACTCTGTATTTTTTGAACCTTTCCCTAGAGACCGTTTTTAGATTCCGGTGCTTCACTTCATGTTTACTGTATCCCTTGGACCTTCTTATTGACGACGAAACACAGAAATTACATCGGATTTAAATAGAAAAGGCACAATGCCGACTTAAGTACAAGAAGACTGACTCTTCCTACTGTCTATGTTTTGAACCATTCCTGGGACACTAGTTACAGATTCCGATGCTTCACTTCAGGTTTATGTATCCCTTGGACCTTCTTATTGACGATGACACACAAAAATTGCATCGGAATTAAATACAAGAGGCAGAATGCCGACTTAAGTACAAGAAGACTGACTCTTCTTGCTGTGTATGATTTGAACCATTCCTGTGACACTAGTTATAGATTCCGATGCTTCACTTCATGTTTACTGTATCCCTCTGACCTTCTTATTGACGACGAAACACAGAAATTGCAATGGAATTAAATAAAAAAGGCACAATGCCGACTTAAGTACAAGAAGACTGACTCTTCCTACTGTCTATGCTTTGAACCATTCCTGTGACACTAGTTATAGATTCCGATGCTTCACTTCAGGTTTACTGTATCCCTGGGACCTTCTTATTGACGACGAAACACAGAAAGTGCATCGGAATTATATAGAAAAGGCACAATGCCGACTTAAGTACAAGAAGACTTACTCTCCCTAGTGTCTATGTTTTGAACCTTTCCTGTGACACTAGTTATAGATTCCGATGCATCACTTCAGGGTTACCGTATCCCTTGGACCTTCTTACCGACGATGAATCACAGAAATTGCATCGGGATTAAATACAAAAGGCACAATGCCGATTTAAGTTCAAGAAGACTGACTCTTCCTACTGTCTATATTTTGAACCGTTCCTGTGACACTAGTTATAGATTCCGATGCTTCACTTGAGGTTTACTGTAACCCTCTGACCTTCTTATTGGTGATCAAACATAGAAATTGCATCGGAATTAAATACAAAATGCACAATGCCGACTTAAGTGCAAGAAGACTGACTCTTCTTACTGACTATGTTGTGAACATTTCCTGTGAGAAAAGTTTTAGATTCCGATGCTTCACTATATGTTTACTGTATCCCTTGGACCTTCTTATTGACGATGAAACACAGAAGTTGCATCGGAATTAAATACAAAAGGCACAATGCCGACTTAAGTACAAGAAGACTGACTCTTCCTACTGTCTATGTCTCGAACCATTCCTGTGACACTAGTTATAGATTCCGATGCATCACTTCAGGGTTACCGTATCCCTTGGACCTTCTTACTGACGATGAATCACAGAAATTGCATCCGAATTAAATACAAAAGGCACAATGCCGACTTAAGTACAAGAAGACTGACTCTTCCTACTGTCTATGTCTCGAACCATTCCTGTGACACTAGTTATAGATTCCGATGCATCACTTCAGGGTTACCGTATCCCTTGGACCTTCTTACTGACGATGAATCACAGAAATTGCATCCGAATTAAATACAAAAGGCACAATGCAGACTTAAGTACAAGAAGACTGACTCTTCTTGCTGTTTATGTTTTGAACCATTGCTGTGATACTAGATATAGATTCCGATGCTTCACTACAGTTTTACTGTATCCCTGTGACATTCGTATTGACGACAAAATACAGAAATTGCATCGGAATTAAATAGAACAGGCGCAATGCCGACTTAATTACATGATGACTGACTCTTCCGACTCTCTATGCTTTGAACCATTCCTGTGACACTAGTTATAGATTGCGATGCTTCACTTCAGGTTTACTGTATCCCTCTGACCTTCTTATTGACGATGAAACACAGAAATTGCATCGGAATTAAATACAAATGGCACAAGGCCGACTTAAGTAGAAGAAGACTGACTCTTCTTACTGTCTATGTTTTGAACCTTTCCTGTGACACTAGTTATAGGTTCCGATGCTTCACTTCAGGTTTTCTCTATCCCTTGGACCTTATTATTGACGACGAAACACAGAAACTGCATTGGAATTAAATGGAAAAGGCACAATACCGACTTAAGTACAAGACGACTGACTCTTCCTAGTGCCTATGTTTTGAACCATTCCTGTGACACTAGTTATAGATTCCGATGCTTCACTTCAGGTTTACTGTATCCCTCTGACATTCTTATTGACGATGAAACACAGAAATTGCATCGGAATTAAATAGAAAAGCCACAATGGCGACTTAAGTACAAGAAGACTGACTCTTCCAACTGTCTATGTTTAACGATTCCTGTGACACTAGTTATAGATTACGATGCTTCACTTCAGGTTTACTGATTCCCTCTGACCTTCATATTGACGATGAAACACAGAAACTGCATCGGAGTTAAATACAAAAGGCACAATGCTGACTCAAATACAAGATTACTGGCTCCTCTTACTCTCTATGTTTTGAACCTTTCCTGAGAGACCGGTTTTATATTCCGGTGCTTCACTTCAGGTTTACTGTATCCCTTGGACCTTCTTATTGACGACGAAACACAGAAATTGCATCGGAATTAAATACAAAAGGCACAATGCCGACTTAAGTACCAGAAGACTGACTCATCTTACTGTCTATGCTTTGAACCATTCCTGGGACACTGGTTGTAGATTCCGACGCTTCACTTCAGGTTTACTGTATCACTTGGACCTTCTTATTGACGATGAAACACAGAAATTGCATCGGAATTAAATACAAAAGGCACAATGTGACTTAAGTACAAGAAGACTAAATCTTCCTAGTGTCTATGTTTTGAACCACTCCTGTGAGACTAGTTATAGATTCCAATGCTCCACTTCAGGTTTACTGTATCACTTGGACCTTATTATTGACGATGAAAAATAGAAATTGCATCGGAATTAAATGCAAGAGGCACAATGCCGATTTAAGCACAAGGAGACTGACTCTTCCTGTCTATGTTTTGAACCATTCCTGGGAAGCTAGTTATAGATTCCAATGCTTCACTTCAGGTTTACTGTATCCCTTGGACC
Source organism: Schistocerca americana (assembly GCF_021461395.2). Taxonomy (NCBI): domain Eukaryota; kingdom Metazoa; phylum Arthropoda; class Insecta; order Orthoptera; family Acrididae; genus Schistocerca; species Schistocerca americana. Next base: position 784,014 of record NW_025726104.1, read on the forward strand.
TTCTTATTGACGATGAAACACAGAAATTGCATCGGAATTACATACAAAAGGCACAATGCCGACTTAAGTACAAGAAGACTAACTCTTCCTAGTGTCTATGTTTTGACCCATTCCCGTGACACTAGTTAAAGGTTCCGATGCTTCACTTCAGATTTACTGTATCCCTCTGACCTTCTTATTGACGATTAAACACAGAAATTGCATCGGAATTACATAGAAAAGGCACAATGTCGACTTAAGTACAAGAAGACTGACTCTTCCTACTGTCTATGTTTTGAACCGTTCCTGTGACACTAGTAATAGATTCCGATGCTTCACTTCAGGTTTACTATATCCCTCTTACCTTCTTATTGACGATGAAACACAGAAATAGCATCGGAATTAAATACAAAAGGCACATTGCCGACTTAAGTACAAGAAGACTCTCCTTTTTGACTATGTTGTGAACATGTCCTGTGAGACCAGTTTTAGATTCCGATGCTTCACTATATGTTTATTGGATCTCTTGGACCTTCTTATTGATGATAAAACACAGAAATTGCATCGGAATTAAATACAAAAGGCACGATGCCGACTTAAGTACAAGAAGACTGACTCTTCTTACTGTTTATGTTTTGAACCATTCCTGGGATACTAGTTATAGATATCGATGCTTCACTTCAGGTTTACTGTATCCCTTGGACCTTCTTATTGACGATGAAACATAGAAATTGCATCGGAATTAAATACAAGAGGCACAATGCCGACTTAAGTACAAGAAGACTGACTCTTCTTACTGTTTATGTTTTGAACCATTCCTGGGATACTAGTTATAGATATCGATGCTTCACTTCAGGTTTACTGTATCCCTTGGACCTTCTTATTGACGATGAAACACAGAAATTGCATCGGAATTAAATACAAAAGGCACAATGCCGACTTCAGTACAAGAAGACTGACTCTTCCTAGTGTCTATGTTTGAACCATTCGTGTGACACTAGTTATAGATTCCGATGCTTCACTTCAGGTTTACTGATTCCCTCTGACCTTCCAATTGACGATGAAACACAGAAACTGCATCGGAATTAAATACAAAAAGCACAATGCCGACTCAAATACAAGTTGACTTGCTCTTCTTACTCTGTATTTTTTGAACCTTTCCCTAGAGACCGTTTTTAGATTCCGGTGCTTCACTTCATGTTTACTGTATCCCTTGGACCTTCTTATTGACGACGAAACACAGAAATTACATCGGATTTAAATAGAAAAGGCACAATGCCGACTTAAGTACAAGAAGACTGACTCTTCCTACTGTCTATGTTTTGAACCATTCCTGGGACACTAGTTACAGATTCCGATGCTTCACTTCAGGTTTATGTATCCCTTGGACCTTCTTATTGACGATGACACACAAAAATTGCATCGGAATTAAATACAAGAGGCAGAATGCCGACTTAAGTACAAGAAGACTGACTCTTCTTGCTGTGTATGATTTGAACCATTCCTGTGACACTAGTTATAGATTCCGATGCTTCACTTCATGTTTACTGTATCCCTCTGACCTTCTTATTGACGACGAAACACAGAAATTGCAATGGAATTAAATAAAAAAGGCACAATGCCGACTTAAGTACAAGAAGACTGACTCTTCCTACTGTCTATGCTTTGAACCATTCCTGTGACACTAGTTATAGATTCCGATGCTTCACTTCAGGTTTACTGTATCCCTGGGACCTTCTTATTGACGACGAAACACAGAAAGTGCATCGGAATTATATAGAAAAGGCACAATGCCGACTTAAGTACAAGAAGACTTACTCTCCCTAGTGTCTATGTTTTGAACCTTTCCTGTGACACTAGTTATAGATTCCGATGCATCACTTCAGGGTTACCGTATCCCTTGGACCTTCTTACCGACGATGAATCACAGAAATTGCATCGGGATTAAATACAAAAGGCACAATGCCGATTTAAGTTCAAGAAGACTGACTCTTCCTACTGTCTATATTTTGAACCGTTCCTGTGACACTAGTTATAGATTCCGATGCTTCACTTGAGGTTTACTGTAACCCTCTGACCTTCTTATTGGTGATCAAACATAGAAATTGCATCGGAATTAAATACAAAATGCACAATGCCGACTTAAGTGCAAGAAGACTGACTCTTCTTACTGACTATGTTGTGAACATTTCCTGTGAGAAAAGTTTTAGATTCCGATGCTTCACTATATGTTTACTGTATCCCTTGGACCTTCTTATTGACGATGAAACACAGAAGTTGCATCGGAATTAAATACAAAAGGCACAATGCCGACTTAAGTACAAGAAGACTGACTCTTCCTACTGTCTATGTCTCGAACCATTCCTGTGACACTAGTTATAGATTCCGATGCATCACTTCAGGGTTACCGTATCCCTTGGACCTTCTTACTGACGATGAATCACAGAAATTGCATCCGAATTAAATACAAAAGGCACAATGCCGACTTAAGTACAAGAAGACTGACTCTTCCTACTGTCTATGTCTCGAACCATTCCTGTGACACTAGTTATAGATTCCGATGCATCACTTCAGGGTTACCGTATCCCTTGGACCTTCTTACTGACGATGAATCACAGAAATTGCATCCGAATTAAATACAAAAGGCACAATGCAGACTTAAGTACAAGAAGACTGACTCTTCTTGCTGTTTATGTTTTGAACCATTGCTGTGATACTACATATAGATTCCGATGCTTCACTACAGTTTTACTGTATCCCTGTGACATTCGTATTGACGACAAAATACAGAAATTGCATCGGAATTAAATAGAACAGGCGCAATGCCGACTTAATTACATGATGACTGACTCTTCCTACTCTCTATGCTTTGAACCATTCCTGTGACACTAGTTATAGATTGCGATGCTTCACTTCAGGTTTACTGTATCCCTCTGACCTTCTTATTGACGATGAAACACAGAAATTGCATCGGAATTAAATACAAATGGCACAAGGCCGACTTAAGTAGAAGAAGACTGACTCTTCTTACTGTCTATGTTTTGAACCTTTCCTGTGACACTAGTTATAGGTTCCGATGCTTCACTTCAGGTTTTCTCTATCCCTTGGACCTTATTATTGACGACGAAACACAGAAACTGCATTGGAATTAAATGGAAAAGGCACAATACCGACTTAAGTACAAGACGACTGACTCTTCCTAGTGCCTATGTTTTGAACCATTCCTGTGACACTAGTTATAGATTCCGATGCTTCACTTCAGGTTTACTGTATCCCTCTGACATTCTTATTGACGATGAAATACAGAAATTGCATCGGAATTAAATACAAAAGGCACAATGCTGATTTTAGTACAACATGACTGACTCTTCTTACAGTATATGTTTTGAACCATTCCTGTAACACTACTTATAGATTCCGATGCTTCGCTTCAGGTTTACTGTATCCCTCTGACCTTCTTATTGACGATGAAACACAGTAATTGCATCGGAATTAAATAGAAAAGGCACAATGCCGACTTAAGTACAAGAAGACTGACTCTTCCTACTGTCTATGTTTTGAACCATTCCTGTGACACTAGATATAGATTCCGATGCTTCACTTCAGGTTTATTGTATCCCTCCGACATTTTTATTGACGATGAAACACAGAAATTGCATCGGAATTAAATACCAAAGGCACAATGCCGACTTAAGTACAAGAAGACTGACTCTTCTTACTGACTATGTTGTGAACATTTCCTGTGAGACCAGTTTTAGATTCCGATGCTTCACCATATGTTTACTGTATCACTTGGACCTTCTTATTGACCATGAAACACAGTAATTGCATCGGAATTAAATAGAAAAGGCACAATGCCGACTTAAGTACAAGAAGACTGACTCTTCTTACTGTCTATGTTTTGAACCATTCCTGGGACATTAGTTATAGATTCCGATGCTTCACTTCAGGTTTACCATATCCCCTGGACCTTCTTATTGACGATGAAACACAGAATTTGCATCGGAATTAAATACAAAAGGCACAATACCGACTTAAGTACAAGAAGACTGACTCTTCCTAGTGTCTATGTTTTGAACCATACCTGTGACACTAGTTATAGATTCCGATGCTTCACTTCCGGTGTACTGATTCCCTCTGACCTTCCTATTGACGATGAAACACAGAAACTGCATCGGAATTAAATACAAAAGGCACAATGCCGACTCAAATACAAGATGACTGGCTCTTCTTACTCTCTATGTTTTGAAACTTTCCTGAAGAACGGTATTAGATTCCGGTGCTTCACTTCAGGTGTACTGTATCCCTCTGACAATCTTATTGACGATGAAACACACAAATTGCATCGGAATTAAATTGAAAAGGCACAATGCCGAATTAAGTACAAGAAGACTCTTCTTACAATCTATGTTTTGAACCATTCCTGTGACACTAGTTAAAGATTCCGATGCTTCACTTCAGGTTTGCTGTATCCCTCTGACCTTCTTTTTCACGATGAAACACAGTATTTGCATCGGAATTAAATACAAAAGGCACAAAGCGGAATTAAGTACAAGAAGACCGACTCTTCTTATTGTCTATGTTTTGAACCATTCCTGTGACACTAGATATAGATTCCGAAGTTTCGCTGCAGGTTTACTGTATCCCTTGGACCTTCTTATTGACGATGAAACACAGAAATTGCATCGGAATTAAATAGAAAAATCACAATGCCGACTTAAGTACAAGAAGACTGACTCTTCCAACTATCTGTGTTTTGAACCATTCCTGTGGCACTAGTTATAGATTCCGATGTTTCACTTCAGGTTTACTGTATCTTTCTGACACTCTTATTGCTGATGAAACACAGAAATTGCATCGGAATTAAATACAAAAGGCACAATGCCGACTTAAGTACAAGAAGACTGACTCTTCTTACTGTCTATGTTTTGAATCATTCCTGTGACACTAGTTATAGATTCCGATGCTTCACTTCAGGTTTACTGTATCTCTTGGACCTTCTTATTGACGATGAAACACAAAATTTGCATCGGAATTAAATACAAAAGGCACAATGCAGACATAAGTACAAAAGACTGACTCTTCTTACTGTCTATGTATTGAGCAATTCCTGTGACACTAGTTATAGATTCCGATGCTTCACTTCAGGTTTACTGTATCCCTTGGACCTTCTTATTGACGATGAAACACAGAAATTGCATCGAAATAAAATACAAAAGGCACAATGCCGACTTAAGTACAAGAAGACTGACTCTTCTTACAGCCTATGTTTTGAACCATTCCTGTGACACTAGATATAGATTCCGATGTTTCACTTCAGGTTTACTGTGTCCCTTGGACCTTCTTATTGACGACGAAACACAGAAATTGCATCGGAATTAAAATGAAAAGGCACAATGCCGACTTAAGTACAAGAAGACTGACTCTTCCTACTGTCTATGTTTTGAACCGTTCCTGTGACACTAGTTATAGATTCCGATGCATCACTTGAGGTTTACTGTAACCCTCTGACCTTCTTATTGATGATCAAACATAGAAATTGCATCGGAATTAAATACAAGATGCACAATGCCGACTTAAGTACAAGAAGACTGGCTCTTCTTACTGACTATGTTGTGAACATTTCCTGTGAGAAAAGTTTTAGATTCCGATGTTTCACTATATGTTTACTGTATCCCTTGGACCTTCTTATTGACGATGAAACACAGAAATTGCATCGGAATTAAATACAAAAGGCACAATGCCGACTTAAGTACAAGAAGACTGACTCTTCTTACTGTCTATGTTTGAACCATTCCTGCGACACTAGTTATAGATTCCGATGCTTCACTTCAGGTTTACTGTATCCCTCTGACCTTCTTATTGACGACGAAAGACAGAAATTGCATCGGAATTAAATAGAAAAGGCACAATGCTGACTTAAGTACAAGAAGACTGACTCTTCCTACTGTCTATGTCTTGAACCATTCCTGTGACACTAGATATAGATTCCGATGTTTCACTTCAGGTTTACTGTATCCCTTGGACCTTCTTATTGACGACGAAACACAGAATTTGCATCGGAATTAAATACAAAAGGCACAATACCGACTTAGGTACAAGAAGACTTACTCTTCCTAGTGTCTATGTTTTGAACCATTCCTGTGACACTAGTTATAGATTCCGATGCTTCACTTCAGGTTTACTGTATCCCTCTGACATTCTTATTGACGATGAAACACAGAAATTGCATCGGAATTAAATAGAAAGGGCACAATGCTGATTTTAGTACAAGATGACTGACTCTTCTTACAGTCTATGTTTTGAACCATTCCTGTAACACTAGTTATAGATTCCGATGCTTCACTTCAGGTTTACTGTATCCCTCTGACCTTCTTATTGACGATGAAACACAGTAATTGCATCGGAATTAAATAGAAAAGGCACAATGCCGACTTAAGTACAGGAAGACTGACTCTTCCTACTGTCTATCATTTGAACCATTCCTGTGACCCTAGATATAGATTCCGATGCTTCACTTCAGGTTTACTGTATCCCTCTGACATTTTTATTGACGATGAAACACAGAAATTGCATCGGAATTAAATACAAAAGGCACAATGCCGACTTAAGTACAAGAAGACTGACTCTTCTTACTGACTATGTTGTGAACATTTCCTGTGAGACCAGTTATAGATTCCGATTCTTCACCATATGTTTACCGTATCCCTTGGACCTTCTTATTGACGATGAAACACAGAAATTGCATGGGAATTTAATACAAAAGGCACAATGCCGACTTAAGTACAAGAGGAATGACTCTTCCTACTGTCTATGTTTTAACCATTCCTGTGACACTAGTTATAGACTCCGATGCTTCACTTCAGGTTTACTGTATCCCTTGGACCTTCTTATCGACGATGAAACACAGAAATTGCATCGGAATTAAATTGAAAAGGCACAATGCCGAATGAAGTACAAGAAGGCTGACTCTTCTTACAATCTACGTTTTGAACCATTCCAGTGACACTAGTTAAAGATTCCGATGCTTCACTTCATGTTTGCTGTATCCCTCTGACCTTCTTTTTCACGATGAAACACAGTATTTGCATCGGAATTAAATACAAAAGGCACAAAGCGGAATTAAGTACAAGAAGACTGATTTTTCTTATTGTCTATGTTTTGAACCATTCCTGTGACACTAGATATAGATTCCGAAGTTTCACTTCAGGTTTACTGTATCCCTTGGACCTTCTTATTGACGATGAAACACAGAAATTGCATCGGAATTAAATAGAAAAATCACAATGCCGACTTAAGTACAAGAAGACTGACGCTTCCAACTATCTGTGTTTTGAACCATTCCTGTGACACTAGTTATAGATTCCGATGTTTCACTTCAGGTTTACTGTATCTTTCTGACACTCTTATTGCTGATGAAACACAGAAATTGCATCGGAATTAAATACAAAAGGCACAATGCCGACTTAAGTACAAGAAGACTGACTCTTCTTACTACCTATGTTTTGAATCATTCCTGTGACACTAGTTATAGATTCCGATGCTTCACTTCAGGTTTACTGTATCCCTTGGACCTTCTTATTGACGATGAAACACAGAATTTGCATCGGATTTATATACAAAAGGCACAATGCAGACTTAAGTACAAGAAGACTGACCCTTCTTACAGCCTATGTTTTGAACCATTCCTGTGACACTAGATATAGATTCCGATGTTTCACTTCAGGTTTACTGTATCCCTTGGACCTTCTTATTGACGACGAAACACAGAAATTGCATCGGAATTAAAAAGAAAAGGCACATTGCCGACTTAAGTACAAGAAGACTGACTCTTCCTACTGTCTATGTTTTGAACCGTTCCTGTGACACTAGTTATAGATTCCGATGCTTCACTTGAGGTTTAGTGTAACCCTCTGACCTTCTTATTGATGTCAAACATAGAAATTGCATCGGAATTAAATACAAGATGCACAATGCCGACTTAAGTACAAGAAGACTGACTCTTCTTACTGACTATGTTGTGAACATTTCCTGTGAGAAAAGTTTTAGATTCCGATGCTTCACTATATGTTTACTGTATCCCTTGGACCTTTTTATTGACGATGAAACACAGAAATTGCATCGGAATTAAATACAAAAGGCACAATGCCGACTTAAGTACAAGAAGACTGACTCTTCTTACTGTCTATGTTTGAACCATTCCTGCGACACTAGTTATAGATTCCGATGCGTCACTTCAGGTTTACTGTATCCCTCTGACCTTCTTATTGACGACGAAACACAGAAATTGCATCGGAATTAAATAGAAAAGGCACAATGCTGACTTAAGTACAAGAAGACTGACTCTTCCTACTGTCTATGTCTTGAACCATTCCTGTGACACTAGTTATAGATTCCGATGCATCACTTCAGGGTTACCGTATCCCTTGGACCTTCTTACCGACGATGAATCACAGAAATTGCATCGGAATTAAATACAAAAGGCACAATGCAGACCTAAGTACAAGAAGATTGACTCTTCATACTGTCTATGTTTTGAACCATTTCTGTGACACTAGTTATATATTCCGATGCTTCACTTCAGGTTTACTGTATCCCTTGGACCTTCTTATTGACGACGAAACACAGAAATTGCATCGGGATTAAATACAAAAGGCATAATGCCAACTTAAGTACAAGAAGACTGACTCTTCCTACTGTCTATGTTTTAACCATTCCTTTGACACTATTTATAGATTCCGATGCTTCACTTCAGGTTTACTGTATCCCTCTGACCTTCTTATTGACGACAAAACACAGAAATTGCATCGGAATTAACTACAAAAGGCACAATGCCGACTCAAATACAAGATGACTGGCTCCTCTTACTCTCTATGCTTTGAACCTTTCCTGTGAGACCGGTTTTAGATTCCAATGTTTCACTTCAGGTTTACTGTATCCCTTGGACCTTCTTATTGACGACGAAACACAGAAATTGCATCGGAATTAAATAGAAAAGGCACAATGCCGACTTAAGTACAAGAAGACTGACTCTTCTTACTGTCTATGTTTTGAACCATTCCTGTGACACTAGTTATAGATTCCGGTGCTTCACTTGAGGTTTACTGTATCCCTTGGGTCTCCTTATTGACGATGAACCACAGAAATTGCTTCGGAATTAAATACAAAATGCACAATGCCGACTTAAGTACAAGAAGACTGACTCTTCCTACTAACTATGTTTTTAACCATTCCTGTGACACTAGTTATAGATTCCGATGCATCACTTCAGGTTTACTGTATCCCTGTGACATTCTTATTGACGACAAAATACAGAAATTGCATCGGAATTAAATAGAACAGGCGCAATGCCGACTTAAGTACATGATGACTGACTCTTCCTACTGTCTATGCTTTGAACCAGTCCTGTGACACTAGTTATAGATTCCGATGCTTCACTTCAGGTTTACTGTATCCCTCTGACCTTCTTATTGACGATGAAACACAGAAATTGCATCGGAATTAAATACAAAAGGCACAATGCCGAGTTAAGTACAAGACGACAGACTCTTCCTAGTGTCTATGTTTTGAACCATTCCTGTGACACTAGTTATAGATTCCGATGCTTCACTTCAGGTTTACTGTATCCCTCTGACATTCTTATTGACGATGGAACACAGAAATTGCATCGGAATTAAATACAAAAGGCACAATGCTGATTTTAGTACAAGATGACCGACTCTTCTTACAGTGTATGTTTTGAACCATTCCTGTAACACTAGTTATAGATTCCGATGCTTCACTTCAGGTTTACTGTATCCCTCTGACCTTCTTATTGACGATGAAACACAGTAATTGCATCGGAATTAAATAGAAAAGGCACAATCCCGACTTAAGTACAAGAGGACTGACTCTTCCTACTGTCTATGTTTTGAACCTTTCCTGTGACACTAGATATAGATTCCGATGCTTCACTTCAGGTTTACTGTATCCCTCTGACATTTTTATTGACGATGAAACACAGAAATTGCATCGGAATTAAATACAAAAGGCACAATGCCGACTTAAGTACAAGAAGACTGACTGTTCTTACTGACTATGTTGTGAACATTTCCTGTGAGACCAGTTTTAGATTCCGGTGCTTCACCATATGTTTACTGTATCCCTTGGACCTTCTTATTGACGATGAAACACAGAAATTGCATCGGAATTAAATACAAAAGGCGCAATGCCGACTTAAGTACAAAAGGACTGACTCTTCCTACTGTCTATGTTTTAACCATTCCTGTGACACTAGTTATAGACTCTGATGCTTCACTTCAGGTTTACTGTATCCCTTGGACCTTCTTATCGACGATGAAACACAGATATTGCATCGGAATTAAATACAAGAGGCACAATGCCGACTTAAGTACAAGAAGACTGACTCTTCTTACTGTATATGTTTTGAACCATTCCTGGGACACTAGTTATAGATTCCGATGCTTCACTTCAGGTTTAAAGTATCCCTTAGACCTTCTTATTGACGATGAAACACCGAATTTGCATCGGAATTAAATACAAAAGGCACAATGCAGACTTAAGTACAAGAAGACTGACTCTTCTTACTGTCTATGTATTGAGTAATTCCTGTGACACTAGTTATAGATTCCGATGCTTCACTTCAGGTTTACTGTATCCCTTGGACCTTCTTATTGACGATGAAACACAGAAATTGCATCGAAATTAAATACAAAAGGCACAATGCCGACTTAAGTACAAGAAGACTGACTCTTCTTACAGTCTATGTTTTGAACCATTCCTGTGACACTAGTTATAGATTCCGGTGCTTCACTTCAGGTTTACTGTATCCCTTGGACCTTCTTATTGACGATGAAACACAGAAATTGCATCGGAATTAAATACAATAAAGCACTATGCCGACTTAAGTACAAGAAGACTGACTCATCCTATTGTCTATCCTTTGAACCAGTCCTGTGACACTAGTTATAGATACCAATGCTTCACTTCAGGTTTACTGTATCCCTCTGACCTTCTTATTGACGATGAAACACAGAAATTGCATCGGAATTAAATGCAAAAGGCACAATGCCGACTTATGTACAAGAAGACTGACTCTCCTTGCTGTGTATGTTTTGAACCGTTCCTGTGACACTAATTATAGATTCCGATGCTTCTCTTCACGTTTACTGTATCCCTGTGACATTCTCATTGACGACAAAATACAGAAATTGCATCGGAATTAAATAGAAAAGGCACAATGCCGACCTAAGTACAAGAAGACTGACTCTTCCTACTGTCTATACTTTGAACCATTCCTGTGACACTAGTTATAGATTCCGATGCTTCACTTCAGGTTTACTGTATCCCTCTGACCTTCTTATTGACGATGAATCACAGAAATAGCATCGAAATTAAACACAAAAGTCACAATGCCGACTTAAGTGGTAGAAGACTGACTCTTCTTGCTGTCTATGTTTTGAACCTTTCCTGTGACACTAGTTATAGATTCCGATGCTTCACTTCAGTTTTACTGTATCCCTTGGACCTTATTATTGACGACGAAACACAGAAATTGCATCGGAATTAAATAGAAAAGGCACAATGCCGACTTAAGTACAAGAAGACCGACCCTTCCTAGTGTCTATGTTTTGAACCATTCCTGTGACTCTATTTATAGATTCCGATGCTTCACTTCAGGTTTACTGTACACCTCTGACATTCTTATTGACGATGAAACACAGAAATTGCTTCGGAATTAAGTAGAAAAGGCCCAATGCCGATTCTAGTACAAGAACACTGGCTCTTCTTACAGTCTATGTTTTGAACCATTCCTGTAACACTGGTTATAGATGCCGATGCTTCACTTCAGGTTTACTGTATCCCTCTGACCTTCTTATTGACGATGAAACACAGTAATTGCATCGGAATTAAATACAAAAGCACAATGCCGACTCATGTACAAGAAGACTGACTCTTCTTACTGTCTATGTTTTGAAACTTTCCTGTGACACTAGATATAGATTCCGATGCTTCACTTCTGGTTCACTGTATCCCTTGGACCTTCATATTGACGATGAAACCCAGAAATTGCATCGGAATTAAATACAAAATTCACAATGCCGACTTAAGTACAAGAAGACAGACTCTTCTTACTGACTATGTTGTGAATATTTCCTGTGAGACCAGTTTTAGATTCCGCTGCTTCTCTAAATGTTTACGGTATCCCTTGGACCTTCTTATTGACTATGAAGCACATAAATTGCGTCGGAATTAAATACAAAAGGCACAATGCCAATTTAAGTACAAGAAGACTGACTCTTCCTACTATCTATGTTTTAACCATTCCTGTGATACTAGTTATAGACTCTGATGCTTCACTTCAGGTTTACTGTATCCCTCTGACCTTCTTATTGACGATGAAATACAGAAATTGCATAAGAATTAAATACAATAGGAACAATGCCGACTCAAAAACAAGATGACTGGCTCTTCCTACTCTCTATGTTTTGAACCTTTCCTGTGAGACCGGTTTTAGATTCCATTGCTTCACTTCAGGTTTACTGTATCCCTTGGACCTTCATATTGATGGCGAAACACAGAAATTGCATCGGAATTAAATAGAAAAGGCACATTGGCGACTTCAGTACAAGAAGACTGACTCTTCTTACTGACTGTGTTTTGAACATTTCCTGTGAGACCAGTTTTAGATTCCGATGCTTCACTATATGTTTACTGTATCCCTTGGACCTTCTTATTGACGATGAAACACAGACATTGCATCGGAATTAAATACAAAATGCACAATGCCGACTTAAGTACAAGAAGACTGACCCTTCTAACTGCCTATGTTTTGAACCATTCCTGTGTCACTAGTTATAGATTCCGATGCTTCAATTCAGGTTTACTGTGTCCCTTGGACCTTCTTATTTACGATGAAACACAGAAATTGCATCGGAATTAAATACAAAAGGCACAATACCGACTTAAGTACAAGAAGACTGACTCTTCTTACTGTCTATGTTTTGAACCATTTCTGTGACACTAGTTATTGGTTCCGATGCTTCACTTCAGGTTTACTGTATCCCTCTGACCATATTATTGACGACGAAACACAGAAATTGCATCGGAGTTAAATAGAAAAGGCACAATGCCGACTTAAGTACAAGAAGACTGACTCTACCTACTGTCCATGTTTTGAACCATTCCTGTGACACTAGTTATAGATTCCGATGCTTCACTTCAGGTTTACTGTATCCCTCTGACCTTCTTATTGACGATGAAACACAGAAATTGCATCGGAATTAAATACAAACGGCACAATGCCGATTTAAGTACAAGAAGACTGACTCTTCTTACTGTCTATGTTTTGAACCTTTCCTGTGACACTAGTTATAGATTCCGATGCTTCACTTCAGGTTTACTGTATCCCTTGGACCATCCTATTGACGACAAAACACAGAAATTGAATCGGAATCAAATACATAAGGCACAATGCCCACTTAAATACAAGAAGACTGACTCTTCTTACTGTCTATGATTGAACCATTCCTGTGACGCTGGTTATAGAATCCGATGCTTCACCTCAGGTTTACTGTATCCCTCTTACCACCTTATTGTCGATGAAACACAGAAATTGCATCGGAATTAAATACAAAAGGCACAATGCCGACATACGTACAAGAAAACTGACTCTTTTTACTGTCTATGTTTTGAACCATTCCTGTGACACTAGTTATAGATTCCGATGCTTCACTTCAGGTTTACCGTATCCCTCTGACCTCTTATTGACGATGAAACACAGAAATCGCTTCGGAGTTAAATAAAAAAGGCACAATGCCGACTTAACTACAAGAAAACTGACTCTTCTTACCGTCTATGTTTTGAAACATTCCTGTGACACTAGTTATAGATTCCGATGCATCACTTCAGGTTTACTGTATCCCTTGGACCTCCTTATTTACGATGAAACACAGAAATTGCATCGGAATTAAATACAAAAGGCACAATACCGACTTAACTACAAGAAGACTGTCTCTTCTTACTGTCTGTGTTTTGAACTATTCCTGTGACACTAGTTATTGATTCCGATGCTTCACTTCCGGTTTACTGTATCCCTCTGACCTCATTATTGACGACGAAACACCGAAATTGCATCGGAATTAAATAGAAAAGGCACAATGCCGACTTAAGTACAAGAAGACTGACTCTTCCTACTGTCTATGTTCTGAAACATTCCTGTGACACTAGTTATAGATTCCGATGCTTCACTTCAAGTTTACTGTATCCCTCTGACCTTCTTACTGACGATGAAACACAGAAATTGCATCGGAATTAAATACAAAAGGCACAATGCCGATTTAAGTACAAGAAGACTGACTCTTCTTACTGTCTATGTTTTGAACCTTTCCTGTCTCACTAGTTATAGATTCCGATGCTTCACTTCAGGTTTACTGCATCCCTTGGAAATTCTTATTGACGACGAAACACAGAAATTGCATCGGAATTAAATAGAAAAGGCACAATGCCGACTTAAGTACAAGAAGACTGACTCTTCCTACTGTCTATGATTTGAACCATTCCTGTGACACTAGTTATAGATTCCGATGCTTCACTTCAGCTTTACTGTATCCCTCTGACATTCTTATTGACGATGCAACACAGAAATTGCATCGGAACTAAAGAGAAAAGGCACAATGCCGACTTAAGTACTAAAAGACTGACTCTTCTTACTGTCTATGTTTTGAACCTTTCCTGTGACACTACTTATAGATTCCGATGCTTCACGTCAGGTTTACTGTATCCCTTGGACCTTATTATTGACGACGAAACACAGAAATTGCATCGGAATTAAATAGAAAAGGCACAATGCCGACTTAAGTACAAGAAGACTGACTCTTCCTAGTGTCTATGTTTTGAACCATTCCTGTGACACTAGTTATAGATTCCGATGCTTCACTTCAGGTTTACTGTATCCCTCTGAAATTCTTATTGACGATGAAACACAGAAATTGCATCGGAATTAAATAGAAATGGCACAATGCCGATTCTAGTACAAGAAGACTGACTCTTCTTACAGTCTATGTTTTGAACCATTCCTGTAACACTAGTTATAGATTCCGATGCTTCACTCCAGGTTTACTGTATCCCTCTGACCTTCTTATTGACGATGAAACACAGTAATTGCATCGGAATTAAAGACAAAAGGCACAATGCCGACTCATGTACAAGAAGACTGACTCTTCTTACTGTCTATGTTTTGAACCTTTCCTGTGACACTAGATATAGATTCCGATGCTTCACTTCAGGTTCACTGTATCCCTTGGACCTTCTTATTGACGACGAAACACAGAAATTGCATCGGAATTAAATAGAAAAGGCAAAATGATGACTTAAGTACAAGTAGACTGACTCTTCTTACTGACTATCCTTTGAACATTTCCTGTGAGACCAGTTTTAGATTCCGATGCTTCCCTATATGTTTACTGTATCCCTTGGACCTTCTTAAAGACGATGAAACAACAGAAATTGAATCGGAATTAAATACAAATGGCAAAATGCCGACTCACGTACAAGAAGACTGACTCTTCTTACTGTTTATGTTTTGAACCATTCCTGTCACACCAGTTATTGATTCCGATGCTTCACTTCAGGTTTACTGTATCCCTCTGTCCTTATTATTGACGACGAAACACAAAAATTGCATCTGAATTAAATACAGTAAACCTGAAGTGAAGCATCGGAATCATTAGTAGTGTCACAGGAAAGGTTCAAAACTAGACAGTAAGAAGAGTCAGTCATCCTGTACTTAAGTCGGCATTGTGCCTTTTCTATTTAATTCCGATGCAATTTCTATGTTTCATCGTCAATAAGAAGGTCAGAGGGATACAGTAAAGCTGAAGTGAAGTATCGGAATCTATAACTAGTGTCACAGGAATGGTTCAAATCATAGACAGTAGGAAGAGTCAGTCTTCTTGTACTTAAGTCGGCATTGTGCCTTTTCTATTTAATTCCGATGCAATTTCTGTGTTTCGTCGTCAATAATAAGGTCCAAGGGATACAGTAAACCTGAAGTGAAGCATCGGAATCTATATCTAGTGTCACAGGAAAGGTTCAAAACATAGACAGTAAGAAGAATCAGACTTCTTGTACATGAGTCGGCATTGTGCATTTTGTATTTTATTCCGATGCAATTACTGTGTTTCATCGTCAATAAGAAGGTCTGAGGGATACAGTAAACCTGAAGTGAAGCATCGGAATCTATAACTAGTGTTACAGGAATGGTTCAAAACATAGACTGTTAGAAGAGTCAGTCATCTTGTACTAGAATCGGCATTGTGTATTTTCTATTTAATTCCGATGCAATTTCTGTGTCTCATCGTCAATAAGAATGTCAGAGGGATACAGTAAACCTGAAGTGAAGCATCGGAATCTATAACTAGTGTTACAGGAATGGTTCAAAGCATAGACTGTAAGAAGTGTCAGTCTTCTTGTACTAGTATCGGCATTGTGCCTTTTCTATTTAATTCCGATGCAATTTCAGTGTTTCATCGTCAATAAGAATGTCAGAGTGAAACAGTAAACCTGAAGTGAAGCATCGGAATCTATAACTAGTTTTACAGGAATGGTTCAAAGCATAGACTGTAAGAAGTGTCAGTCTTCTTGTACTAGTATCGGCATTGTGCCTTTTCTATTTAATTCCGATGCAATTTCAGTGTTTCATCGTCAATAAGAATGTCAGAGTGAAACAGTAAACCTGAAGTGAAGCATCGGAATCTATAACTAGTGTCACAGGAATGGATCAAAACATAGACACTAGGTAGAGTCAGTCTTCTTGTACTTAAGTCGGCATTGTGCCTTTTCTATTTAATTCCAATGCAATTTCTGTCTTTCGTCGTCAATAAGAAGGTCAGAGGGATACAGTAAAGCTGAAGTGAAGTATCGGAATCTATAACTAGTGTCACAGGAATGGTTCAAATCATAGACAGTAGGAAGAGTCAGTCTTCTTGTACTTAAGTCAGCATTGTGCCTTTTCTATTTAATTCCGATGCAATTTCTGTGTTTCGTCGTCAATAATAAGATCCAAGGGATACAGTAAACCTGAAGAGAAGCATCGGAATCTATAACTAGTGTCACAGGAATGGTTCAAAACATAGACAGTAAGAAGAGTCAGTCTTCTTGTACTTAAGTCGGTATTGTGCCTTTTGTTTTTAATTCGGATGCCATTTCTGTGTTTTATCGTAAATAAGAAGGTCCAACGGATACAGTAAACCTGAAGTGATGCATCGGATCTATAACTAGTGTCACAGGAATGGTTCAAAACATAGACAGTTGGAAGAGTCAGTCTTCTTGTAGTTAATTGTCATAGTGTGTTTTGTAATTAATTCCGATGCAATTTCTGTGTTTCATCGTCAACAAGAAGGTCCAAGGGATACAGTAAACCTGAATTGAAGCATCGGAATCTATAACTAGTGACACAGGAATGGTTCAAAACGTAGGCAGTAAGAAGAGTCAGTCTTCTTGTACTTAAGTCGGCATTGTGCCTTTTGTATTTAATTCCGATGCAATGTCTGTGTTTCATCGTCAATAAGAAGGTACAAGGGATACAGTAAACATATAGTGAAGCATCGGAATCTAAAACTGGTCTCACAAGAAATGTTCATAACACATTCAGTAAGAAGAGTCAGTCTTCTTGTACTTAAGTCGGCATTGTGCCTTTTCTATTTAATTCCGATGCAATTTCTGTTTTTCGTCGTCAATAAGAAGGTCCAAGGGATACAGTGAACCTGAAGTGAAGCATCGGAATCAATAACTGGTGTCACTGGAATGGTTGAAAACATAAACAGTAAGAAGAGTCAGTCTTCTTGTACATGAGTCGGCATTTTGCCATTTGTATTTAATTCCGATTCAATTTCAGTGTTTCATCGTCTTTAAGAAGGTCCAAGGGATACAGTAAACATATAGTGAAGCATCGGAATCTAAAACTGGTCTCACAGGAAATGTTCAAAACTTAGTCAGTAAGAAGAGTCAGTCTTCTTGTACTTAAGTCGGCATTGTGCCTTTTCTATTTAATTCCGATGCAATTTCTGTGTTTCGTCATCAGTAAGAAGGTCCAAGGGATACAGTGAACCTGAAGTGAAGCATCAGAATCTATATCTAGTGTCACAGGAAAGGTTCAAAACATAGACAGTAAGAAGAGTCAGTCTTCTTGTACATGAGTCGGCATTGTGCCTTTTGTATTTAATTCCGATGCAGTTACTGTGTTTCATCGTCAATAAGAAGGTGAGAGGGATACGGTAAACCTGAAGTGAAGCATCGGAATCTATAACTAGTGTCACAGGAATGGTTCAAAACATAGACACTAGGAAGAGTCAGTCTTCTTGTACTTAAGTCGGCATTGTGCCTTTTCTATTTAATTCCGATGCAATTTCTGTGTTTCGTCGTCAATAATAAGGTCTAAGGGATACAGCAAACCTGAAATGAAGCATCGGAATCTATAAGGAGTTTCACAGGATAGGTTCAAAACATAGACAGTAAGAAGAGTCAGTCTTTTTGTACTTAAGTCGGCATTGTGCCTTTTCTATAAAATTCCGATGCAATTTCTGTGTTGCATCGTCAATAAGAATGTCAGAGGGATACAGTAAAGCTGAAGTGAAGCATCGGAATCTATAACTAGTGTCACAGGAATGGTTCAAATCATTGACAGTATCAAGAGTCAGTCTTCTTGTACTTAAGTCGGCATTGTGCCTTTTCTATTTAATTCCGATGCAATTTCTGTCTTTCGTCGTCAATAAGAATTTCCAAGGGATACAGTAAAACTGAAGTGAAGCATCGGAATCTATAACTAGTGACACAGGAAAGGTTCAAAACATAGACAGTAAGAAGAGTCAGTCTTCTTGTACTGAAATCGGCATTGTGCCTTTTGTATTTAATTCCGATGCAATTTCTGTGTTTCATCGTCAGTAAGAAGGACAGAGGGATACAGTAAACCTGAAGTGAAGCATCGGAATCTATAACTAGTGTTACAGGAATGGTTCAAAACATACATTGTAAGAAGAGTCAGTCTTCTTGTACTAGAATCGGCATTGGGCCTTTTCTACTTAATTCCGATGCAATTTCTGTGTTTCATCGTCAGTAAGAATGTCAGAGGTGTACAGTAAACCTGAAGTGAAGCATCGAAATCTGTAAATAGTGTCACAGGAATGGTTCAAAACATAGACACTAGGAAGAGTCGGTCTTCTTGTACTTAAGTCGGCATTGTGCCTTTTCTATTTAATTCCGATGCAATTTCTGTGTTTCGTCGTCAATAATAAGGTCCAAGGGATACAGTAAAACTGAAGTGAAGCATCGGAATCTATAACTAGTGTCATAGGAAAGGTTCAAACATAGACAGCAAGAAGAGTCAGTCTTCTTCTACTTAAGTCGGCATTGTGACTTTTGTGTTTAATTTCGATGCTATTTCTGTGATTCATCGTCAATAAGAAGGTCAGAGGGATACAGTAAACCTGAAGTGAAGCATCGGAATCTATAACTAGTGTCACAGGAATGGTTCAAAGCATAGACAGTAGGAAGAGTCAGTCTTCTTGTACTTAGGTCGGCATTGTGCCTTTTCTATTTAATTCCGATGCAATTTCTGTATTTTGTCGTCAATGAGAATGTCACAGGGATACAGTAAACCTGAAGAGAAGCATCGGAATCTATAACTAGTGTCACAGGAACGGTTCAAAACATACACAGCAAGGAGAGTCAGTCTTCTTGTACTTAAGTCGGCATTGTGCCTTTTGTATTTAATTCCGATGCAATTTCTGTGTTTCATCGTCAATAAGAAGGTCCAAGGGATACAGTAAACATATAGTGAAGCATCGGAATCTAAAACTGGTCTCACTGGAAATGTTCGCAACATAGTCAGTAAGATGAGTCAGTCTTCTTGTACTTAAGTCGGCATTGTGCGTTTTCTATTTAATTCCGATGAAATTTCTGTGTTTCGTCATCAATAAGAAGGTCCAAGGGATACAGGGAACCTGAAGTGAAGCATCGGAATCTATATCTAGTGTCACAGGAAAGGTTCAAAACGTAGACTGTAAGAAGAGTCGGTCTTCTTCTACATGAGTCGGCATTGTGCCTTGTGTATTTAATTCCGGTGCAATTACTGTGTTTCATCGTCAATACGAAGGTCAGAGAGATACAGTAAACCTGAAGTGAAGGATCGGAATCTATAACTAGTGTTACAGGAATGGTTCAAAACATAGACTGTAAGAAGAGTCAGTGTTCTTGTACTAAAATCGGCATTGTGCCTGTTCTATTTCATTCCGATGAAATTTCTGTGTTTCATCGTCAATAAGAATGTCAGAGGGATACAGTAAACATGAAGTCAAGCATCGGAATCTATAACTAGTGTCACTAGAATGGTTCAAAACATAGACACTATGAAGAGTCTGTCTTCTTGTACTTAAGTCGGCATTGTGCCTTTTCTATATAATTCCGATGCAATTTCTGTGTTTCGTCGTCAATAATAAGGTCCAAGGGATACAGTAAACCTGAAGTGAAGCATCGGAATGTATAACTTGTGTCACAGGAAAGGTTCTAAACATAGACAGTAAGAAGAGATAGTCTTCTTCTACTTAAGTCGGCATTGTACCTTTTGTATTTAATTTCGATGCAATTTCTGTGTTTCATCGTCAATAAGAAGGTCAGAGGGATACAGTAAACCTGAAGTGAAGCATTGGTATCTATAACTAATGTCACAGGACTGGTTCAAAGAATAGACAGTAGGATGAGTCAGTCTTCTTGTACTTAAGTCAGCATTGTGCTTTATTGTATTTAATTCCGATGCAATTTCTGTGTTTCATCGTCAATAAGAAAGTCCAAGTTATACAGTAAACCTGAAGTGAAGCACCGGAATCTATAACTAGTGTCACAGGAATGGTTCAAAACATAGACTGTAAGAAGAGTCAGTCTTCTTGTACTTAAGTCGGCATTGTGCCTTTTGTATTTAATTTCGATGCAATTTCTGTGTTTCATCGTCAATAAGAAGGTCCAAGGGATACAGTAAACCTGAAGTGAAGCATCGGAATCTATAACTAGTGTCACAGGAATTGCTCAATACATAGACAGTAAGAAGAGTCAGTCTTCTTGTACTTAAGTCTGCATTGTGCCTTTTGTATTTAATTCTGATGCAAATTCTGTGTTTCATCGTCAATAAGAAGGTCCAAGGGATACAGTAAACCTGAAGTGAAGCATCGGAATCTATAACTAGTGTCACAGGAATGATTCAAAACATAGACAGTAAGAAGAGTCAGTCTTCTTGTACTTAAGTCGGCATTGTGCCTTTTGTATTTAATTCCGATGCAATTTCTGTGTTTCATCAGCAATAAGAGTGTCAGAAAGATACAGTAAACCTGAAGTGAAACATCGGAATCTATAACTAGTGTCACAGGAATGGTTCAAAACACAGATAGTTGGAAGAGTCAGCCATCTTGTACTTAAGTCGGCATTGTGATTATTCTATTTAATTCCGATGCAATTTCTGTGTTTCATCGTCAATAAGAAGGTCCAAGGGATACAGTAAACCTGAAGTGAAATTTCGGAATCTATATCTAGTGTCACAGGAATGGTTCAAAACATAGACAATAAGAAGAGTCGGTCTTCTTGTACTTAATTCCGCTTTGTGCCTTTTGTATTTAATTCCGATGCAAATACTGTGTTTCATCGTGAAAAAGAAGGTCAGAGGGATACAGCAAACCTGAAGTGAAGCATCGGAATCTATAACTAATATTACAGGAATGGTTCAAAACTTAGACTGTAAGAAGAGTCAGTCTTCTTGTACTTAAGACGGCATTGTGCATTTTGTATTTCATTCCTATGCAATTTCTGTGTTTCATCGTCAATAAGAATGTCAGAGGGATACAGTAAACGTGAAGTGAAGCATCGGAATTTATAACTAGTGTCACAGGAATGGTTCAAAACATAGACAGTAAGAAGAGTCAGTCTTCTTGTACGTAAGTCGGCATTGTGCCTTTTTTATTTAATTCCGATGCAATTACTGTGTTTCATCGTCAATGAGAAGGTCAGAGGGATACAGTAAATTTGAAGTGAAGCATCGGAATCTTTAACTTGTGTCACAGAAATAGTTCAAAACATAGATTGTAAGAAGAGTCAGTCTTCTTGTACCTAAGTCGGCATTGTGCCTTTTCAATTTAATTCCGATGCAATTTGTGTGTTTCATCGTCAATAAGATTGTCAGAGGGATACAGTAAACCTGAAGTGAAGCCCCGGAATCTAATACCGTTCTCTCAGGAAAGTTTAAAACATAGAGAGTAAGAAGAGCCAGTCATCTTGTATTTGAGTTGGCATTGTGCCTTTTGAATTTATTTCCAATGCAGTATCTGCGTTTCATCGTCAATAGGAAGGTCAGAGGGAATCAGTAAACCGGAAGAGAAGCATCGGAATCTATAACTTGTGTCACAGGTAAGGTTCAAAACATAGACACTAGGAAGAGTCAGTCTTCTTGTACTTAAGTCGGTATTGTGCCTTTTGTATTTAATTCCGATGCAAATTCTGTGTTTCATCGTCGATAAGAAGGTCCAAGGGATACGGTAAACCTGAAGTGAAGCATCGGAATCTATAACTAGTGTCCCAGGAATGGTTCAAAACATAGACAGTAAGAAGAGTCAGTCTTCTTGTACTTAAGTCGGCATTGTGCCTCTTGTATTTAATTCCGATGCAATATCTGTGTTTCATCGTCGATAAGAAGGTCCAAGGGATACAGTAAACATGAAGTGAAGCATCGGAGTCTATAACTAGTGTCACAGGAATGGTTAAAACATAGACAGTAGGAAGAGTCAGTCCTTTTGTACTTAAGTCGGAATTGTGCCTTTTGTATTTAATTCCGATGCAATTTCTGTGTTTCATCGTCAATAAGAAGGTACAAGGGATACAGTAAACATATGGTAAAGCATCGGAATCTAAAACTGGTCTCACAGGAAATGTTCACAACATAGTCAGTAAGAAGAGTCAGTCTTCTTGTACTTAAGTCGGCATTGTGCCTTTTGTATTTAATTCCGATGCAATTTCTGTGTTTCATCGTCAATAAAAATGGTCAGAGGGATACAGTAAACCTGAAGTGAAGCATCGGAATCTATATCTAGTGTCACAGGAATGGTTCAAAACATAGACAGTAGGAAGAGTCAGTCTTCTTGTACATAAGTCGGGATTGTGCCTTTCCTATTTAATTCCGAGGCAATTACTGTGTTTCATCGTCAATAAGAAGGTCAGAGGGATACAGTAAACCTGAAGTGAAGCATCGGAATCTATAACTAGTGTTACAGGAATGGTTCAAAACATAGACGGCAAGATGAGTCAGTCATCGTGTACTAAAATCAGCATTGTGCCTTTTGTATTTAATTCCGATGCAATTTCTGTGTTTCATCGTCAATAAGAATGTCAGAGGGATACAGTAAACCTGAAGTGAAGCATCGGAATCTATAACTAGTGTCACAGGAATGGTTCAAAACATAGACACTAGGAAGAGTCAGTCTTCTTGTACTTAAGTCGGTATTGTGCCTTTTGTATTTAATTCCGATGCAAAATCTGTGTTTCATTGTCAATAAGAAGGTCCAAGGGATACGGTAAACCTGAAGTGAAGCAGCGGAATCGATAACTAGTGTCCCAGGAATTGTTCAAAACATAGACAGTAAGAAGAGTCAGTCTTCTTGTACTTAAGTCGGCATTGTGCCTCTTGTATTTAATTCCGATGCAATTTCTGTGTTTCATCGTCTATAAGAAGGTCCAAGGGATACAGTAAACCTGAAGTGAAGCACCGGAGTCCATAACTAGTGTCACAGGAATGGTTAAAACATAGACAGAAGGAAGAGTCAGTCCTCTTGTACTTAAGTCGGCATTGTGCCATTTGTATTTAATTCCGATGCAAAATCTGTGTTTCATTGTCAATAAGAAGGTCCAAGGGATACGGTAAACCTGAAGTGAAGCATCGGAATCTATAACTAGTGTCCCAGGAATTGTTCAAAACATAGACAGTAAGAAGAGTCAGTCTTCTTGTACTTAAGTCGGCATTGTGCCTCTTGTATTTAATTCCGATGCAATTTCTGTGTTTCATCGTCTATAAGAAGGTCCAAGGGATACAGTAAACCTGAAGTGAAGCACCGGAGTCCATAACTAGTGTCACAGGAATGGTTAAAACATAGACAGTAGTAAGAGACAGTCTTCTTGTACATAAGTCGGCATTGTGCCTTTTCTATTTAATTCCGATGCAATTACTGTGTTTCATCGTCAATAAGAAGGTCAGACGGATACAGTAAACCTGAAGTGAAGCATCGGAATCTATAACTAGTGTTACAGGAATGGTTCAAAACATAGACTGTAAGAAGAGTCAGTCATCTTGTACTAAAATCAGCATTGTGATTTTTGTATTTAATTCCGATGCAATTTCTGTGTTTCATCGTCAATAAGAATGTCACAGGGATACAATAAACCTGAAGTGAAGCATCGGAATCTATAACTAGTGTCACAGGAATGGTTCAAAACATAGACACTAGGAAGAGTCAGTCGTCTTGTACTTAAGTCGGCATTGTGCCTTTTCTATTTAATTCCAATGCAATTTCTGTGTTTCGTCGTCCATAATAAGGTCCAAGGGATAGAGAAAACCTGAAGTGAAGCATCGGAACCTATAACTAGTGTCACAGGAAAGGTTCAAAACATAGACAGTAAGAAGAGTCAGTCTTCTTCTTCTTAAGTCGGCCTTGTGCCTTTTGTATTTAATTCCGATGCAATTTCTGAGTTTCATCGTCAATAAGAAGGTCAGAGGGATACAGTAAACCTGAAGTGAAGCATCGGAATCTATAACTAGTGTCACAGGAATGGTTCAAAGCATAGACAGCAGGAAGAGTCAGTCATCATGTACTTAAGTCGGCATTGCGCCTGTTCTATTTAATTCCGATGCAATTTCTGTATTTTGTCGTCAATAAGAATGTCAGAGGGATACAGTAAACCTGAAGTGATGCATCGGAATCTATAACTAGTGTCACAGGAATGGTTAAAAACATAGTTAGTAGGAAGAGTCGGTCTTCTTGTACTTAAGTCAGCATTGTGCCTTTTCTATTTAATTCCGATGCAATTTCTGTGTTTCGTCGTCAATAAGAAGGTCAGAGGGATACAGTAAACCTGAAGTGAAGCATCGGAATCTATAACTAGTGTCGCAGGAATGGTTCAAACATAGACAGTAAGAAGAGTCAGTCTTCTTGTACTTAAGTCGGCATTGTGCCTTTTGTATTTAATTCCGATGCAATTTCTGTGTTTCATCGTCAATAAGAAGGTCCAAGGGATACAGTAAACATATAGTGAAGCATCGGAATCTAAACTTTTCTCACAGGAAATGTCCACAACATAGTCAGTAAGAAGAGTCAGTCTTCTTGTACTTAAGTCGGCATTGTGCATCTTGTATTTAATTCCGATGCAATTTCTATGTTTAATCATCAATGAGAAGGTCAGAGGGATACAGTAAACCTCAAGTGAAGCATCGGAATCTATAACTAGTGTCACAGGAACGGTTCAAAGCATAGACAGTAGGAAGATACAGTCTTCTTGTACTTAAGTCGGCATTGAGCCTTTTCTTTTTAATTCCGATGCAATTTCTGTGTTTCGTCGTCAATAAGAAGGTCCAAGGGATACAGTAAACCTGAAGTGAAACATCGGAATCTATATCTAGTGTCACAGGAATGGTTCAAAACATAGGCTGTAAGAAGAGTCAGTCTTCTTGTACTTAAGTCGGCATTGTGCCTTTTGTATTTAATTTCGATGCAATTTCTGTGTTTCATCGTCAATAAGAAGGTCCAAGGGATACAGTAAACCTGAAGTGAAGCATCGGAATCTTTAACTAGTGTCACAGGAATGGTTCAACACATAGATTGTAAGAAGAGTCAGTCTTCTTGTACTTAATTCGGCATTGTGCCTTTTCAATTTAATTCCGATGCAATTTGCGTGTTTCATCGTCAATAAGATTGTCAGAGGGTTACAGTAAACCTGAAGTGAAGCACCGGAATCTAATACCGTTCTCTCAGGAAAGTTTCAAAACATAGAGAGTAAGAAGAGCCAGTCATCTTGTATTTGAGTCGGCATTGTGCCTTTTGTATTTAATTCCGATGCAGTTTCTGTGTTTCATCGTCAATAGGAAGGTCAGAGGGAATCAGAAGGTCCAAGGGATACGGTAAACCTGTAGTGAAGCATCGGAATCTATAACTAGTGTCCCAGGAATGGTTCAAAACATAGACAGTAAGAAGAGTCAGTCTTCTTGTACTTAAGTCGGCATTGTGCCTCTTGTATGTAATTCCGTGCTATTTCTGTGTTTGATCGTCTATAAGAAGGTAAAAGGGATACAGTAAACCTGAAGTGAAGCATCGGAGTCTATAACTAGTGTCACAGGAATGGTTAAAACATAGACAGTAGGAAGAATCTGTCCTCTTGTACTTAAGTCGGCATTGTGCCTTTTGTATTTAATTCCGATGCAATTTCTGTGTTTCATCGTCAATAAGAAGGTCCAAGGGATACAGTAAACATATGGTGAAGCATCGGAATCTAAAACTGGTCTCACAGGAAATGTTCACAACATAGTCAGTAAGAAGAGTCAGTCTTCTTGTACTTAAGTCGGCCTTGTGCCTTTGGTATTTAATTCCGATGCAATTTCTGTGTTTCATCGTCAATAAAAATGTCAGAGGGATACAGTAAACCTGAAGTGAAGCATCGGAATCTATATCTAGTGTCACAGGAATGGTTCAAAACATAGACAGTAGGAAGAGTCAGTCTTCTTGTACTTAAGTCGGCATTGTGCCTTTTCTATTTAATTCCGATGCAATTACTGTGTTTCATCGTCAATAAGAAGGTAAGAGGGATACAGTAAACCTTAAGTGAAGCATCGGAATCTATAACTAGTGTTACAGGAATGGTTCAAAGCATAGACTGTAAGAAGAGTCAGTCATCTTGTACTAAAATCAGCATTGTGCCTTTTGTATTTAATTCCGATGCAATTTCTGTGTTTCATCGTCATTAAGAATGTCAGAGGGATACAGTAAACCTGAAGTGAAGCATCGGAATCTATAACTAGTGTCCCAGGAATGGTTCTAAACATAGACACTAGGAAGAGTCAGTCGTCTTGTACTTAAGTCGGTATTGTGCCTTTTTTATTTAATTCCAATGCAATTACTGTGTTTCGTCGTCAATAATAAGGTCCAAGGGATAGAGAAAACCTGAAGTGAAGCATCGGAACCTATAACTAGTGTCACAGGAAAGGTTCAAAACATAGACAGTAAGAAGAGTCAGTCTTCTTCTACATAAGTCGGCCTTGTGCCTTTTGTATTTAATTCCGACGCAATTTCTGTGTTTCATCGTCAATAAGAAGGTCAGAGGGATTCAGTAAACCCGAAGTGAAGCATCGGAATCTATAACTAGTGTCACAGGAATGGCTCAAAGCATAGACAGTAGGAAGAGTCAGTCATCACGTACTTAAGTCGGCATTGCGCCTGTTCTATTTAATTCCGATGCAATTTCTGTATTTTGTCGTCAATAAGAATGTCACAGCGATACAGTAAAACTGTTGTGAAGCATCGGAATCATTGACTAGTGTCACAGCAATGGTGCAAAACATAAACAGCAAGAAGAGTCAGTCTTCTTGTACTTATGTCGGCATTGTGCCTTTTGTATTTCATTCCGATTCCATTTCTGTGTTTCATCGTCAATAAGAAGGTCCAAGGGATACAGTAAACCTGAAGAGAAGCACCGGAATCTATAACTCGTGTCACAGGAATGGTTAAAAACATAGTTAGTAGGAAGAGTCAGTCTTCTTGTACTTAAGTCGGCATTGTGCATTTTGTATTTAATTCCGATGCAATTTCTGTGTTTCATCGTCAATAAGAAGGCCCAAGGGATACAGTAAACCTGAAGTGAAGCATCGGAATCTATAACTAGTGTCACAGGAATGGTTCAAAACATAGACAGTAAGAAGAGTCAGTCTTCTTGTATTTAAGTCGGCATTGTGCCTTTTGCATTTCATTCCGATGCTATTTCTGTGTTTCATCGTCAATAAGAAGGCCCAAGGGATACAGTGAACCTGAAGTGAAGCACCGGAATCTATAACTTGTGTCACAGGAATGGTTCAAAACATAGACAGTAAGAAGAGTCAGTCTTCTTGTACTTAAGTCGGCATTGTGCCTTTTGTATTTCATTCCGATGCTATTTCTGTGTTTCATCGTCAATAAGAAGGTCCAAGGGATACAGTAAACATATAGTGATGCATCGGAATCTAAAACAGGTCTCACAGGAAAAGTTCAAATCATAGCCAGTAAGAAGAGTCAGTCTTTTTGTACTTAAGTCGTCATTGTGCCTTTTCTATTTAATTCCGATGCAATTTCTGTGTTTCGTCGTCAATAAGAAGGTCCAAGGGATACAGTAAACCTGAAGTGAAAAAATCGGAATCTAAAACCGGTCTCACAGGAAAGGTTCAAAGCATAGAGAGTAAGAGGAGCCAGTCATCTTGTACTTGAGTCGGCATTGTGCCTTTTGTAGTTAATTCCGATGCAATTTCTGTGTTTTGTCGTCAATAAGAAGGTCAGAGGGATACAGTAAACCGGAAGTGAAGCATCGGAATCTGCAAGAAGTGTCACAGGAATGGTTAAAACATAGACAGTAGGAAGAGTCAGTCTTCTTGTACTTAAGTTGGCATTGTGCCATTTGTATTTAATCCCGATGCAATTTCTGTGTTCGTCGTCAATAAGAAGGTCCAAGGGATACAGTAAACCTGAAGTGAAGCATCGGAATATATAACTAGTGTCACAGGAAAGGTTCAAAACATAGACACTAGGGAGAGTAAGTCTTCTTGTACTTAAGTCGGCATTATGCCTTTTCTATATAATTCCGATGCACTTTCTGTGTTTCGTCGTCAATATGAAGGTCCAAGGGATACAGTAAACCTGAAGTGAAGCATCGGAATCTATAACTAGTGTCACAGGAATGGTTCAAAGCATAGACAGTAGGAAGAGTCAGTCTTCTTGTACTTAAGTCGGCATTGTGCCTTTTTATTTAATTCCGATGCAATTTCAGTGTTTCGTCGTCAATAAGAAGGTCAGAGGGATACAGTAAACCTGAAGTGAAGCATCGGAATCTATAACTAGTGTCACAGGAATGGTTCAAATTATACACAGCAAGAAGAGTCAGTCTTCTTGTACTTAAGTCGGCATTCTGACTCTTGTATTTAATTCCGATGCAATTTCTGTGATTCATCGTCGGTAAGAAGGTCCAAGGGATACGGTAACCCTGAAGTGATGCATCGGAATCTATAACTAGTGTCACAGGAATGGTTCGAGACATAGACAGTAGGAAGAGTCAGTCTTCTTGTACTTAAGTCAGCATTGTGCCTTTTCTATTTAATTCCGATGCAATTTCTGTGTTTCGTCGTCTATAAGAAGGTCAGAGGGATACAGTAAACCTGAAGTGAAGCATCGGAATCTATAACTAGTGTCGCAGGAATGGTTCAAACATAGACAGTAAGGAGAGTCAGTCTTCTTGTACTTAAGTCGGCATTGTGCCTTTAGTATTTAATTCCGATGCAATTTCTGTGTTTCATCGTCAATAAGAAGGTCCAAGGGATACAGTAAACATATAGTGAAACATCGGAATCTAAAACTTTTCTCACAGGAAATGTTCACAACATAGTCAGTAAGAAGAGTCAGTCTTCATGTACTTAAGTCGGCATTGTGCATTTTGTATTTAATTCCGAGCAATTTCTATGTTTGTTCATCAATAAGAAGGTCAGAGGGTTACAGTAAACCTCAAGTGAAGCATCGGAATCTATAACTAGTGTCACAGGAACGGTTCAAAACATAGACAGTAGGAAGAGTCAGTCTTCTTGAACTTAAGTCGGCATTGTGCCTTTTGTATTTAATCCCGATGCAATTTCTGTGATTCATCGTCGGTAAGAAGGTCCAAGGGATACGGTAACCCTGAAGTGATGCATCGGAATCTATAACTAGTGTCACAGGAAAGGTTCAAAACATAGACACTAGGGAGAGTAAGTCTTCTTGTACTTAAGTCGGCATTATGCCTTTTCTATATAATTCCGATGCACTTTCTGTGTTTCGTCGTCAATATGAAGGTCCAAGGGATACAGTAAAGCTGAAGTGAAGCATCGGAATCTATAACTAGTGTCACAGGAATGGTTCAAAGCATAGACAGTAGGAAGAGTCAGTCTTCTTGTACTTAAGTCGGCATTGTGCCTTTTTATTTAATTCCGATGCAATTTCAGTGTTTCGTCGTCAATAAGAAGGTCAGAGGGATACAGTAAACCTGAAGTGAAGCATCGGAATCTTTAACTAGTGTCACAGGAATGGTTCAACACATAGATTGTAAGAAGAGTCAGTCTTCTTGTACTTAATCGGCATTGTGCCTTATCAATTTAATTCCGATGCAATTTGTGTGTTTCATCGTCAATAAGATTGTCAGAGGGTTACAGTAAACCTGAAGTGAAGCACCGGAATCTAATACCGTTCACTCAGGAAAGTTTCAAAACATAGAGAGTAAGAAGAGCCAGTCATCTTGTATTTGAGTCGGCATTGTGCCTTTTGTATTTAATTCCGATGCAGTTTCTGTGTTTCATCGTCAATAGGAAGGTCAGAGGGAATCAGAAGGTCCAAGGGATACGGTAAACCTGTAGTGAAGCATCGGAATCTATAACTAGTGTCCCAGGAATGGTTCAAAACATAGACAGTAAGAAGAGTCAGTCTTCTTGTACTTAAGTCGGCATTGTGCCTCTTGTATTTAATTCCGATGTTATTTCTGTGTTTGATCGTCTATAAGAAGGTCCAAGGGATACAGTAAACCTGAAGTGAAGCATCGGAGTCTATAACTAGTGTCACAGGAATGGTTAAAACATAGACAGTAGGAAGAATCTGTCCACTTGTACTTAAGTCGGCATTGTGCCTTTTGTATTTAATTCCGATGCAATTTCTGTGTTTCATCGTCAATAAGAAGGTCCAAGGGATACAGTAAACATATGGTGAAGCATCGGAATCTAAAACTGGTCTCACAGGAAATGTTCACAACATAGTCAGTAAGAAGAGTCAGTCCTCTTGTACTTAAGTCGGCCTTGTGCCTTTGGTATTTAATTCCGATGCAATTTCTGTGTTTCATCGTCAATAAAAATGTCAGAGGGATACAGTAAACCTGAAGTGAAGCATCGGAATCTATATCTAGTGTCACAGGAATGGTTCAAAACATAGACAGTAGGAAGAGTCAGTCTTCTTGTACTAAAATCAGCATTGTGCCTTTTGTATTTAATTCCGATGCAATTTCTGTGTTTCATCGTCAATTAGAATGTCAGAGGGATACAGTAAACCTGAAGTGAAGCATCGGAATCTATAACTAGTGTCACAGGAATGGTTCAAAGCATAGACAGTAGGAAGAGTCAGTCATCACGTACTTAAGTCGGCATTGCGCCTGTTCTATTTAATTCCGATGCAATTTCTGTATTTTGTCGTCAATAAGAATGTCACAGCGATACAGTAAAACTGTTGTGAAGCATCGGAATCATTGACTAGTGTCACAGCAATGGTTCAAAACATAAACAGCAAGAAGAGTCAGTCTTCTTGTACTTATGTCGGCATTGTGCCTTTTGTATTTCATTCCGATTCCATTTCTGTGTTTCATCGTCAATAAGAAGGTCCAAGGGATACAGTAAACCTGAAGAGAAGCACTGGAATCTATAACTAGTGTCACAGGAATGGTTCAAAACATAGACAGTAATAAGAGTCAGTCTTCTTGTATTTAAGTCGGCATTGTGCCTTTTGCATTTCATTCCGATGCTATTTCTGTGTTTCATCGTCAATAAGAAGGCCCAAGGGATACAGTGAACCTGAAGTGAAGCACCGGAATCTATAACTTGTGTCACAGGAATGGTTCAAAGCATAGACAGTAAGAAGAGTCAGTCTTCTTGTACTTAAGTCGGCATTGTGCCTTTTGTATTTCATTCCGATGCTATTTCTGTGTTTCATCGTCAATAAGAAGGTCCAAGGGATACAGTAAACATATAGTGATGCATCGGAATCTAAAACAGGTCTCACAGGAAAAGTTCAAATCATAGCCAGTAAGAAGAGTCAGTCTTTTTGTACTTAAGTCGTCATTGTGCCTTTTCTATTTAATTCCGATGCAATTTCTGTGTTTCGTCGTCAATAAGAAGGTCAGAGGGATACAGTAAACCTGAAGTGAAGCATCGGAATCTATAACTAGTGTCACAGGAATGGTTAAAACATAGACAGTAGGAAGAGTCAGTCTTCTTGTACTTAAGTTGGCATTGTGCCTTTTGTATTTAATCCCGATGCAATTTCTGTGTTTCGTCGTCAATAAGAAGGTCAGAGGGATACAGTAAACCTGAAGTGAAGCATCGGAATCTATAACTAGTGTCGCAGGAATGGTTCAAATATAGACAGTAAGAAGAGTCAGTCTTCTTGTACTTAAGTCGGCATTGTGCCTTTTGTATTTAATTCCGATGCAATTTCTGTGTTTCATCGTCAATAAGAAGGTCCAAGGGATACAGTAAACATATAGTGAAGCATCGGAATCTAAACTTTTCTCACAGGAAATGTCCACAACACAGTCAGTAAGAAGAGTCAGTCTTCTTGTACTTAAGTCGGCATTGTGCATCTTGTATTTAATTCCGATGCAATTTCTATGTTTGATCATCAATAAGGAGGTCAGAGGGATACAGTAAACCTCAAGTGAAGCATCGGAATCTATAACTAGTGTCACAGGAACGGTTCAAAACATAGACAGTAGGAAGATACAGTCTTCTTGTACTTAAGTCGGCATTGTGCCTTTTCTTTTTAATTCCGATGCAATTTCTGTGTTTCGTCGTCAATAAGAAGGTCCAAGGGATACAGTAAACCTGAAGTGAAACATCGGAATCTATATCTAGTGTCACAGGAATGGTTCAAAACATAGGCTGTAAGAAGAGTCAGTCTTCTTGTACTTAGGTCGGCATTGTGCCTTTTGTATTTAATTTCGATGCAATTTCTGTGTTTCATCGTCAATAAGAAGGTCCAAGGGATACAGTAAACCTGAAGAGAAGCATCGGAATCTATAACTAGT
The DNA here is from genome assembly GCF_021461395.2 of Schistocerca americana. Lineage (NCBI taxonomy): Eukaryota > Metazoa > Arthropoda > Insecta > Orthoptera > Acrididae > Schistocerca > Schistocerca americana. The sequence goes on from NW_025726104.1 coordinate 817,116, forward strand.
GTCACAGGAATGGTTCAAAACATAGACAGTAAGAAGAGTCAGTCTTCTTGTACTTAAGTCGGTATTGTGCCTTTTGTTTTTAATTCGGATGCCATTTCTGTGTTTTATCGTAAATAAGAAGGTCCAACGGATACAGTAAACCTGAAGTGATGCATCGGATCTATAACTAGTGTCACAGGAATGGTTCAAAACATAGACAGTTGGAAGAGTCAGTCTTCTTGTAGTTAATTGTCATAGTGTGTTTTGTAATTAATTCCGATGCAATTTCTGTGTTTCATCGTCAACAAGAAGGTCCAAGGGATACAGTAAACCTGAATTGAAGCATCGGAATCTATAACTAGTGACACAGGAATGGTTCAAAACGTAGGCAGTAAGAAGAGTCAGTCTTCTTGTACTTAAGTCGGCATTGTGCCTTTTGTATTTAATTCCGATGCAATGTCTGTGTTTCATCGTCAATAAGAAGGTACAAGGGATACAGTAAACATATAGTGAGGCATCGGAATCTAAAACTGGTCTCACAAGAAATGTTCATAACACATTCAGTAAGAAGAGTCAGTCTTCTTGTACTTAAGTCGGCATTGTGCCTTTTCTATTTAATTCCGATGCAATTTCTGTTTTTCGTCGTCAATAAGAAGGTCCAAGGGATACAGTGAACCTGAAGTGAAGCATCGGAATCAATAACTGGTGTCACTGGAATGGTTGAAAACATAAACAGTAAGAAGAGTCAGTCTTCTTGTACATGAGTCGGCATTTTGCCATTTGTATTTAATTCCGATTCAATTTCAGTGTTTCATCGTCTTTAAGAAGGTCCAAGGGATACAGTAAACATATAGTGAAGCATCGGAATCTAAAACTGGTCTCACAGGAAATGTTCAAAACTTAGTCAGTAAGAAGAGTCAGTCTTCTTGTACTTAAGTCGGCATTGTGCCTTTTCTATTTAATTCCGATGCAATTTCTGTGTTTCGTCATCAGTAAGAAGGTCCAAGGGATACAGTGAACCTGAAGTGAAGCATCAGAATCTATATCTAGTGTCACAGGAAAGGTTCAAAACATAGACAGTAAGAAGAGTCAGTCTTCTTGTACATGAGTCGGCATTGTGCCTTTTGTATTTGATTCCGATGCAGTTACTGTGTTTCATCGTCAATAAGAAGGTGAGAGGGATACGGTAAACCTGAAGTGAAGCATCGGAATCTATAACTAGTGTCACAGGAATGGTTCAAAACATAGACACTAGGAAGAGTCAGTCTTCTTGTACTTAAGTCGGCATTGTGCCTTTTCTATTTAATTCCGATGCAATTTCTGTGTTTCGTCGTCAATAATAAGGTCCAAGGGATACAGCAAACCTGAAATGAAGCATCGGAATCTATAAGGAGTTTCACAGGATAGGTTCAAAACATAGACAGTAAGAAGAGTCAGTCTTTTTGTACTTAAGTCGGCATTGTGCCTTTTCTATAAAATTCCGATGCAATTTCTGTGTTGCATCGTCAATAAGAATGTCAGAGGGATACAGTAAAGCTGAAGTGAAGCATCGGAATCTATAACTAGTGTCACAGGAATGGTTCAAATCATTGACAGTATCAAGAGTCAGTCTTCTTGTACTTAAGTCGGCATTGTGCCTTTTCTATTTAATTCCGATGCAATTTCTGTCTTTCGTCGTCAATAAGAATTTCCAAGGGATACAGTAAAACTGAAGTGAAGCATCGGAATCTATAACTAGTGACACAGGAAAGGTTCAAAACATAGACAGTAAGAAGAGTCAGTCTTCTTGTACTGAAATCGGCATTGTGCCTTTTGTATTTAATTCCGATGCAATTTCTGTGTTTCATCGTCAGTAAGAAGGACAGAGGGATACAGTAAACCTGAAGTGAAGCATCGGAATCTATAACTAGTGTTACAGGAATGGTTCAAAACATACATTGTAAGAAGAGTCAGTCTTCTTGTACTAGAATCGGCATTGGGCCTTTTCTACTTAATTCCGATGCAATTTCTGTGTTTCATCGTCAGTAAGAATGTCAGAGGTGTACAGTAAACCTGAAGTGAAGCATCGAAATCTGTAAATAGTGTCACAGGAATGGTTCAAAACATAGACACTAGGGAGAGTCGGTCTTCTTGTACTTAAGTCGGCATTGTGCCTTTTCTATTTAATTCCGATGCAATTTCTGTGTTTCGTCGTCAATAATAAGGTCCAAGGGATACAGTAAAACTGAAGTGAAGCATCGGAATCTATAACTAGTGTCATAGGAAAGGTTCAAACATAGACAGCAAGAAGAGTCAGTCTTCTTCTACTTAAGTCGGCATTGTGACTTTTGTGTTTAATTTCGATGCTATTTCTGTGATTCATCGTCAATAAGAAGGTCAGAGGGATACAGTAAACCTGAAGTGAAGCATCGGAATCTATAACTAGTGTCACAGGAATGGTTCAAAGCATAGACAGTAGGAAGAGTCAGTCTTCTTGTACTTAGGTCGGCATTGTGCCTTTTCTATTTAATTCCGATGCAATTTCTGTATTTTGTCGTCAATGAGAATGTCACAGGGATACAGTAAACCTGAAGAGAAGCATCGGAATCTATAACTAGTGTCACAGGAACGGTTCAAAACATACACAGCAAGGAGAGTCAGTCTTGTTGTACTTAAGTCGGCATTGTGCCTTTTGTATTTAATTCCGATGCAATTTCTGTGTTTCATCGTCAATAAGAAGGTCCTAGGGATACAGTAAACATATAGTGAAGCATCGGAATCTAAAACTGGTCTCACTGGAAATGTTCGCAACATAGTCAGTAAGATGAGTCAGTCTTCTTGTACTTAAGTCGGCATTGTGCGTTTTCTATTTAATTCCGATGAAATTTCTGTGTTTCGTCATCAATAAGAAGGTCCAAGGGATACAGGGAACCTGAAGTGAAGCATCGGAATCTATATCTAGTGTCACAGGAAAGGTTCAAAACGTAGACTGTAAGAAGAGTCGGTCTTCTTCTACATGAGTCGGCATTGTGCCTTGTGTATTTAATTCCGGTGCAATTACTGTGTTTCATCGTCAATACGAAGGTCAGAGAGATACAGTAAACCTGAAGTGAAGGATCGGAATCTATAACTAGTGTTACAGGAATGGTTCAAAACATAGACTGTAAGAAGAGTCAGTGTTCTTGTACTAAAATCGGCATTGTGCCTGTTCTATTTCATTCCGATGAAATTTCTGTGTTTCATCGTCAATAAGAATGTCAGAGGGATACAGTAAACATGAAGTCAAGCATCGGAATCTATAACTAGTGTCACTAGAATGGTTCAAAACATAGACACTATGAAGAGTCTGTCTTCTTGTACTTAAGTCGGCATTGTGCCTTTTCTATATAATTCCGATGCAATTTCTGTGTTTCGTCGTCAATAATAAGGTCCAAGGGATACAGTGAACCTGAAGTGAAGCATCGGAATCAATAACTGGTGTCACTGGAATGGTTGAAAACATAAACAGTAAGAAGAGTCAGTCTTCTTGTACATGAGTCGGCATTTTGCCATTTGTATTTAATTCCGATTCAATTTCAGTGTTTCATCGTCTTTAAGAAGGTCCAAGGGATACAGTAAACATATAGTGAAGCATCGGAATCTAAAACTGGTCTCACAGGAAATGTTCAAAACTTAGTCAGTAAGAAGAGTCAGTCTTCTTGTACTTAAGTCGGCATTGTGCCTTTTCTATTTAATTCCGATGCAATTTCTGTGTTTCGTCATCAGTAAGAAGGTCCAAGGGATACAGTGAACCTGAAGTGAAGCATCAGAATCTATATCTAGTGTCACAGGAAAGGTTCAAAACATAGACAGTAAGAAGAGTCAGTCTTCTTGTACATGAGTCGGCATTGTGCCTTTTGTATTTAATTCCGATGCAGTTACTGTGTTTCATCGTCAATAAGAAGGTGAGAGGGATACGGTAAACCTGAAGTGAAGCATCGGAATCTATAACTAGTGTCACAGGAATGGTTCAAAACATAGACACTAGGAAGAGTCAGTCTTCTTGTACTTAAGTCGGCATTGTGCCTTTTCTATTTAATTCCGATGCAATTTCTGTGTTTCGTCGTCAATAATAAGGTCCAAGGGATACAGCAAACCTGAAATGAAGCATCGGAATCTATAAGGAGTTTCACAGGATAGGTTCAAAACATAGACAGTAAGAAGAGTCAGTCTTTTTGTACTTAAGTCGGCATTGTGCCTTTTCTATAAAATTCCGATGCAATTTCTGTGTTGCATCGTCAATAAGAATGTCAGAGGGATACAGTAAAGCTGAAGTGAAGCATCGGAATCTATAACTAGTGTCACAGGAATGGTTCAAATCATTGACAGTATCAAGAGTCAGTCTTCTTGTACTTAAGTCGGCATTGTGCCTTTTCTATTTAATTCCGATGCAATTTCTGTCTTTCGTCGTCAATAAGAATTTCCAAGGGATACAGTAAAACTGAAGTGAAGCATCATAATCTATAACTAGTGACACAGGAAAGGTTCAAAACATAGACAGTAAGAAGAGTCAGTCTTCTTGTACTGAAATCGGCATTGTGCCTTTTGTATTTAATTCCGATGCAATTTCTGTGTTTCATCGTCAGTAAGAAGGACAGAGGGATACAGTAAACCTGAAGTGAAGCATCGGAATCTATAACTAGTGTTACAGGAATGGTTCAAAACATACATTGTAAGAAGAGTCAGTCTTCTTGTACTAGAATCGGCATTGGGCCTTTTCTACTTAATTCCGATGCAATTTCTGTGTTTCATCGTCAGTAAGAATGTCAGAGGTGTACAGTAAACCTGAAGTGAAGCATCGAAATCTGTAAATAGTGTCACAGGAATGGTTCAAAACATAGACACTAGGAAGAGTCGGTCTTCTTGTACTTAAGTCGGCATTGTGCCTTTTCTATTTAATTCCGATGCAATTTCTGTGTTTCGTCGTCAATAATAAGGTCCAAGGGATACAGTAAAACTGAAGTGAAGCATCGGAATCTATAACTAGTGTAATAGGAAAGGTTCAAACATAGACAGCAAGAAGAGTCAGTCTTCTTCTACTTAAGTCGGCATTGTGACTTTTGTGTTTAATTTCGATGCTATTTCTGTGATTCATCGTCAATAAGAAGGTCAGAGGGATACAGTAAACCTGAAGTGAAGCATCGGAATCTATAACTAGTGTCACAGGAATGGTTCAAAGCATAGACAGTAGGAAGAGTCAGTCTTCTTGTACTTAGGTCGGCATTGTGCCTTTTCTATTTAATTCCGATGCAATTTCTGTATTTTGTCGTCAATGAGAATGTCACAGGGATACAGTAAACCTGAAGAGAAGCATCGGAATCTATAACTAGTGTCACAGGAACGGTTCAAAACATACACAGCAAGGAGAGTCAGTCTTCTTGTACTTAAGTCGGCATTGTGCCTTTTGTATTTAATTCCGATGCAATTTCTGTGTTTCATCGTCAATAAGAAGGTCCAAGGGATACAGTAAACATATAGTGAAGCATCGGAATCTAAAACTGGTCTCACTGGAAATGTTCGCAACATAGTCAGTAAGATGAGTCAGTCTTCTTGTACTTAAGTCGGCATTGTGCGTTTTCTATTTAATTCCGATGAAATTTCTGTGTTTCGTCATCAATAAGAAGGTCCAAGGGATACAGCGAACCTGAAGTGAAGCATCGGAATCTATATCTAGTGTCACAGGAAAGGTTCAAAACGTAGACTGTAAGAAGAGTCGGTCTTCTTCTACATGAGTCGGCATTGTGCCTTGTGTATTTAATTCCGGTGCAATTACTGTGTTTCATCGTCAATACGAAGGTCAGAGAGATACAGTAAACCTGAAGTGAAGGATCGGAATCTATAACTAGTGTTACAGGAATGGTTCAAAACATAGACTGTAAGAAGAGTCAGTGTTCTTGTACTAAAATCGGCATTGTGCCTGTTCTATTTCATTCCGATGAAATTTCTGTGTTTCATCGTCAATAAGAATGTCAGAGGGATACACGAACTTAAGTCGGCATTGTGCCTTTTCTATATAATTCCGATGCAATTTCTGTGTTTCGTCGTCAATAATAAGGTCCAAGGGATACAGTAAACCTGAAGTGAAGCATCGGAATGTATAACTTGTGTCACAGGAAAGGTTCTAAACATAGACAGTAAGAAGAGATAGTCTTCTTCTACTTAAGTCGGCATTGTACCTTTTGTATTTAATTTCGATGCAATTTCTGTGTTTCATCGTCAATAAGAAGGTCAGAGGGATACAGTAAACCTGAAGTGAAGCATTGGTATCTATAACTAATGTCACAGGACTGGTTCAAAGAATAGACAGTAGGATGAGTCAGTCTTCTTGTACTTAAGTCGGCATTGTGCTTTATTGTATTTAATTCCGATGCAATTTCTATGTTTCATCGTCAATAAGAAAGTCCAAGTTATACAGTAAACCTGAAGTGAAGCACCGGAATCTATAACTAGTGTCACAGGAATGGTTCAAAACATAGACTGTAAGAAGAGTCAGTCTTCTTGTACTTAAGTCGGCATTGTGCCTTTTGTATTTAATTTCGATGCAATTTCTGTGTTTCATCGTCAATAAGAAGGTCCAAGGGATACAGTAAACCTGAAGTGAAGCATCGGAATCTATAACTAGTGTCACAGGAATTGCTCAATACATAGACAGTAAGAAGAGACAGTCTTCTTGTACTTAAGTCTGCATTGTGCCTTTTGTATTTAATTCTGATGCAAATTCTGTGTTTCATCGTCAATAAGAAGGTCCAAGGGATACAGTAAACCTGAAGTGAAGCATCGGAAACTATAACTAGTGTCACAGGAATGATTCAAAACATAGACAGTAAGAAGAGTCAGTCTTCTTGTACTTAAGTCGGCATTGTGCCTTTTGTATTTAATTCCGATGCAATTTCTGTGTTTCATCAGCAATAAGAGTGTCAGAAAGATACAGTAAACCTGAAGTGAAACATCGGAATCTATAACTAGTGTCACAGGAATGGTTCAAAACACAGATAGTTGGAAGAGTCAGCCATCTTGTACTTAAGTCGGCATTGTGATTATTCTATTTAATTCCGATGCAATTTCTGTGTTTCATCGTCAATAAGAAGGTCCAAGGGATACAGTAAACCTGAAGTGAAATTTCGGAATCTATATCTAGTGTCACAGGAATGGTTCAAAACATAGACAATAAGAAGAGTCGGTCTTCTTGTACTTAATTCCGCTTTGTGCCTTTTGTATTTAATTCCGATGCAAATACTGTGTTTCATCGTGAAAAAGAAGGTCAGAGGGATACAGCAAACCTGAAGTGAAGCATCGGAATCTATAACTAATATTACAGGAATGGTTCAAAACTTAGACTGTAAGAAGAGTCAGTCTTCTTGTACTTAAGACGGCATTGTGCATTTTGTATTTCATTCCTATGCAATTTCTGTGTTTCATCGTCAATAAGAATGTCAGAGGGATACAGTAAACGTGAAGTGAAGCATCGGAATTTATAACTAGTGTCACAGGAATGGTTCAAAACATAGACAGTAAGAAGAGTCAGTCTTCTTGTATGTAAGTCGGCATTGTGCCTTTTTTATTTAATTCCGATGCAATTACTGTGTTTCATCGTCAATGAGAAGGTCAGAGGGATACAGTAAATTTGAAGTGAAGCATCGGAATCTTTAACTTGTGTCACAGAAATAGTTCAAAACATAGATTGTAAGAAGAGTCAGTCTTCTTGTACCTAAGTCGGCATTGTGCCTTTTCAATTTAATTCCGATGCAATTTGTGTGTTTCATCGTCAATAAGATTGTCAGAGGGATACAGTAAACCTGAAGTGAAGCCCCGGAATCTAATACCGTTCTCTCAGGAAAGTTTAAAACATAGAGAGTAAGAAGAGCCAGTCATCTTGTATTTGAGTTGGCATTGTGCCTTTTGAATTTATTTCCAATGCAGTATCTGCGTTTCATCGTCAATAGGAAGGTCAGAGGGAATCAGTAAACCGGAAGAGAAGCATCGGAATCTATAACTTGTGTCACAGGTAAGGTTCAAAACATAGACACTAGGAAGAGTCAGTCTTCTTGTACTTAAGTCGGTATTGTGCCTTTTGTATTTAATTCCGATGCAAATTCTGTGTTTCATCGTCGATAAGAAGGTCCAAGGGATACGGTAAACCTGAAGTGAAGCATCGGAATCTATAACTAGTGTCCCAGGAATGGTTCAAAACATAGACAGTAAGAAGAGTCAGTCTTCTTGTACTTAAGTCGGCATTGTGCCTCTTGTATTTAATTCCGATGCAATATCTGTGTTTCATCGTCGATAAGAAGGTCCAAGGGATACAGTAAACATGAAGTGAAGCATCGGAGTCTATAACTAGTGTCACAGGAATGGTTAAAACATAGACAGTAGGAAGAGTCAGTCCTTTTGTACTTAAGTTGGAATTGTGCCTTTTGTATTTAATTCCGATGCAATTTCTGTGTTTCATCGTCAATAAGAAGGTACAAGGGATACAGTAAACATATGGTAAAGCATCGGAATCTAAAACTGGTCTCACAGGAAATGTTCACAACATAGTCAGTAAGAAGAGTCAGTCTTCTTGTACTTAAGTCGGCATTGTGCCTTTTGTATTTAATTCCGATGCAATTTCTGTGTTTCATCGTCAATAAAAATGGTCAGAGGGATACAGTAAACCTGAAGTGAAGCATCGGAATCTATATCTAGTGTCACAGGAATGGTTCAAAACATAGACAGTAGGAAGAGTCAGTCTTCTTGTACATAAGTCGGGATTGTGCCTTTCCTATTTAATTCCGAGGCAATTACTGTGTTTCATCGTCAATAAGAAGGTCAGAGGGATACAGTAAACCTGAAGTGAAGCATCGGAATCTATAACTAGTGTTACAGGAATGGTTCAAAACATAGACGGCAAGAAGAGTCAGTCATCGTGTACTAAAATCAGCATTGTGCCTTTTGTATTTAATTCCGATGCAATTTCTGTGTTTCATCGTCAATAAGAATGTCAGAGGGATACAGTAAACCTGAAGTGAAGCATCGGAATCTATAACTAGTGTCACAGGAATGGTTCAAAACATAGACACTAGGAAGAGTCAGTCTTCTTGTACTTAAGTCGGTATTGTGCCTTTTGTATTTAATTCCGATGCAAAATCTGTGTTTCATTGTCAATAAGAAGGTCCAAGGGATACGGTAAACCTGAAGTGAAGCAGCGGAATCGATAACTAGTGTCCCAGGAATTGTTCAAAACATAGACAGTAAGAAGAGTCAGTCTTCTTGTACTTAAGTCGGCATTGTGCCTCTTGTATTTAATTCCGATGCAATTTCTGTGTTTCATCGTCTATAAGAAGGTCCAAGGGATACAGTAAACCTGAAGTGAAGCACCGGAGTCCATAACTAGTGTCACAGGAATGGTTAAAACATAGACAGAAGGAAGAGTCAGTCCTCTTGTACTTAAGTCGGCATTGTGCCATTTGTATTTAATTCCGATGCAAAATCTGTGTTTCATTGTCAATAAGAAGGTCCAAGGGATACGGTAAACCTGAAGTGAAGCATCGGAATCTATAACTAGTGTCCCAGGAATTGTTCAAAACATAGACAGTAAGAAGAGTCAGTCTTCTTGTACTTAAGTCGGCATTGTGCCTCTTGTATTTAATTCCGATGCAATTTCTGTGTTTCATCGTCTATAAGAAGGTCCAAGGGATACAGTAAACCTGAAGTGAAGCACCGGAGTCCATAACTAGTGTCACAGGAATGGTTAAAACATAGACAGTAGTAAGAGACAGTCTTCTTGTACATAAGTCGGCATTGTGCCTTTTCTATTTAATTCCGATGCAATTACTGTGTTTCATCGTCAATAAGAAGGTCAGACGGATACAGTAAACCTGAAGTGAAGCATCGGAATCTATAACTAGTGTTACAGGAATGGTTCAAAACATAGTCTGTAAGAAGAGTCAGTCATCTTGTACTAAAATCAGCATTGTGCTTTTTGTATTTAATTCCGATGCAATTTCTGTGTTTCATCGTCAATAAGAATGTCACAGGGATACAATAAACCTGAAGTGAAGCATCGGAATCTATAACTAGTGTCACAGGAATGGTTCAAAACATAGACACTAGGAAGAGTCAGTCGTCTTGTACTTAAGTCGGCATTGTGCCTTTTCTATTTAATTCCAATGCAATTTCTGTGTTTCGTCGTCCATAATAAGGTCCAAGGGATAGAGAAAACCTGAAGTGAAGCATCGGAACCTATAACTAGTGTCACAGGAAAGGTTCAAAACATAGACAGTAAGAAGAGTCAGTCTTCTTCTTCTTAAGTCGGCCTTGTGCCTTTTGTATTTAATTCCGATGCAATTTCTGAGTTTCATCGTCAATAAGAAGGTCAGAGGGATACAGTAAACCTGAAGTGAAGCATCGGAATCTATAACTAGTGTCACAGGAATGGTTCAAAGCATAGACAGCAGGAAGAGTCAGTCATCATGTACTTAAGTCGGCATTGCGCCTGTTCTATATAATTCCGATGCAATTTCTGTATTTTGTCGTCAATAAGAATGTCAGAGGGATACAGTAAACCTGAAGTGATGCATCGGAATCTATAACTAGTGTCACAGGAATGGTTAAAAACATAGTTAGTAGGAAGAGTCGGTCTTCTTGTACTTAAGTCGGCATTGTGCATTTTGTATTTAATTCCGATGCAATTTCTGTGTTTCATCGTCAATAAGAAGGCCCAAGGGATACAGTGAACCTGAAGTGAAGCACCGGAATCTATAACTAGTGTCACAGGAATGGTTCAAAACATAGACAGTAAGAAGAGTCAGTCTTCTTGTACTTTAGTCGGCATTGTGCCTTTTCTATTTAATTCCGATGCAATTTCTGTGTTTCGTCGTCAATAAGAAGGTCCAAGGGATACAGTAAACCTGAAGTGAAACATTGGAATCTAAAACCGGTCTCACAGGAAAGGTTCAAAGCATAGAGAGTAAGAGGAGCCAGTCATCTTGTATTTGAGTCGGCATTGTGCATTTTGTAGTTAATTCCGATGCAATTTCTGTGTTTTGTCGTCAATAAGAAGGTCAGAGGGATACAGTAAACCCGAAGTGAAGCATCGGAATCTTTAACTAGTGTCACAGGAATGGTTAAAACATAGACAGTAAGAAGAGTCAATCTTCTTGTACTTAAGTCTGCATTGTGCCTTTTGTATTTAATTCCGATGCAATTTCTGTGATTCATCGTCGGTAAGAAGGTCCATGGGATACGGTAACCCTGAAGTGATGCATCGGAATCTATAACTAGTGTCACAGGAATGGTTCAAGACATAGACAGTAGGAAGTGTCAGTCTTCTTGTACTTAAGTCAGCATTGTGCCTTTTCTATTTAATTCCGATGCAATTTCTGTGTTTCGTCGTCAATAAGAAGGTCAGAGGGATACAGTAAACCTGAAGTGAAGCATCGGAATCTATAACTAGTGTCGCAGGAATGGTTCAAACATAGACAGTAAGATGAGTCAGTCTTCTTGTACTTAAGTCGGCATTGTGCCTTTTGTATTTAATTCCGATGCAATATCTGTGTTTCATCGTCAATAAGAAGGTCCAAGGGATACAGTAAACATATAGTGAAGCATCGGAATCTAAACTTTTCTCACAGGAAATGTCCACAACATAGTCAGTAAGAAGAGTCAGTCTTCTTGTACTTAAGTCGGCATTGTGCATCTTGTATTTAATTCCGATGCAATTTCTATGTTTAATCATCAATAAGAAGGTCAGAGGGATACAGTAAACCTCAAGTGAAGCATCGGAATCTATAACTAGTGTCACAGGAACGGTTCAAAGCATAGACAGTAGGAAGATACAGTCTTCTTGTACTTAAGTCGGCATTGAGCCTTTTCTTTTTAATTCCGATGCAATTTCTGTGTTTCGTCGTCAATAAGAAGGTCCAAGGGATAGAGTAAACCTGAAGTGAAACATCGGAATCTATATCTAGTGTCACAGGAATGGTTCAAAACATAGGCTGTAAGAAGAGTCAGTCTTCTTGTACTTAAGTCGGCATTGTGCCTTTTGTATTTAATTTCGATGCAATTTCTGTGTTTCATCGTCAATAAGAAGGTCCAAGGGATACAGTAAACTTGAAGTGAAGCATCGGAATCTTTAACTAGTGTCACAGGAATGGTTCAACACATAGATTGTAAGAAGAGTCAGTCTTCTTGTACTTAATTCGGCATTGTGCCTTTTCAATTTAATTCCGATGCAATTTGCGTGTTTCATCGTCAATAAGATTGTCAGAGGGTTACAGTAAACCTGAAGTGAAGCACCGGAATCTAATACCGTTCTCTCAGGAAAGTTTCAAAACATAGAGAGTAAGAAGAGCCAGTCATCTTGTATTTGAGTCGGCATTGTGCCTTTTGTATTTAATTCCGATGCAGTTTCTGTGTTTCATCGTCAATAGGAAGGTCAGAGGGAATCAGAAGGTCCAAGGGATACGGTAAACCTGTAGTGAAGCATCGGAATCTATAACTAGTGTCCCAGGAATGGTTCAAAACATAGACAGTAAGAAGAGTCAGTCTTCTTGTACTTAAGTCGGCATTGTGCCTCTTGTATTTAATTCCGATGCTATTTCTGTGTTTGATCGTCTATAAGAAGGTAAAAGGGATACAGTAAACCTGAAGTGAAGCATCGGAGTCTATAACTAGTGTCACAGGAATGGTTAAAACATAGACAGTAGGAAGAATCTGTCCTCTTGTACTTAAGTCGGCATTGTGCCTTTTGTATTTAATTCCGATGCAATTTCTGTGTTTCATCGTCAATAAGAAGGTCCAAGGGATACAGTAAACATATGGTGAAGCATCGGAATCTAAAACTGGTCTCACAGGAAATGTTCACAACATAGTCAGTAAGAAGAGTCAGTCTTCTTGTACTTAAGTCGGCCTTGTGCCTTTGGTATTTAATTCCGATGCAATTTCTGTGTTTCATCGTCAATAAAAATGTCAGAGGGATACAGTAAACCTGAAGTGAAGCATCGGAATCCATATCTAGTGTCACAGGAATGGTTCAAAACATAGACAGTAGGAAGAGTCAGTCTTCTTGTACTTAAGTCGGCATTGTGCCTTTTCTATTTAATTCCGATGCAATTACTGTGTTTCATCGTCAATAAGAAGGTAAGAGGGATACAGTAAACCTTAAGTGAAGCATCGGAATCTATAACTAGTGTTACAGGAATGGTTCAAAGCATAGACTGTAAGAAGAGTCAGTCATCTTGTACTAAAATCAGCATTGTGCCTTTTGTATTTAATTCCGATGCAATTTCTGTGTTTCATCGTCATTAAGAATGTCAGAGGGATACAGTAAACCTGAAGTGAAGCATCGGAATCTATAACTAGTGTCCCAGGAATGGTTCTAAACATAGACACTAGGAAGAGTCAGTCGTCTTGTACTTAAGTCGGTATTGTGCCTTTTTTATTTAATTCCAATGCAATTACTGTGTTTCGTCGTCAATAATAAGGTCCAAGGGATAGAGAAAACCTGAAGTGAAGCATCGGAACCTATAACTAGTGTCACAGGAAAGGTTCAAAACATAGACAGTAAGAAGAGTCAGTCTTCTTCTACATAAGTCGGCCTTGTGCCTTTTGTATTTAATTCCGACGCAATTTCTGTGTTTCATCGTCAATAAGAAGGTCAGAGGGATTCAGTAAACCCGAAGTGAAGCATCGGAATCTATAACTAGTGTCACAGGAATGGTTCAAAGCATAGACAGTAGGAAGAGTCAGTCATCACGTACTTAAGTCGGCATTGCGCCTGTTCTATTTAATTCCGATGCAATTTCTGTATTTTGTCGTCAATAAGAATGTCACAGCGATACAGTAAAACTGTTGTGAAGCATCGGAATCATTGACTAGTGTCACAGCAATGGTTCAAAACATAAACAGCAAGAAGAGTCAGTCTTCTTGTACTTATGTCGGCATTGTGCCTTTTGTATTTCATTCCGATTCCATTTCTGTGTTTCATCGTCAATAAGAAGGTCCAAGGGATACAGTAAACCTGAAGAGAAGCACCGGAATCTATAACTCGTGTCACAGGAATGGTTAAAAACATAGTTAGTAGGAAGAGTCAGTCTTCTTGTACTTAAGTCGGCATTGTGCATTTTGTATTTAATTCCGATGCAATTTCTGTGTTTCATCGTCAATAAGAAGGCCCAAGGGATACAGTAAACCTGAAGTGAAGCATCGGAATCTATAACTAGTGTCACAGGAATGGTTCAAAACATAGACAGTAAGAAGAGTCAGTCTTCTTGTATTTAAGTCGGCATTGTGCCTTTTGCATTTCATTCCGATGCTATTTCTGTGTTTCATCGTCAATAAGAAGGCCCAAGGGATACAGTGAACCTGAAGTGAAGCACCGGAATCTATAACTTGTGTCACAGGAATGGTTCAAAAGCATAGACAGTAAGAAGAGTCAGTCTTCTTGTACTTAAGTCGGCATTGTGCCTTTTGTATTTCATTCCGATGCTATTTCTGTGTTTCATCGTCAATAAGAAGGTCCAAGGGATACAGTAAACATATAGTGATGCATCGGAATCTAAAACAGGTCTCACAGGAAAAGTTCAAATCATAGCCAGTAAGAAGAGTCAGTCTTTTTGTACTTAAGTCGTCATTGTGCCTTTTCTATTTAATTCCGATGCAATTTCTGTGTTTCGTCGTCAATAAGAAGGTCCAAGGGATACAGTAAACCTGAAGTGAAAAAATCGGAATCTAAAACCGGTCTCACAGGAAAGGTTCAAAGCATAGAGAGTAAGAGGAGCCAGTCATCTTGTACTTGAGTCGGCATTGTGCCTTTTGTAGTTAATTCCGATGCAATTTCTGTGTTTTGTCGTCAATAAGAAGGTCAGAGGGATACAGTAAACCGGAAGTGAAGCATCGGAATCTGCAACAAGTGTCACAGGAATGGTTAAAACATAGACAGTAGGAAGAGTCAGTCTTCTTGTACTTAAGTTGGCATTGTGCCATTTGTATTTAATCCCGATGCAATTTCTGTGTTCGTCGTCAATAAGAAGGTCCGAGGGATACAGTAAACCTGAAGTGAAGCATCGGAATATATAACTAGTGTCACAGGAAAGGTTCAAAACATAGACACTAGGGAGAGTAAGTCTTCTTGTACTTAAGTCGGCATTATGCCTTTTCTATATAATTCCGATGCACTTTCTGTGTTTCGTCGTCAATATGAAGGTCCAAGGGATACAGTAAACCTGAAGTGAAGCATCGGAATCTATAACTAGTGTCACAGGAATGGTTCAAAGCATAGACAGTAGGAAGAGTCAGTCTTCTTGTACTTAAGTCGGCATTGTGCCTTTTTATTTAATTCCGATGCAATTTCAGTGTTTCGTCGTCAATAAGAAGGTCAGAGGGATACAGTAAATCTGAAGTGAAGCATCGGAATCTATAACTAGTGTCACAGGAATGGTTCAAATCATACACAGCAAGAAGAGTCAGTCTTCTTGTACTTAAGTCGGCATTCTGCCTCTTGTATTTAATTCCGATGCAATTTCTGTGATTCATCGTCGGTAAGAAGGTCCAAGGGATACGGTAACCCTGAAGTGATGCATCGGAATCTATAACTAGTGTCACAGGAATGGTTCGAGACATAGACAGTAGGAAGAGTCAGTCTTCTTGTACTTAAGTCAGCATTGTGCCTTTTCTATTTAATTCCGATGCAATTTCTGTGTTTCGTCGTCTATAAGAAGGTCAGAGGGATACAGTAAACCTGAAGTGAAGCATCGGAATCTATAACTAGTGTCGCAGGAATGGTTCAAACATAGACAGTAAGGAGAGTCAGTCTTCTTGTACTTAAGTCGGCATTGTGCTTTAGTATTTAATTCCGATGCAATTTCTGTGTTTCATCGTCAATAAGAAGGTCCAAGGGATACAGTAAACATATAGTGAAACATCGGAATCTAAAACTTTTCTCACAGGAAATGTTCACAACATAGTCAGTAAGAAGAGTCAGTCTTCATGTACTTAAGTCGGCATTGTGCATTTTGTATTTAATTCCGAGCAATTTCTATGTTTGTTCATCAATAAGAAGGTCAGAGGGTTACAGTAAACCTCAAGTGAAGCATCGGAATCTATAACTAGTGTCACAGGAACGGTTCAAAACATAGACAGTAGGAAGAGTCAGTCTTCTTGAACTTAAGTCGGCATTGTGCCTTTTGTATTTAATCCCGATGCAATTTCTGTGATTCATCGTCGGTAAGAAGGTCCAAGGGATACGGTAACCCTGAAGTGATGCATCGGAATCTATAACTAGTGTCACAGGAAAGGTTCAAAACATAGACACTAGGGAGAGTAAGTCTTCTTGTACTTAAGTCGGCATTATGCCTTTTCTATATAATTCCGATGCACTTTCTGTGTTTCGTCGTCAATATGAAGGTCCAAGGGATACAGTAAAGCTGAAGTGAAGCATCGGAATCTATAACTAGTGTCACAGGAATGGTTCAAAGCATAGACAGTAGGAAGAGTCAGTCTTCTTGTACTTAAGTCGGCATTGTGCCTTTTTATTTAATTCCGATGCAATTTCAGTGTTTCGTCGTCAATAAGAATTTCAGAGGGATACAGTAAACCTGAAGTGAAGCATCGGAATCTTTAACTAGTGTCACAGGAATGGTTCAACACATAGATTGTAAGAAGAGTCAGTCTTCTTGTACTTAATTCGGCATTGTGCCTTTTCAATTTAATTCCGATGCAATTTGTGTGTTTCATCGTCAATAAGATTGTCAGAGGGTTACAGTAAACCTGAAGTGAAGCACCGGAATCTAATACCGTTCACTCAGGAAAGTTTCAAAACATAGAGAGTAAGAAGAGCCAGTCATCTTGTATTTGAGTCGGCATTGTGCCTTTTGTATTTAATTCCGATGCAGTTTCTGTGTTTCATCGTCAATAGGAAGGTCAGAGGGAATCAGAAGGTCCAAGGGATACGGTAAACCTGTAGTGAAGCATCGGAATCTATAACTAGTGTCCCAGGAATGGTTCAAAACATAGACAGTAAGAAGAGTCAGTCTTCTTGTACTTAAGTCGGCATTGTGCCTCTTGTATTTAATTCCGATGTTATTTCTGTGTTTGATCGTCTATAAGAAGGTCCAAGGGATACAGTAAACCTGAAGTGAAGCATCGGAGTCTATAACTAGTGTCACAGGAATGGTTAAAACATAGACAGTAGGAAGAATCTGTCCTCTTGTACTTAAGTCGGCATTGTGCCTTTTGTATTTAATTCCGATGCAATTTCTGTGTTTCATCGTCAATAAGAAGGTCCAAGGGATACAGTAAACATATGGTGAAGCATCGGAATCTAAAACTGGTCTCACAGGAAATGTTCACAACATAGTCAGTAAGAAGAGTCAGTCCTCTTGTACTTAAGTCGGCCTTGTGCCTTTGGTATTTAATTCCGATGCAATTTCTGTGTTTCATCGTCAATAAAAATGTCAGAGGGATACAGTAAACCTGAAGTGAAGCATCGGAATCTATATCTAGTGTCACAGGAATGGTTCAAAACATAGACAGTAGGAAGAGTCAGTCTTCTTGTACTAAAATCAGCATTGTGCCTTTTGTATTTAATTCCGATGCAATTTCTGTGTTTCATCGTCAATTAGAATGTCAGAGGGATACAGTAAACCTGAAGTGAAGCATCGGAATCTATAACTAGTGTCACAGGAATGGTTCAAAGCATAGACAGTAGGAAGAGTCAGTCATCACGTACTTAAGTCGGCATTGCGCCTATTCTATTTAATTCGGATGCAATTTCTGTATTTTGTCGTCAATAAGAATGTCACAGCGATACAGTAAAACTGTTGTGAAGCATCGGAATCATTGACTAGTGTCACAGCAATGGTTCAAAACATAAACAGCAAGAAGAGTCAGTCTTCTTGTACTTATGTCGGCATTGTGCCTTTTGTATTTCATTCCGATTCCATTTCTGTGTTTCATCGTCAATAAGAAGGTCCAAGGGATACAGTAAACCTGAAGAGAAGCACTGGAATCTATAACTAGTGTCACAGGAATGGTTCAAAACATAGACAGTAATAAGAGTCAGTCTTCTTGTATTTAAGTCGGCATTGTGCCTTTTGCATTTCATTCCGATGCTATTTCTGTGTTTCATCGTCAATAAGAAGGCCCAAGGGATACAGTGAACCTGAAGTGAAGCACCGGAATCTATAACTTGTGTCACAGGAATGGTTCAAAGCATAGACAGTAAGAAGAGTCAGTCTTCTTGTACTTAAGTCGGCATTGTGCCTTTTGTATTTCATTCCGATGCTATTTCTGTGTTTCATCGTCAATAAGAAGGTCCAAGGGATACAGTAAACATATAGTGATGCATCGGAATCTAAAACAGGTCTCACAGGAAAAGTTCAAATCATAGCCAGTAAGAAGAGTCAGTCTTTTTGTACTTAAGTCGTCATTGTGCCTTTTCTATTTAATTCCGATGCAATTTCTGTGTTTCGTCGTCAATAAGAAGGTCAGAGGGATACAGTAAACCTGAAGTGAAGCATCGGAATCTATAACTAGTGTCACAGGAATGGTTAAAACATAGACAGTAGGAAGAGTCAGTCTTCTTGTACTTAAGTTGGCATTGTGCCTTTTGTATTTAATCCCGATGCAATTTCTGTGTTTCGTCGTCAATAAGAAGGTCAGAGGGATACAGTAAACCTGAAGTGAAGCATCGGAATCTATAACTAGTGTCGCAGGAATGGTTCAAATATAGACAGTAAGAAGAGTCAGTCTTCTTGTACTTAAGTCGGCATTGTGCCTTTTGTATTTAATTCCGATGCAATTTCTGTGTTTCATCGTCAATAAGAAGGTCCAAGGGATACAGTAAACATATAGTGAAGCATCGGAATCTAAACTTTTCTCACATAAAATGTCCACAACATAGTCAGTAAGAAGAGTCAGTCTTCTTGTACTTAAGTCGGCATTGTGCATCTTGTATTTAATTCCGATGCAATTTCTATGTTTGATCATCAATAAGAAGGTCAGAGGGATACAGTAAACCTCAAGTGAAGCATCGGAATCTATAATTAGTGTCACAGGAACAGTTCAAAACATAGACAGTAGGAAGATACAGTCTTCTTGTACTTAAGTCGGCATTGTGCCTTTTCTTTTTAATTCCGATGCAATTTCTGTGTTTCGTCGTCAATAAGAAGGTCCAAGGGATACAGTAAACCTGAAGTGAAACATCGGAATCTATATCTAGTGTCACAGGAATGGTTAAAACATAGACAGTAGGAAGAATCTGTCCTCTTGTACTTAAGTCGGCATTGTGCCTTTTGTATTTAATTCCGATGCAATTTCTGTGTTTCATCGTCAATAAGAAGGTCCAAGGGATACAGTAAACATATGGTGAAGCATCGGAATCTAAAACTGGTCTCACAGGAAATGTTCACAACATAGTCAGTAAGAAGAGTCAGTCTTCTTGTACTTAAGTCGGCCTTGTGCCTTTGGTATTTAATTCCGATGCAATTTCTGTGTTTCATCGTCAATAAAAATGTCAGAAGGATACAGTAAACCTGAAGTGAAGCATCGAAATCTATATCTAGTGTCACAGGGATGGTTCAAAACATAGACAGTAGGAAGAGTCAGTCTTCTTGTACTAAAATCAGCATTGTGCCTTTTGTATTTAATTCCGATGCAATTTCTGTGTTTCATCGTCAATAAGAATGTCAGAGGGATACAGTAAACCTGAAGTGAAGCATCGGAATCTATAACTAGTGTCCCAGGAATGGTTCAAAACATAGACACTAGGAAGAGTCAGTCGTCTTGTACTTAAGTCGGTATTGTGCCTTTTTTATTTAATTCCAATGCAATTACTGTGTTTCGTCGTCAACAATAAGGTCCAAGGGATAGAGAAAACCTGAAGTGAAGCATCGGAACCTATAACTAGTGTCACAGGAAAGGTTCAAAACATAGACAGTAAGAAGAGTCAGTCTTCTTCTACATAAGTCGGCCTTGTGCCTTTTGTATTTAATTCCGATGCAATTTCTGTGTTTCATCGTCAATAAGAAGGTCAGAGGGATTCAGTAAACCCGAAGTGAAGCATCGGAATCTATAACTAGTGTCACAGGAATGGTTCAAAGCATAGACAGTAGGAAGAGTCAGTCATCACGTACTTAAGTCGGCATTGCGCCTGTTCTATTTAGTTCCGATGCAATTTCTGTATTTTGTCGTCAATAAGAATGTCACAGCGATACAGTAAAACTGTTGTGAAGCATCGGAATCATTGACTAGTGTCACAGCAATGGTTCAAAACATCAACAGCAAGAAGAGTCAGTCTTCTTGTACTTATGTCGGCATTGTGCCTTTCGTATTTCATTCCGATTCCATTTCTGTGTTTCATCGTCAATAAGAAGGTCCAAGGGATACAGTAAACCTGAAGAGAAGCACTGGAATCTGTAACTAGTGTCACAGGAATGGTTAAAAACATAGTTAGTAGGAAGAGTCAGTCTTCTTGTACTTAAGTCGGCATTGTGCATTTTGTATTTAATTCCGATGCAATTTCTGTGTTTCATCGTCAATAAGAAGGCCCAAGGGATACAGTAAACCTGAAGTGAAGCATCGGAATCTATAACTAGTGTCACAGGAATGGTTCAAAACATAGACAGTAAGAAGAGTCAGTCTTCTTGTATTTAAGTCGGCATTGCGCCTTTTGCATTTCATTCCGATGCTATTTCTGTGTTTCATCGTCAATAAGAAGGCCCAAGGGATACAGTGAACCTGAAGTGAAGCACCGGAATCTATAACTTGTGTCACAGGAATGGTTCAAAAGCATAGACAGTAAGAAGAGTCAGTCTTCTTGTACTTAAGTCGGCATTGTGCCTTTTGTATTTCATTCCGATGCTATTTCTGTGTTTCATCGTCAATAAGAAGGTCCAAGGGATACAGTAAACATATAGTGATGCATCGGAATCTAAAACAGGTCTCACAGGAAAAGTTCAAATCATAGCCAGTAAGAAGAGTCAGTCTTTTTGTACTTAAGTCGTCATTGTGCCTTTTCTATTTAATTCCGATGCAATTTCTGTGTTTCGTCGTCAATAAGAAGGTCCAAGGCATACAGTAAACCTGAAGTGAAAAAATCGGAATCTGAAACCGGTCTCACAGGAAAGGTTCAAAGCATAGAGAGTAAGAGGAGCCAGTCATCTTGTACTTGAGTCGGCATTGTGCCTTTTGTAGTTAATTCCGATGCAATTTCTGTGTTTTGTCGTCAATAAGAAGGTCAGAGGGATACAGTAAACCTGAAGTGAAGCATCGGAATCTATAACTAGTGTCACAGGAATGGTTAAAACATAGACAGTAGGAAGAGTCAGTCTTCTTGTACTTAAGTTGGCATTGTGCCTTTTGTATTTAATCCCGATGCAATTTCTGTGATTCATCGTCGGTAAGAAGGTCCAAGGGATACGGTAACCCTGAAGTGATGCATCGGAATCTATAACTAGTGTCACAGGAATGGTTCGAGACATAGACAGTAGGAAGAGTCAGTCTTCTTGTACTTAAGTCAGCATTGTGCCTTTTCTATTTAATTCCGATGCAATTTCTGTGTTTCGTCGTCAATAAGAAGGTCAGAGGGATACAGTAAACCTGAAGTGAAGCATCGGAATCTATAACTAGTGTCGCAGGAATGGTTCAAACATAGACAGTAAGGAGAGTCAGTCTTCTTGTACTTAAGTCGGCATTGTGCCTTTAGTATTTAATTCCGATGCAATTTCTGTGTTTCATCGTCAATAAGAAGGTCCAAGGGATACAGTAAACATATAGTGAAACATCGGAATCTAAAACTTTTCTCATAGGAAATAATCACAACATAGTCAGTAAGAAGAGTCAGTCTTCTTGTACTTAAGTCGGCATTGTGCATTTTGTATTTAATTACGAGCAATTTCTATGTTTGTTCATCAATAAGAAGGTCAGAGGGTTACAGTAAACCTCAAGTGAAGCATCGGAATCTATAACTAGTGTCACAGGAACGGTTCAAAACATAGACAGTAGGAAGAGTCAGTCTTCTTGAACTTAAGTCGGCATTGTGCCTTTTGTATTTAATCCCGATGCAATTTCTGTGATTCATCGTCGGTAAGAAGGTCCAAGGGATACGGTAACCCTGAAGTGATGCATCGGAATCTATAACTAGTGTCACAGGAAAGGTTCAAAACATAGACACTAGGGAGAGTAAGTCTTCTTGTACTTAAGTCGGCATTATGCCTTTTCTATATAATTCCGATGCACTTTCTGTGTTTCGTCGTCAATATGAAGGTCCAAGGGATACAGTAAACCTGAAGTGAAGCATCGGAATCTATAACTAGTGTCACAGGAATGGTTCAAAGCATAGACAGTAGGAAGAGTCAGTCTTCTTGTACTTAAGTCGGCATTGTGCCTTTTTATTTAATTCCGATGCAATTTCAGTGTTTCGTCGTCAATAAGAAGGTCAGAGGGATACAGTAAACCTGAAGTGAAGCATCGGAATCTATAACTAGTGTCACAGGAATGGTTCAAAACATACACAGCAAGAAGAGTCAGTCTTCTTGTACTTCAGTCGGCATTCTGCCTCTTGTATTTAATTCCGATGCAATTTTTGTGTTTCATCGTCAATAAGAAGGTCCAAGGGATACAGTGAACCTGAAGTAAGCATCGGAATCTATAACAAGTGTCCCAGGAATGGTTCAAAACATAGACAGTAGGAAGAGTCAGTCTTCTTGTACTTAAGTCGGCATTGTGCCTTTTCTATTTAAATCCGATGTAATTTCTGTGTTTCGTCGTCAATAAGAAGGTCCAAGGGATACAGTAAACCTGAAGTGAAGCACCGGAATCTAAAAACGGTCTCTCAGGAAAGGTTCAAAAAATAGAGAGTACGAAGAGCAAGTCAACTTGTATTTGAGTCGGCATTGTGCCTTTTGTATTTAATTCCGCTGCAGTTTCTGTGTTTCATCGTCAATTGGAAGGTCAGAGGGAATCAGTAAACCTGAAGTGAAGCATCGGAATCTATAACTAGTGTCACAGGAATGGTTTAAAACATACACAGCATGAAGAGTCAGTTTTCTTGTTCTTAAGTCGGCATTGTGCATTTAGTATTTAATTCCGATGCAATTTCTGTGTTACATCGTCAATAAGAAGGTCCAAGGGATACAGTAAACGCATATAGAAACATCGGAATCTAAAACTGGTCTCACAGGAAATGCTCAAATCATAGTCAGTAAGAAGAGTCAGTCATCTTGTACTTAAGTCGGCATTGTGCCTTTTCTATTTAATTCCGATGCAAATTCTGTGTTTCGTCTTCAATAAGAAGGTCCAAGGGATACATTAAACTCGAAGTGAAGCACCGGAATCTAAAACCGGTCTCTCAGGAAAGGTTCAAAACATAGAGAGTAAGAAGAGGCAGTCATCTTGTATTTGAGTCGGCATTGTGCCTTCAGTATTTAATTCCGATGCAGTTTCAGTGTTTCATCGTCAACAGTAAGGTCAGAGGGAATCAGTAAACCTGAAGTGAAGCATCGGAAACTATAACTAGTGTCACAGGAATGGTTAAAACATAGACAGTAGGAAGAGTCAGTCTTCTTGTACTTAAGTCGGCGTTGTGCCTTTTCTATTTAATTCCGATGGAATTTCTGTGTTTCGTCGTCAATAAGAAGGTCCTAGGGATACAGTAAACCTGAAATGAAGCATCGGAATCTATAACTAGTGTTACAGGAATGGTTCAAACATAGACAGTAAGAAGAGGCAGTCTTCTTGTACTTAAGTCGGCATTGTACCTTTTGTATATAATTCCGATGCAATTTTTGTGTTTCATCGTCAATAAGAAGCTCCAAGGGTACAGTAAACGCATAGTGATGCATCGGAATCTAAAACTGATCTCACAGGAAATGTTCAAATCATAGTAGGTAAGAAGAGTCAGTCTTCTTGTACTTAAGTCGGTATTGTGCCTCTTGTATTTAATTCCGATGCAATTTCTGTGTTTCATCGTCAATAAAAAGGTCAGAGGGATACAGTAAACTTGAAGTGAAGCATCGGAATTTATAACTAGTGTCACACGAATGGTTTAAACATAGACACTAGGAAAAGTCAGTCTTCTTGTACTGAAGTCGGCATTGTGCCTTTTGTATTTAATTCCGATGCAATTTCTGTGTTTCATCGTCAATAAGAAGGTCCAAGGGATACAGTAAACCTGAAGTGAAGCATCGAAATCTATAACTAGTGTCCCAGGAATGGTTCAAAACATAGACAGTAAGAAGAGTCAGTCTTCTTGTACTTAAGTGGGCATTGTGCCTCTTGTATTTAATTGCGATGCAATTTCTATGTTTCATCGTCAATAAGAAGGTCTAAGTGATACAGTAAACCTGAAGTGGAGCATCGGAAACTATAACTAGTGTCACCGGAATGGTTCAAAACACAGACAGTGTCAGTCTTCTTGTACTTACGACGGCATTGTGGCTTTTGTAATTAATTCAGATGCAGTTTCTGTGTTTCTTCGTAAATAAGAAGGTCAGAGGGATACAGTAAACCTGATGTGAAGCATCGGAATCTATAACTAGTGTCACAGGAATGGTTGTAAACATAGACAGTAAGAAGAGTCAGTCTTCCTGTAATTAAGTCGACATTGTGCCTTTTCTATATAATTCCGATGCAATTTCTGTGTTTAATCGTCAATAAGAAGGTCAGAGGTATACAGTAAATCTGAAGTGAAGCATCGGAACCTTTAACTAGTCCCACGGGAATGGGTCAAAACATAGACACTAGGAAGAGTTAGTCTTCTTGTACTTAAGTCGGCATTGTGCCTTTTGTATTTAATTCCGATGCAATTTCTGTGTTTCATCGTCAATAAGAAGGTTAAAGGGATACAGTAAACCTGAAGTGAAGCATTGGAATCAATAACTAGTGTCCCAGGAATGGTTCAAAACATAGACAGTAAGAAGAGTCAGTCTTCTTGTGCTTAAATCGGCATTGTGCCTTTTGTATTTAATTCCGATGCAATTTCTGTGTTTCATCGTCAATAAGAAGGTCCAAGGGATACAGTGAACCTGAAGTGAAGCATCGGAATCTATAACTAGTGTCCCAGGAATGGTTCAAAACATAGACAGTAAGAAGAGTCAGTCTTCTTGTACTTACGTCGGCATTGTGCCTTTTGTATTTAATTCCGATTCAATTTCTGTGTTTCGTCGTCATTAAGAACGTCCAAGGTATACAGTAAACCTGAAGTGAAGCACCGGAATCTAAAACCGGTCTCTCAGGAAATTTTCAAAACATAGAGAGTAAGAAGAGCCAGTAATCTTGTATTTGAGTCAGCATTGTGCCTTTTGTATTTATTTCCGATGCAGTATCTGCGTTTCATCGTCAATATGAAGGTCAGAGGGAAACAGTAAACCTGAAGTGAAGCATCGTAATCTATAACTAGTGTCACAGGAATGGTTAAACATAGACAGTTGGAAGAGTCAGTCTTCTTGTACTTAAGTCGCCATTGTGCCTTTTGTACTTAATTCCGATGCAATTTCTGTGTTTCATCGTCAATAAGAAGGTCCAAGGGATACAGTAAACATATAGTGAAGAATCGGAATCTAAAACTTTTCTCACAGGTATTGTTCAAAACATAGTCAGTAAGAAGAGTCAGTCCTCTTGTACTTAAGTCCGCATTGTGCCTTTTGTATTTAATTCCGATGCAATTACTGTGTTTCATCGTCAAAAAGAAGATCAGAGGGATACAGAAAAACTGAAGCAAAGCATCGGAATTTATAACTAGTATTACAGGAATGGTTCAAAACATAGACTGTAAGAAGAGTCAGTCTTCCTGTACTTAAGTCGGCATTGTGCCTTTTCTATTTAATTCCGATGCAATTTCTGTGTTTCATCGTCAATAAGAATGTCAGAGGGATACAGTAAACCTGAAGTGAAGCATCGGAATCTATAACTAGTGTCACAGGAATGGTTCAAATCAGAGACACTAGGGAGAGTCAGTCTTCTTGTACTTAAGTCGGCATTGTGCCTTTTCTATTTAATTCCGATGCATTTTCTGTGTTTCGTCGTCAATAAGAAGGTCCAAGGGATACAGTAAACCTGAAGTGAAGCATTGGAACCTATAACTTGTGTCACAGAAAAAGTTCAAAACATAGACAGTAAGAAGAGTCAGTCATCTTGTACTTAAGTCGGCATTGTGCCTTTTGTATTTAATTCCGATGCAATTTCTGTGTTTCATTGTCAATAAGAAGGTCCAAGGGATACAGTAAAACCTGAAGTGAAGCATAGGAATCTATAACTAGTGTCACAGGAATGGTTCAAAGCACACACAGCAAGAAGAGACAGTCTTCTTGTACTTAAGTCGGCATTGTGCCTTTTGTATTTAATTCCGATGCAATTTCTGTTTTTCATCGTCAATAAGTAGGTCCAAGGGATACAGTAAACCTGATGTGATGCATCGGAACCTATAACTAGTGTCACAGGAATGGTTCAAGTCATAAACAGTAGGAAGAGTCAGTCTTCTTGTACTTAGGTCGGCATTTGATTTTGTATTTAATTCCGATGCAATTTCTGTGTTTCATCGTCAATAACAAGGTCCAAGGGATACAGTAAACGTGAAGTGAAGCATCGGAATCTATAACTAGTGTCACAGGAATGGTTCAAAACATAGACAGTAAGCAGAGTCAGTCTTCTTGTACTTAAGTCGGCATTGTGCCTTTTCTATATAATTCCGATGCAATTTCTGTGTTTCGTCGTCTATTAGCAGGTCAGAGGGATACAGTAAACCTGAAGTGAAGCATCGCAAACCATAACTAGTGTCACAGGAATGGTTCAAAACACACACAGAAAGAAGAATCAGTCTTCTTGTACTTAAGTGGGCATTGTGCCTTTTGTATTTAATTCCGATGCAATTTCTGTGTTTCATCGTCAATAAGAAGGTCCAAGGGATACAGTGAACCTGAAGTGAAGCATCGGAATCTATAACTAGTGTCCCAGGAATGGTTCAAAACATAGACAGTAAGAAGAGTCAGTCTTCTTGTACTTAAGTCGGCATTGTGCCTTTTGTATTTATTTCCGATGCAAACTCTGTGTTTCATCGTCAATAAGAATGTCCAAGGGATACAGTAAACGCATAGTGAAGCATCGGAATCTAAAACTGGTCTCACAGGAAACATTCGAATCATAGTCAGTAAGAAGAGTCAGTCTTCTTGTACTTAAGTCGACATTGTGCAATTTCTATTTAATTCCGATGCAATTTCTGTGTTTCGTCGTCAATAATATGGTCCAAGGGATACAGTAAACCTGAAGTGAAGCACCGGAATCTTAAACCGGGCTCTCAGGAAAGGTTCATAACAGAGAGAGTAAGAAGAGCTAGTCATCTTGAAATTGAGTCGGCATTGTGCCATTTTTATTTCATTCCGATGCAGTTTCTGTGTTTCATCGTCTATAGGAAGGTCAGAGGGAATCAGTAAACCTGAAGTGAAGCATCGGAATCTATAACTAGTGTAACAGGAACGGTTCAAACCATAGACAGTAAGAAGAGTCAGTCTTCTTGTACTTAAGTCGGCATTGTGCCTCATGTATTTAATTCCGATGCAATTTCTATGTTTCATCGTCAATAAGAAGGTCCAAGTGATACAGTAAACCTGAAGTGGAGCATCGGAAACTATAACTAGTGTCACCGGAATGGTTCAAACACAGACAGTAAGAAGTGTCAGTCTTCTTGTACTTACGTCGGCATTGTGCCTTTTGTATTTAATTCCGATGCAGTTTCTGTGTTTCTTCGTAAATAAGAAGGTCAGAGGGATACAGTAAACCTGATGTGAAGCATCGGAATCTATAACTAGTGTCACAGGAATGGTTCTAAACATAGACAGTAAGAAGAGCCTCTCTGTTTGTACTTAAGTCGGCATCGTGCCTTTTGTATTTAATTCCGATGCAATTTCTGTGTTTTATCATCAATAAGAAGGTCCAAGAGATCCAATAAACATATAGTGAAGCATCGGAATCTAAATCTGGTCTCACAGGACATGTTCACAACATAGTCAAAAAGGAGAGTCTTCTTGTACTTATGTCGGCAATGTGCCTTTTGAATTTAATTCCGATGCAATTTATGTGTTTCATCGTCAATAAGAAGGTAAGAGGGATATAGTAAACCTGAAGTGAAGCATCGGAATCTATTACTAGTGTCACAGGAACGGTTCAAAACATAGACAGTGGGAAGAGTCAGTCTTCTTGTACTTAAGTCGACATTGTGCCTTTTCTATATAATTCCGATTCAATTTCTGCGTTTAATCGTCAATAAGAAGGTAAGAGGGATACAGTATGTCTGAAGTGAATCATCGGAACCTTTAACTAGTGTCACGGGAATGGGTCAAAACATAGACACTAGGAAGAGTTAGTCTTCTTGTACTTAAGTCGGCATTGTGCCTTTTGTATTTACTTCCGATGCAATTTCTGTGTTTCATCGTCAATAAGAAGGTCCAAGGGATACAGTAAACCTGAAGTGAAGCATTGGAATCTATAACTAGTGTCCCAGGAACGGTGCAAAGCATAGACAGTAAGAAGAGTCAGTCTTCATGTGCTTAAATCGGCATTGTGCCTCTTGTATTTAATTCCGATGCAATTTCTGTGTTTCATCGTCAATAAGAAGGTCCAAGGGATACAGTAAACATATAGTGATGCATCGGAATCTAAAACTTTTCTCACAGGTATTGTTCAAAACATAGTCAGTAAGAAGAGTCAGTCCTCATGTACTTAAGTCCGCATTGTGCCTTTTGTATTTAATTCCGATGCAATTACTGTGTTTCATCGTCAAAAAGAAGATCAGAGGGATACAGTAAACCTGAAGTGAAGCATCGGAATTTATAACTAGTATTACAGGAATGGTTCAAACATAGACTGTAAGAAGAGTCAGTCTTCCTGTACTTAAGTCGGCATTGTGCCTTTTCTATTTAATTCCTATGCAATTTCTGTGTTTCATCGTCAATAAGAATGTCAGAGGGATACAGTAAACCTGAAGTGAAGCATCGGAATCTATAACTAGTGTCACAGGAATGGTTCAAATCTGAGACACTAGGGAGAGTCAGTCTTCTTGTACTTAAGACGGCATTGTGCCTTTTCTATTTAATTCCGATGCACTTTCTGTGTTTCGTCGTCAATAAGAGGGTCCAAGGGATACAGTAAACCTGAAGTGAAGCATTGGAACCTATAACTTGTGTCACAGAAAAAGTTCAAAACATAGACAGTAAGAAGAGTCAGTCATCTTGTACTTAAGTGGGCATTGTGCCTTTTGTATTTAAGTCCGATGCAATTTCTGTGTTTCATTGTCAATAAGAAGGTCCAAGGGATACAGTAAACCTGAAGTGAAGCACCGGAATCTATAACTAGTGTCACAGGAATGGTTCAAAGCACACACAGCAAGAAGAGACAGTCTTCTTGTACTTAAGTCGGCATTGTGCCTTTTGTATTTAATTCCGATGCAATATCTGTGTTTCATCGTCAATAAGTAGGTCCAAGGGATACATTAAACCTGAAGTGATGCATCGGAACCTATAACTAGTGTCACAGGAATGGTTCAAGTCATAAACAGTAGGAAGAGTCAGTCTTCTTGTACTTAAGTCGGCATTGTGATTTTGTATTTAATTCCGATGCAATTTCTGTGTTTCATTGTCAATAACAAGTTCCAAGGGATACAGTAAACGTGAAGTGAAGCATCGGAATCTATAACTAGTGTCACAGGAATGGTTCAAAACATAGACAGTAAGCAGAGTCAGTCTTCTTGTACTTAAGTCGGCATTGTGCCTTTTCTATTTAATTCCGATGCAATTTCTGTGTTTCGTCGTCTATTAGAAGGTCAGAGGGATACAGTAAACCTGAAGTGAAGCATCGCAATCCATAACTAGTGTCACAGGAATGGTTCAAAACATACACAGCAAGGAGAATCAGTCTTCTTGTACTTAAGTGGGCATTGTGCCTTTTGTATTTAATTCCGATGCAATTTCTGTGTTTCATCGTCAATAAGAAGGTCCAAGGGATACAGTGAACCTGAAGTGAAGCATCGGAATCTATAACTAGTGTCCCAGGAATGGTTCAAAACATAGACAGTAAGAAGAGTCAGTCTTCTTGTACTTAAGGGTTCATTGTGCCTTTTGTATTTAATTCCGATGCAATCTCTGTGTTTCATCGTCAATAAGAATGTCCAAGGGATACAGTAAACGCATAGTGAATCATCGGAATCTAAAACTGGTCTCACAGGAAATATTCGATACATAGTCAGTAAGAAGAGTCAGTCTTCTTGTACTTAAGTCGACATTGTGCAATTTCTATTTAATTCCGATGCAATTTCTGTGTTTCGTCGTCAATAAGATGGTCCAAGGGATACAGTAAACCTGAAGTGAAACACCGGTATCTTAAACCGGGCTCTCAGGAAAGGTTCATAACATAGAGAGTAAGAAGAGCCAGTCATCTTGAATTTGAGTCGGCATTCTGCCTTTTTTATTTCATTCCGATGCAGTTTCTGTGTTTCATCGTCTATAGGAAGGTCAGAGGGAATCAGTAAACCTGAAGTGAAGCATCGGAATCTATAACTAGTGTAACAGGAACGGTTCAAACCATAGACAGTAGGAAGAGTCAGTCTTCTTGTACTTAAGTCGGCATTGTGCCTTTTCTATTTAATTCCGATGCAATTTCTGTGTTTCGTCGTCTATAAGAAGGTCCAAGGGATACAGTAAACCTGAAGTGAAGCACCGGAATCTAAAACCGGTCTCTCAGGAAAGGTTCAAAGCATAGAGAGTAAGAAGAGCCAGTAATCTTGTATTTCAGTCAGCATTGTGCGTATTGTATTTAATTCCGATGCAGTATCTGTGTTTCATCGTCAATATGAAGGTCAGAGGGAATCAGTAAACCTGAAGTGAAGCATCGTAATCTACAACTAGTGTCACAGGAATGGTTAAACATAGACAGTTGGAAGAGTCAGTCTTCTTGTACTTAAGTCGCCATTGTGCCTTTTGTACTTAATTCCGATGCAATTTCTGTGTTTCATCGTCAATACGAAGGTCTAAGGGATACAGTAAACATATAGTGAAGCATCGGAATCTAAAACTTTTCTCACAGGTATTGTTCAAAACATAGTCAGTAAGAAGAGTCAGTCCTCTTGTACTTAAGTCCGCATTGTGCCTTTTGTATTTAATTCCGATGCAATTACTGTGTTTCATCGTCAAAAAGAAGATCAGAGGGATACAGTAAACCTGAAGTGAAGCATCGGAATTTATAACTAGTATTACAGGAATGGTTCAAACATAGACTGTAAGAAGAGTCAGTCTTCCTGTACTTAAGTCGGCATTGTGCCTTTTCTATTTATTTCCTATGCAATTTCTGTGTTTCATCGTCAATAAGAATGTCAGAGGGATACAGTAAACCTGAAGTGAAGCATCGGAATTTATAACTAGTGTCACAGGAATGGTTCAAATCAGAGACACTAGGGAGAGTCAGTCTTCTTGTACTTAAGTCGGCATTGTGCCTTTTCTATTTAATTCCGATGCACTTTCTGTGTTTCGTCGTCAATAAGAGGGTCCAAGGGATACAGTAAACCTGAAGTGAAGCATTGGAACCTATAACTTGTGTCACAGAAAAAGTTCAAAACATAGACAGTAAGAAGAGTCAGTCATCTTGTACTTAAGTGGGCATTGTGCCTTTTGTATTTAAGTCCGATGCAATTTCTGTGTTCCATTGTCAATAAGTAGGTTTAAGGGATACAGTAAACCTGAAGTGATGCATCGGAATCTATAACTAGTGTCACAGGAATGGTTCAAGTCATAAACAGTAGGAAGAGTCAGTCTTCTTGTACTTAAGTCGGCATTGTGCCTTTTCTATTTAATTCCGATGCAATTTCTGTGTTTCGTCGTCTATTAGAAGGTCAGAGGGATACAGTAAACCTGAAGTGAAGCATCGCAATCCATAACTAGTGTCACAGGAATGGTTCAAAACATACACAGCAAGGAGAATCAGTCTTCTTGTACTTAAGTGGGCATTGTGCCTTTTGTATTTAATTCCGATGCAATTTCTGTGTTTCATCGTCAATAAGAAGGTCCACGGGATACAGTGAACCTGAAGTGAAGCATCGGAATCTATAACTAGTGTCCCAGGAATGGTTCAAAACATAGACAGTAAGAAGAGTCAGTCTTCTTGTACTTAAGTCTTCATTGTGCCTTTTGTATTTAATTCCGATGCAATCTCTGTGTTTCATCGTCAATAAGAATGTCCAAGGGATACAGTAAACGCATAGTGAATCATCGGAACCTAAAACTGGTCTCACAGGAAATATTCGAAACATAGTCAGTAAGAAGAGTCAGTCTTCTTGTACTTAAGTTGACATTGTGCAATTTCTATTTAATTCCGATGCAATTTCTGTGTTTCGTCGTCAATAAGATGGTCCAAGGGATACAGTAAACCTGAAGTGAAGCACCGGAATCTTAAACCGGGCTCTCAGGAAAGGTTCATACCATAGAGAGTAAGAAGAGCCAGTCATCTTGAATTTGAGTCGGCATTGTGCCTTTTTTATTTCATTCCGATGCAGTTTCTGTGTTTCATCGTCTATAGGAATGTCAGAGGGAATCAGTAAACCTGAAGTGAAGCATCGGAATCTATAACTAGTGTAACAGGAACGGTTCAAACCATAGACAGTAGGAAGAGTCAGTCTTCTTGTACTTAAGTCGGCATTGTGCCTTTTCTATTTAATTCCAATGCAATTTCTGTGTTTCGTCGTCAAGAAGAAGGTCCAAGGGATACAGTAAACCTGAAGTGAAACATCGGAATCTATATCTAGTGTCACAGGAATGGTTCAAAACATAGACAATAAGAAGAGTCAGTCTTCTTGTACTCAAGTCCGCATTGTGCCTTTTGTATTTCATTCCGATGCAATTACTGTGTTTCATCATCAAAAGGAAGGTCAGAGGGATACAGTAAACCTGAAGTGAAGCATCGGAATCTATAACTAGTATTACAGGAATGGTTCAAAACATAGACTGTAAGAAGAGTCAGTCTTCCTGTACTTAGGTCGGCATTGTGACTTTTCTATTTAATTCCGAAGCAATTTCTGTGTTTCATCGTCAATATGAAGGTCAGAGGGAATCAGTAAACTTGAAGTGAAGCATCGTAATCTATAACTAGTGTCACAGGAATGGTTAAACATAGACAGTTGGAAGACACAGTCTTCTTGTACTTAAGTCGCCGTTGTGCCTTTTGTACTTAATTCCGATGCAATTTCTGTGTATCATCGTCAATAAGAAGGTCCAAGGGATACAGTAAACATATAGTGAAGCATCGGAATCTAAAACTTTTCTCACAGGTATTGTTCAAAACATAGTCAGTAAGAAGAGTCAGTCCTCTTGTACTTAAGTCCGCATTGTGCCTTTTGTATTTAATTCCGATGCAATTACTGTGTTTCATCGTCAAAAAGAAGGTCAGAGGGATACAGTAAACCTGAAGTGAAGCATCGGAATCTATAACTAGTATTACAGGAATGGTTCAAAACATAGACTGTAAGAAGAGTCAGTCTTCCTGTACTTAAGTCGGCATTGTGCCTTTTCTATTTAATTCCGATGCAATTTCTGTGTTTCATCGTCAATAAGAATGTCAGAGGGATACAGTAAACCGGAAGTGAAGCATCGGAATCTATAACTAGTGTCACAGGAATGGTTCAAAGCAGAGACACTAGGGAGAGTCAGTCTTCTTGTACTTAAGTCGCCATTGTGCCTTTTCTATTTAATTCCGATTCACTTTCTGTGTTTCGTCGTCAATAAGAAGGTCCAAGGGATACAGTAAACCTGAAGTGAAGCATTGGAACCTATAACTTGTGTCACAGAAAACGTTCAAAACATAGACAGTAAGAAGAGTCAGTCATCTTGTACTTAAGTCGGCATTGTGCCTTTTGTATTTAATTCCGATGCATTTTCTGTGTTTCATTGTCAATAAGAAGGTCCAAGGGATACAGTAAAGCTGAAGTGAAACATCGGAATCTATAACTGGTGTCACAGGAATGGTTCAAAGCATACACAGCAAGAAGAGACAGTCTTCTTGTACTTAAGTCGGCATTGTGCCTTTTGTATTTAATTCCGATGCAATTTCTGTGTTTCATCGTCAATAAGATAGTTCAAGGGATACAGTAAACCTGACGTGAAGCACCGGAATCTAAAACCGGGCTCTCAGGAAAGGTTCATAACATAGAGAGTAATAAGAGCCAGTCATCTTGAATTTGAGTCGGCATTGTGCCTTTTTTATTTCATTCCGATGCAGTTTCTGTGTTTCATCGTCAATAGGAAGTTCAGAGGGAATCAGTAAACCTGAAGTGAAGCATCGGAATCTATAACTAGTGTAACAGGAACGGTTCAAACCATAGACAGTCGGAAGAGTCAGTCTTCTTGTACTTAAGTCATCATTGTGCCTTTTCATTTAATTCCAATGCAATTTCTGTGTTTCGTCGTCAATAAGAAGGTCCAAGGGATACAGTAAACCTGAAGTGAAACATCGGAATCTATATCTAGTGTCACAGGAATGGTTCAAAACATAGACAATAAGAAAAGTGACTCTTCTTGTACTCAAGTCCGCATTGTGCCTTTTGTATTTAATTATGATGCAATTACTGTGTTTCATCATCAAAAAGAAGGTCAGGGGGATACAGTAAACCTGAAGTGAAGCATCGGAATCTATAACTAGTATTACAGGAATGGTTCAAAACATAGACTGTAAGAAGAGTCAGTCTTCCTGCACTTAGGTCGGCATTGTGACTTTTCTATTTAATTCCGAAGCAATTTCTGTGTTTCATCGTCAATAAGAATGTCAGAGGGATACAGTAAACCTGAAGTGAAGCATTGGAATCTATAACTAGTGTCACAGGAATGGTTCAAATCATATACACCAGGGAGAGACTGTCTTCTTGTACTTAAGTCGGCATTGTGCCTTTTCTATTTAATTCCGATGCACTTTCTGTGTTTCGTCGTCAATAAGAAGGTCCATGGGATACAGTAAACCTGAAGTGAGGCTTCGGAATCTATAACTTGTGTCTCAGAAAACGTTCAAAACATAGACAGTAGGAAGAGTCAGTCTTCTTGTACTTAAGTCGGCATTGTGCCTTTTGTATTTAATTCCGATGCAATTTCTGTGTTTCATCGTCAATAACAAGGTCCAAGGGATACAGTAATCCTGAAGTAAAGCATCGGAATCTATAACTAGTGTCACAGGAATGGTTCAAACCATAGACAGTAAGATGAGTCAGTCTTCTTGTACTTAAGTCGGCATTGTGCCTTTTGTATTTAATTCCGATGCAATATCTGTGTTTCATCGTCAATAAGAAGGTCAGAGGGATACAGTAAATTTGAAGTGAAGCATCGGAATCTATAACTAGTGTCACAGGAATGGTTCAAAACATAGACAGTCTGAAGAGTCAGTCTTCTTGTACTTAAGTCGACATTGTGCCTTTTCTATATAATTCCGATTCAATTTCTGTGTTTAATCGTCAATAAGAAGGTAAGAGGGATACAGTAAACCTGAAGTGAAGCACCGGAATCTTAAACCGGGCTCTCAGGAAAGGTTCATAACATAGAGAGTAAGAAGAGCCAGTCATCTTGAATTTGAGTCGGCATTGTGCCATTTTTATTTCATTCCGATGCAGTTTCTGTGTTTCATCGTCTATAGGAAGGTCAGAGGGAATCAGTAAACCTGAAGTGAAGCATCGGAATCTATAACTAGTGTAACACTAACGGGTCAAACCATAGACAGTAAGATGAGTCAGTCTTCTTGTACTTAAGTCGGCATTGTCCCTCATGTATTTAATTCCGATGCAATTTCTATGCTTCATCGTCAATAAGAAGGTCCAAGTGATACAGTAAACCTGAAGTGGAGCATCGGAAACTATAACTAGTGTCACCGGATTGGTTCAAAAGACAGACAGTAAGAAGTGTCAGTCTTCTTGTACTTACGTCGGCATTGTGCCTTTTGTATTTAATTCCGATGCAGTTTCTGTGTTTCTTCGTAAATAAGAAGGTCAGAGGGATACAGTAAACCTGATGTGAAGCATCGGAATCTATAACTAGTGTCACAGGAATGGTTCTAAACATAGACAGTAAGAAGAGCCTCTCTGTTTGTACTTAAGTCGGCATCGTGCCTTTTGTATTTAATTCCGATGCAATTTCTGTGTTTTATCATCAATAAGAAGGTCCAAGAGATCCAATAAACATATAGTGAAGCATCGGAATCTAAAACTGGTCTCACAGGACATGTTCACAACATAGTCAAAAAGGAGAGTCTTCTTGTACTTAAGTCGGCAATGTGCCTTTTGTATTTAATTCCGATGCAATTTCTGTGTTTCATCGTCAATAAGTAGGTAAGAGGGATATAGTAAACCTGAAGTGAAGCATCGGAATCTATTACTAGTGTCACAGGAACGGTTCAAAACATAGACAGTGGGAAGAGTCAGTCTTCTTGTACTTAAGTCAACATTGTGCCTTTTCTATATAATTCCGATTCAATTTCTGTGTTTAATCGTCAATATGAAGGTAAGAGGGATACAGTAAGTCTGAAGTGAAGCATTGGAACCTTTAACTAGTGTCACGGGAATGGGTCAAAACATAGACACTAGGAAGAGTTAGTCATCTTGTACTTAAGTCGGCATTGTGCCTTTTGTATTTACTTCCGATGCAATTTCTGTGTTTCATCGTCAATACGAAGGTCCAAGGGATACAGTAAACCTGAAGTGAAGCATTGGAATCTATAACTAGTGTCCCAGGAATGGTTCAAAACATAGACAGTAAGAAGAGTCAGTCTTCATGTGCTTAAATCGGCATTGTGCCTCTTGTATTTATTTCCGATGCAATTTCTATCTTTCATCGTCAATAAGAAGGTCCAAGTGATACAGTAAACCTGAAGTGGAGCATCGGAAACTATGACTAGTGTCACCAGAATGGTTCAAAACACAGACAGTAAGAAGAGTCAGTCTTCTTGTACTTACGTCGGCATTGTGCCGTTTGTATTTAATTCCGATGCAATTTCTGTGTTTCGTCGTCTATAAGAAGGTCCAAGGGATACAGTAAACCTGAAGTGAAGCACCGGAATCTAAAACCGGTCTCTCAGGAAAGGTTCAAAACATAGAGAGTAAGAAGAGCCAGTAATCTTGTATTTGAGTCAGCATTGTGCATTTTGTATTAATTCCGATGCAGTATCTGTGTTTCATCGTCAATATGAAGGTCAGAGGGTATCAGTAAACCTGAAGTGAAGCATCGTAATCCATAACTAGTGTCACAGGAATGGTTAATCATAGACAGTTGGAAGAGTCAGTCTTCTTGTACTTAAGCCGCCATTGTGCCTTTTGTACTTAATTCCGATGCAATTTCTGTGTTTCATCGTCAATAAGAAGGTCCAAGGGATACAGTAAACATATAGTGAAGCATCGGAATCTAAAACTTTTTTCACAGGTATTGTTCAAAACATAGTCAGTAAGAAGAGTCAGTCCTCTTGTACTTAAGTCCGCATTGTGCCTTTTGTATTTAATTCCGATGCAAATACTGTGTTTCATCGTCAAAAAGAAGATCAGAGGGATACAGTAAACCTGAAGTGAAGCATCGGAATTTATAAGTAGTATTACAGGAATGGTTCAAACATAGACTGTAAGAAGAGTCAGTCTTCCTGTACTGAAGTCGGCATTGTGCGTTTTCTATTTAATTCCTATGCAATTTCTGTGTTTCATCGTCAATAAGAATGTCAGAGGGATACAGTAAACCTGAAGTGAAACATCGGAATCTATAACTAGTGTCACAGGAATGGTTCAAAGCAGAGACACTAGGGAGAGTCAGTCTTCTTGTTCTTAAGTCGGCATTGTGCCTTTTCTATTTAATTCCGATGCAGTTCCTGTGTTTCGTCGTCAATAAGAAGGTCCAAAGGATACAGTAAACCTGAAGTGAAGCATTGGAACCTATAACTTGTGTCACAGAAAAAGTTCAAAACATAGTTAGTAAGAAGAGTCAGTCATCTTGTACTTAAGTGGGCATTGTGCCTTTTGTATTTAAGTCCGATGCAATTTCTGTGTTTCATTGTCAATAAGAAGGTCCAAGAGATACAGTAAACCTGAAGTGAAGCATCGGAATCTATAACTAGTGTCACAGGAATGGTTCAAAGCACACACAGCA
Organism: Schistocerca americana; assembly: GCF_021461395.2. NCBI lineage: Eukaryota > Metazoa > Arthropoda > Insecta > Orthoptera > Acrididae > Schistocerca > Schistocerca americana. The sequence continues at coordinate 855,224 of NW_025726104.1, forward strand.
AGAAGAGACAGTCTTCTTGTACTTAAGTCGGCATTGTGCCTTTTGTATTTAATTCCGATGCAATTTCTGTGTTTCATCGTCAATAAGTAGGTCCAAGGGGTACAGTAAACCTGAAGTGATGCATCGGAACCTATAACTAGTGTCACAGGAATGGTTCAAGTCATAAACAGTAGGAAGAGTCAGTCTTCTTGTACTTAAGTCGGCATTGTGATTTTGTATTTAATTCCGATGCAATTTCTGTGTTTCATCGTCAATAACAAGGTCCAAGGGATACAGTAAACGTGAAGTGAAGCATCGGAATCTATAACTAGTGTCACAGGAATGGTTCAAAACATAGACAGTAAGCAGAGTCAGTCTTCTTGTACTTAAGTCGGCATTGTGCCTTTTCTATTTAATTCCGATGCAATTTCTGTGTTTCGTCGTCTATTAGAAGGTCAGAGGGATACAGTAAACCTGAAGTGAAGCATCGCAATCCATAACTAGTGTCACAGGAATGGTTCAAACATACACAGCAAGGAAAATCAGTCTTCTTGTACTTAAGTGGGCATTGTGCCTTTTGTATTTAATTCCGAAGCAATTTCTGTGTTTCATCGTCAATAAGAAGGTCCAAGGGATACAGTGAACCTGACGTGAAGCATCGGAATCTATAACTAGTGTCCCAGGAATGGTTCAAAACATAGACAGTAAGAAGAGTCAGTCTTCTTGTACTTAAGTCGGCATTGTGCCTTTTGTATTTAATTCCGATGCAATCTCTGTGTTTCATCGTCAATAAGAATGTCCAAGGGATACAGTAAACGCATAGTGAATCATCGGAATCTAAAACTGGTCTCACAGGAAATATTCGAAACATAGTCAGTAAGAAGAGCCAGTCTTCTTGTACTTAATACGACATTGTGCAATTTCTATTTAATTCCGATGCAATTTCTGTGTTTCGTCGTCAATAAGATGGTCCAAGGGATACAGTAAACCTGAAGTGAAGCACCGGAATCTTAAACCGGGCTCTCAGGAAAGGTTCATAACATAGAGAGTAAGAAGAGCCAGTCATCTCGAATTTGAGTCGGCATTGTGCCTTTTTTATTTCATTCCGATGCAGTTTCTGTGTTTCATCGTCTATAGGAAGGTCAGAGGGAATCAGTAAACCTGAAGTGAAGCATCGGAATCTATAACTAGTGTAACAGGAACGGTTCAAACCATAGACAGTAGGAAGAGTCAGTCTTCTTGTACTCAAGTCCGCATTGTGCCTTTTGTATTTCATTCCGATGCAATTACTGTGTTTCATCATCAAAAAGAATGTCAGAGGGATACAGTAAACCTGAAGTGAAGCATCGGAACTATAACTAGTATTACAGGAATGGTTCAAAACATAGACTGTAAGAAGAGTCAGTCTTCCTGTACTTAGGTCGGCATTGTGACTTTTCTATTAAATTCCGAAGCAATTTCTGTGTTTCATCGTCAATATGAAGGTCAGAGGGAATCAGTAAACCTGAAGTGAAGCATCGTAATCTATAACTAGTGTCACTGGAATGGTTAAACATAGACAGTTGTAAGACACAGTCTTCTTGTACTTAAGTCGCCATTGTGCCTTTTGTACTTAATTCCGATGCAATTTCTGTGTATCATCGTCAATAAGAAGGTCCAAGGGATACAGTAAACATATAGTGAAGCATCGGAATCTAAAACTTTTCTCACAGGTATTGTTCAAAACATAGTCAGTAAGAAGAGTCAGTCCTCTTGTACTTAAGTCCGCATTGTGCCTTTTGTATTTAATTCCGATGCAATTACTGTGTTTCATCGTCAAAAAGAAGGTCAGAGGGATACAGTAAACCTGAAGTGAAGCATCGGAATCTATAACTAGTATTACAGGAATGGTTCAAAACATAGACTGTAAGAAGAGTCAGTCTTCCTGTACTTAAGTCGGCATTGTGCCTTTTCTATTTAATTCCGATGCAATTTCTGTGTTTCATCGTCAATAAGAATGTCAGAGGGATACAGTAAACCTGAAGTGAAGCATCGGAATCTATAACTAGTGTCACAGAAATGGTTCAAAGCAGAGACACTAGGGAGAGTCAGTCTTCTTTTACTTAAGTCGGCATTGTGCCTTTTCTATTTAATTCCGATGCACTTTCTGTGTTTCGTCGTCAATAAGAAGGTCCAAGGGATACAGTAAACCTGAAGTGAAGCATTGGAACCTATAACTTGTGTCACAGAAAACGTTCAAAACATAGACAGTAAGAAGAGTCAGTCATCTTGTACTTAAGTCGGCATTGTGCCTTTTGTATTTAATTCCGATGCAATTTCTGTGTTTCATTGTCAATAAGAAGGTCCAAGGGATACAGTAAACCTGAAGTGAAACATCGGAATCTATAACTGGTGTCACAGGAATGGTTCAAAGCATACACAGCAAGAAGAGACAGTCTTCTTGTACTTAAGTCGGCATCGTGCCTTTTGTATTTAATTCCGATGCAATTTCTGTGTTTCATCGTCAATAAGATAGTCCAAGGGATACAGTAAAACTGACGTGAAGCACCGGAATCTAAAACCGGGCTCTCAGGAAAGGTTCATAACATAGAGAGTAATAAGAGCCAGTCATCTTGAATTTGAGTCGGCATTGTGATTTTTATTTCTCATTCCGATGCAGTTTCTGTGTTTCATCGTCAATAGGAAGGTCAGAGGGAATCAGTAAACCTGAAGTGAAGCATCGGAATCTATAACTAGTGTAACAGGAACAGTTCAAACCATAGACAGTCGGAAGAGTCAGTCTTCTTGTACTTAAGTCGGCATTGTGCCTTTTCTATTTAATTCCGATGCAATTTCTGTGTTTAATCGTCAATAACAAGGTCCAAGGGATACAGTAATCCTGAAGTAAAGCATCGGAATCTATAACTAGTGTCACAGGAATGGTTCAAACCATAGACAGTAAGATGAGTCAGTCTTCTTGTACTTAAGTCGGCATTGTGCCTTTTGTATTTAATTCCGATGCAATATCTGTGTTTCATCGTCAATAAGAAGGTCAGAGGGATACAGTAAATTTGAAGTGAAGCATCGGAATCTATAACTAGTGTCACAGGAGTGGTTCAAAACATAGACAGTAAGAAGAGTGAGTCTTCTTGTACTTAAGTCGGCATTGTGCCCTTTGTATTTAATTCCGATGCAATTTCTGTGTTTCATCGTCAATAAGATTGTCAGAGGGATACAGTAAACCTGAAGTGAAGCATCGGAATCTATAACTAGTGTCACAGGAATGGTTCAAAGCATAGACAGTTGGAAGAGTCAGTCTTCTTGTGTTTAAGTCGGCATTGTGCCTTTTCTATTTAATTCCGATGCAATATCTGTGTTTCATCGTCAATAAGAAGGTCCAAGGGATACAGTAAACCTGAAGTGAAACATCGGAATCTATATCTAGTGTCACAGGAATAGTTCAAAGCATAGAAAATATGATGAGTCAGTCTTCTTGTACTTAAGTCCGCACTGTGCCTTTTGTATTTAATTCCGATGCACTTTCTGTGTTTCGTCGTTAATAAGCAGGTCCAAGGGATACAGTAAACCTGATGTGAAGCATCGGAATCTATAACTTGTGTCACAGAAATGGTTCAAAACATAGACAGTAAGAAGAGTCAGTCTTCTTGTACTTAAGTCGGCATTGTGCCTGTTCTATTTAATTGCGATGCAATTTCTGTATTTTGTCGTCAATAAGAATGTCACAGGGATACAGTAAACCTGAAGTGAAGCATGGGAATCTGTGACTAGTGTCACAGGAATGGTTCAAAGCATAAACAGCAAGAAGAGTCAGTCTTCTTGTACATAAGTCGGTATTGTGGGTTTTGTATTTAATTCCGATTCCATTTCTGTGCTTCATCGTCAATAAGAAGGTCAGAGGGATACAGTAAACCTGAAGTGAAGCATCGGAATCTATAATAAGTGCCACAGGAATGGTTCAAAGCATACACAGCAGGAAGAGTCAGTCTTCTTGTACTTAAGTCGGCACTGTGCCTTTTGTATTTAATTCCGATGCAATTTCTGTGTTTCATCGTCAATAAGAAGGTCCAAGGGATACGGTAACCCTGAAGTGATGCATCGGAATCTATAACTAGTGTCACAGGAATGGTTGAAGACATAGACAGTAGGAAGAGTCAGTCTTCTTGTAGTTAAGTCGGCATTGTGACTTTTCGATTTAATTCCGATGCAATCTCTGTGTTTCGTCGTCAATAAGAAGGTCAGAGGGTTACAGTAAACCTGAAGTGAAACATCGGAATCTATATCTAGTGTCACAGGAATGGTTCAAAACATAAACAGCAAGAAGAGTCAGTCTTCTTGTACTTAAGTCGGCATTGTGCCCTTTGTATTTAATTCCGATGCAATTTCTGTGTTTCATCGTCAATAAGAAGGTCCAAGTGATACAGTAAACATATAGTGAAGCATCGGAATCTAAAACTTTTCTCACAGGAAATGTTCACAACATAGTCAGTAAGAAGAGTCAGTCTTCTTGTACTTAAGTCGGCATTGTGCATTTTGTATTTAATTCCGATGCAATTTCTATGTTTGATCATCATTAAGAAGGTCAGAGGGTTACAGTAAACCTCAAGTGAAGCACCGGAATCTATAACTAGTGTCACAGGAACGGTTCAAAACATAGACAGTAGGAAGAGTCAGTCTTCTTGTACTTAAGTCGGCATTGTGCCTTTTCTGTTTATTTCCGATGCAATTTCTGTGTTTCGTCGTCAATAAGAAGGTCCAAGGGATACAGTAAAACTGAAGTGAAACATCGGAATCTATATCTAGTGTCACAGGAATGGTTCAAAACATAGACAATAAGAAGAGTCAGTCTTCTTGTACTCAAGTCCGCAATTTGCCTTTTGTATTTAATTCCGATGCAATTACTGTGTTTCATCGTCAAAAAGAATGTCTAAGGGATACAGTAAACGCATAGTGAAGCATCGGAATCTAAAACTGGTCTCACAGGAAATATTCAAATCATAGTCAGTAAGAAGAGTCAGTCTTCTTGTACTTAAGTCGACATTGTGCATTTTCTATTTAATTCCGATGCAATTTCTGTGTTTCGTCGTCAATAAGATGGTCCAAGGGATACAGTAAACCTGAATTGAAGCACCGGAATCAAAAACCGGGCTCTCAGGAAAGGTTCATAACATAGAGAGTAAGAAGAGCAAGTCATCTTGAATTTGAGTCGGCATTGTGCCTTTTTTATTTCATTCCGATGCAGTTTCTGTGTTTCATCGTCTATAGGAAGGTCAGAGGGAATCAGTAAACCTGAAGTGAAGCATCGGAATCTATAACTAGTGTAACAGGAACGGTTCAAACCATAGACAGTAGGAAGAGTCAGTCTTCTTGTACTTAAGTCGGCATTGTGCCTTTTCTATTTAATTCCCATGCAATTTCTGTGTTTCGTCGTCAATAAGAAGGTCAGAGGGATACAGTAAACCTAAAGTGAAGCATCGGAATCTATAACTAGTATTACAGGAATGGTTCAAAACATAGACTGTAAGAAGAGTCAGTCTTCCTGTACTTCGGTCGGCATTGTGACTTTTCTATTTAATTCCGAAGCAATTTCTGTGTTGCATCGTCAATATGAAGGTCAGAGGGAATCAGTAAACCTGAAGTGAAGCATCGTAATCTATAACTAGTGTCACAGGAATGGTTAAACATAGACAGTTGGAAGAGTCAGTCTTCTTGTACTTAAGTCGCCATTGTGCCTTTTGTACTTAATTCCGATGCAATTTCTGTGTTTCATCGTCAATAAGAAGGTCCAAGGGATACAGTAAACATATAGTGAAGCATCGGAATCTAAAACTTTTCTCACAGGTATTGTTCAAATCATAGTCAGTAAGAAGAGTCAGTCCTCTTGTACTTAAGTCCGCATTGTGCCTATTGTATTTAATTCCGAAGCAATTACTGTGTTTCATCGTCAAAAAGAAGGTCAGAGGGATGCAGAAAACCTGAAGTGAAGCATCGGAATCTATAACTAGTATTACAGGAATGGTTCAAACATAGACTGTAAGAAGAGTCAGTCTTCCTGTACTTAAGTCGGCATGTGCCTTTTCTATTTAATTCCGATGCAATTTCTGTGTTTCATCGTCAATAAGAATGTCAGAGGGATACAGTAAACCTGAAGTGAAGCATCGGAATCTATAACTAGTGTCACAGGAATGGTTCAAAACAGAGACACTAGGGAGAGTCAGTCTTCTTGAACTTAAGTCGGCATTGTGCCTTTTCTATTTAATTCCGATGCACTTTCTTTGTTTCGTCGTCAATAAGAAGGTCCAAGGGATACAGTAAACCTGAAGTGAAGCATTGGAACCTATAACTTGTGTCACAGAAAACGTTCAAAACATAGACAGTAAGAAGAGTCAGTCATCTTGTACTTAAGTCGGCATTGTGCCTTTTGTATTTAATTCCGATGCAATTTCTGTGTTTCATTGTCAATAAGAAGGTCCAAGGGATACAGTAAAGCTGAAGTGAAGCATCGGAATCTATAACTAGTGTCACAGGAATGGTTCAAAGCATACACAGCAAGAAGAGTCAGTCTTCTTGTACTTAAGTCGGCATTGTGCCTTTTGTATTTAATTCCGATGCAATTTCTGTGTTTCATCGTCAATAAGTAGGTCCAAGGGATACAGTAAACCTGAAGTGATGCATCGGAACCTATAACTAGTGTCACAGGAATGGTTCAAGTCATAAACAGTAGGAAGAGTCAGTCTTCTTGTACTTAAGTCTTCATTGTGCTTTTGTATTTAATTCCGATGCAATTTCTGTGTTTCATCGTCAATAACAAGCTCCAAGGGATACAGTAAACGTGAAGTGAAGCTTCGGAATCTATAACTAGTGTCACAGGAATGGTTCAAAACATAGACAGTAAGCAGAGTGAGTCTTCTTGTACTTAAGTCGGCATTGTGCCTTTTCTATTTAATTCCGATGCAATTTCTGTGATTCTTCGTATATTAGAAGGTCAGAGGGATACAGTAAACCTGAAGTGAAGCATTGCAATCCATAACTAGTGTCACAGGAATGGTTCAAAACATACACAGCAAGAAGAGTCAGTCTTCTTGTACTTAAGTGGGCATTGTGCCTTTTGTATTTAATTCCGATGAAATTTCTGTGTTTCATCGTCAATAAGAAGGTCCAAGGGATACAGTAAACCTGAAGTGAAGCATCGGAATCTATAACTAGTGTCCCAGGAATGGTTCAAAACATAGACAGTAAGAAGAGTCAGTCTTCTTGTACTTAAGTCGGCATTGTGCCTTTTGTATTTAATTCCGATGCAATCTCTGTGTTTCATCATCAATAAGAATGTCCAAGGGATACAGTAAACGCATAGTGAAGCATCGGAATCTAAAACTGGTCTCACAGGAAATATTCAAATCATAATCAGTAAGAAGAGTCAGTCTTCTTGTACTTAAGTCGACATTGTGCATTTTCTATTTAATTCCGATGCAATTTCTGTGTTTCGTCGTCAATAAGATGGTCCAAGGGATACAGTAAACCTGAATTGAAGCACCGGAATCTAAAACCGGGCTCTCAGGAAAGGTTCATAACATAGAGAGTAAGAAGAGCCAGTCATCTTGAATTTGAGTCGGCATTGTGCCTTTTTTATTTCATTCCGATGCAGTTTCTGTGTTTCATCGTCTATAGGAAGGTCAGAGGGAATCAGTAAACCTGAAGTGAAGCATCGGAATCTATAACTAGTGTAACAGGAACGGTTCAAACCATAGACAGTAGGAAGAGTCAGTCTTCTTGTACTTAACTCAGCATTGTGCCTTTTCTATTTAATTCCAATGCAATTTCTGTGTTTCGTCGTCAATAAGAAGGTCCAAGGGATACAGTAAACCTGAAGTGAAACATCGGAATCTATATCTAGTGTCACAGGAATGGTTCAAAACATAGACAATAAGAAGAGTCAGTCTTCTTGTACTCAAGTCCGCATTGTGCCTTTTGTATTTCATTCCGATGCAATTACTGTCTTTCATCGTCCAAAAGAAGGTCAGAGGGATACAGTAAACCTGAAGTGAAGCATCGGAATCTATAACTAGTATTACAGGAATGGTTCAAAACATAGACTGTAAGAAGAGTCAGTCTTCCTGTACTGCGGTCGGCATTGTGACTTTTCTATTTAATTTCGAAGCAATTTCTGTGTTGCATCGTCAATATGAAGGTCAGAGGGAATCAGTAAACCTGAAGTGAAGCATTGTAATCTGTAACTAGTGTCACAGGAATGGTTAAACATAGACAGTTGGAAGAGTCAGTCTTCTTGTACTTAAGTCGCCATTGTGCCTTTTGTACTTAATTCCGATGCAATTTCTGTGTTTCATCGTCAATAAGAAGGTCCAAGGGATACAGTAAACATATAGTGAAGCATCGGAATCTAAAACTTTTCTCACAGGTATTGTTCAAATCATAGTCACTAAGAGTCAGTCCTCTTGTACTTAAGTCCGCATTGTGCCTATTGTATTTAATTCCGAAGCAATTACTGTGTTTCATCGTCAAAAAGAAGGTCAGAGGGATGCAGAAAACCTGAAGTGAAGCATCGGAATCTATAACTAGTATTACAGGAATGGTTCAAAACATAGACTGTAAGAAGAGTCAGTCTTCCTGTACTTAAGTCGGCATTGTGCCTTTTCTATCTAATTCCGATGCAATTTCTGTGTTTCATCGTCAATAAGAATGTCAGAGGGATACAGTAAACCTGAAGTGAAGCATCGGAATCTATAACTAGTGTCACAGGAATGGTTCAAAGCAGAGACACTAGGGAGAGTCAGTCTTCTTGTACTTAAGTCGGCATTGTGCCTTTTCTATTTAATTCCGATGCACTTTCTGTGTTTCGTCGTCAATAAGAAGGTCCATGGGATACAGTAAACCTGAAGTGAAGCATCGGAATCTATAACTTGTGTCTCAGAAAACGTTCAAAACATAGACAGTAGGTCTTCCTACTGTCAGTCTTCTTGTACTTAAGTCGGCATTGTGCCTTTTGTATTTAATTCCGATGCAATTTCTGTGTTTCATCGTCAATAACAAGGTCCAAGGGATACAGTAATCCTGAAGTAAAGCATCGGAATCTATAACTAGTGTCACAGGAATGGTTCAAAACATAGACAGTAAGAAGAGTCAGTCTTCTTGTACTTAAGTCGGCATTGTGCCTTTTGTATTTAATTCCGATGCAATATCTGTGTTTCATCGGCAATAAGAAGTTCAGAGGGATACGGTAACCCTGAAGTGGTGCATCGGAATCTATAACTAGTGTCACAGGAATGGTTCAAGACATAGACAGTGGGAAGAGTCAGTCTTCTTGTAGTTAAGTCGGCATTGTGCCTTTTCTATTTAATTGCGATGCAATTTCTGTATTTTGTCCTCAATAAGAATGCCACAGGGATACAGTAAACCTGAAGTGAAGCATGGGAATCTACGACTAGTGTCACAGGAACAGTTCAAAACATAAACAGCAAGAAGAGTAAGTCTTCTTGTACTTAAGTAAGCATTGTGCCTTTTGTATTTAATTCCGATTCCATTTCTGTGCTTCATCGTCAATAAGAAGGTCAGAGGGATACAGTAAACCTGAAGTGAAGCATCGGAATCTATAACAAGTGTCACAGGAATGGTTCAAAGCATACACAGCAGGAAGAGTCAGTCTTCTTGTACTTAAGTCGGCATTGTGCGTTTTCTATTTAATTCCGATGCAATCTCTGTGTTTCGTCGTCAATAAGAAGGTCAGAGGGATACAGTAAACCTGAAGTGAAGCATCGGAATCTATAACTAGTGTCCCAGGAATGGTTAAAACATAGACAGTAAGAAGAGTCAGTCTTCTTGTTCTTAAGTCGGCATTGTGCCTTTTGTATTTAATTCCGATGCAATTTCTGTGTTTCATCGTCAATAAGAAGGTCCAAGGGATACAGTAAACATATAGTGAAGCATGGGAATCTAAAACTTTTCTCACAGGAAATGTTCACAACATAGTCAGTAAGAAGAGTCAGTCTTCTTGTACTTAAGTCGGCATTGTGCATTTTGTATTTAATTCCGATGCAATTTCTATGTTTGATCATCATTAAGAACTTCAGAGGGTTACAGTTAACCTAAAGTGAAGCATCGGAATCTATAACTAGTGTTACAGGAATGGTTCAAAACATACACAGCAAGAAGAGTCAGTCTTCTTGTACTTAAGTCGGCATTCTGCCTCTTGTATTTAATTCCGATGCAATTTCTGTGTTTCATCGTCAATAAGATGGTCGAAGGGATACAGTAAACCTGAAGTGAAGCATCGGAATCTATAACTAGTGTCCCAGGAATGTTTCAAAACATAGACAGTAGGAAGAGTCAGTCTTCTTGTACTTAAGACGGCATTGTGCGTTTTCTATTTAATTCCGATGCAATTTCTGTGTTTCGTCGTCAATAAGAAGGTCAGAGGGATACAGTAAACCTAAAGTGAAGCATCGGAATCTATAACTAGTGTTACAGGAATGGTTCAAAACATACACAGCAAGAAGAGTCAGTCTTCTTGTACTTAAGTCGGCATTCTGCCTCTTGTATTTAATTCCGATGCAATTTCTGTGTTTCATCGTCAATAAGATGGTCGAAGGGATACAGTAAACCTGAAGTGAAGCATCGGAATCTATAACTAGTGTCCCAGGAATGTTTCAAAACATAGACAGTAGGAAGAGTCAGTCTTCTTGTACTTATTTCGGCATTGTGCCTTTTATATTTCATTCGGATGCTGTTTCTGTGTTTCATCGTCAATTGGAAGGTCAGAGGGAATCAGTAAGCCTGAAGTGAAGCATCACATAGACAGTAGGACAAGTCAGTCTTCTTGTACTTATGTCGCCATTGTGCCTTCTGTATTTAATTCCGATGCAATTTCTGTTTTTCATCGTCAATAACAAGGTCAGAGGGATACAGTAAACCTGAAGTGAAGCATCGGAATCTATAACTAGTGTAACAGGAACGGTTCAAAACATAGACAGTAGGAAGAGTCAGTCTTCTTGTACTTAAGCCGGCATTGTGCCTTTACTATTTAATTCCGATGCAATTTCTGTGTTTTATCGTCAATAAGAAGGTCAGAGGGATACAGTAAACCTGAAGTGAAGCATCGGAATCTATAACTAGAGTCACAGGAATGGTTCAAAGCATAGACAGTAGGAAGAGTCAGTCTTCTTGTACTTAATTCGGCATTGTGGCTTTTCTATTTAATTCCGATACAATTTCTGTGTTTCGACGTCAATAAAAAAGTCAGAGGGATACAGTAAACCTGAAGTGAAGCATCGGAATCCATAACAAGTGTCATAGGAATGGTTCAAAGCATACACAGCAAGAAGAGTCAGTCTTCTTGTACTTAAGTCGGCATTGTGCCTTTTGTATTTAATTCCGATGCAATTTCTGTGTTTTATCGTCAATAAGAAGCTCCAAGGGATACAGTAAACCTGAAGTGATGCATCGGAATCTATAACTAGTGTCACAGGAATGGTTCATGACATAGACAGTAGGAAGAGTCAGTCTTCTTGTACTTAAGTAGGCATTGTGCGTTTTGTATTTAATTCCGATGCAATTTCTGTATTTCATCGTCAATAACAAGGTCCAAGGGATACAGTAAACCTGAAGTGAAGCATCGGAATCTATAACTAGTGTCACAGGAATGGTTCAAAATATAGACAGTGGGCAGAGTCAGTCTTCTTGTACTTAAGTCGGCATTGTGCCTTTTGTATTTAATTCCGATGCAATTACTGTGTTTCCTCGTCAATAAGAAGGTCAGAGGGATACAGTAAATTTGAAGTGAAGCATCGGAATCCTTAACTAGTGTTACAGAAATGGGTCAAACATAGACTGTAAGAGAGTCAGTCTTTTTGTACTTAAGTCGGCATTGTACCTTTTCTATTTAATTCCGATGCAATTTGTGTGTTTCATCGTCAATAAGATTGTCAGAGGGATACAGTAAACCTGAAGTGTAGCATCGGAATCTATAACTAGTGTCACAGGAATGGTTCAAAACATAGATAATAGGAAGATTCAGTCTTCTTGTACTTAAGTCGGCATTGTGCCTTTTCTATTTAATTCCGATGCAATTTCTGTGTTTCATCGTCAATAAGAGGGTCAGAGGGATACAGAAACCTGAAGTGAAGCATCGGAATCTATAACTAGTGTCACAGGAATGGTTCAAAGCACAGGCAGTAGGAAGAGTCAGTTTTGTTGTACTTATGTCGGCACTGTGCCTTTTCTATTTAATTCCGATGCAATTTCTGTGTTTCGTCGTCAATAACAAGGTCAGAGGGATACAGTAACCCTGAAGAGAAGCAACGGAATCTATAACTAGTGTCACAGGAATGGTTCAAAACATACACAGCAAGAAGAGTCAGTTTTCTTGTACTTAAGTTGGCATTGTGCATTTTGTATTTAATTCCGATGCAATTTCTGTGTTTCATCGTCAATAAGAAGCTCCAAGGGATACAGTAAACGCATAGTGAAACATCGGAATCTAAAACTGGTCTCACAGGAAATGCTCAAATCATAGTCAGTAAGAAGAGTCAGTCATCTTGTACTTAAGTCGGCATTGTGCATTTTATATTTAATTCCGATGCAAATTCTGTGTTTCGTCGTCAATAAGAAGGTCCAAGGGATACAGTAAACCTGAAGTGAAGTACCGGAATCTAAAACCGGTCTCTCAGGAAAGGTTCAAAACATAGAGAGTAAGAAGAGCCAGTCATCTTGTATTTGAGTCGGCATTGTGCCTTTAGTATTTAATTCCGATGCAGTTTCTGTGTTTCATCGTCAATAGTAAGGTCAGAGGGAATCAGTAAACCTGAAGTGAAGCATCGCAAACTTTAACTAGTGTCACAGGAATGGTTAAAACATAGACAGTAGGAAGAGTCAGTCTTCTTGTACTTAAGTCGCCATTGTGCCCTTTGTATTTAATTCCGGTGCAATTTCTGTGTTTCATCGTCAATAAGAAGGCCAGGGATAAAGTAAACATATAGTGAAGCATCGGAATCTAAAACTGGTCTCACAGAAAATGTTCTTATCATAGTCAGTAAGAAGAGTCAGTCTACTTGTACTTATGTCGGCGTTGTGCCTTTTCTATTTAATTCCGATGCAATTTCTGTGTTTCGTCGTCAATAAGAAGGTCCTAGGGATACAGTAAACCTGAAATGAAGCATCGGAATCTATAACTAGTGTTACAGGAATGGTTCAAACATAGACAGTAAGAAGTGGCAGTCTTCTTGTACTTAAGTCGGTATTGTACCTTTTGTATATAATTCCGATGCAATTTTTGTGTTTCATCGTCAATAAGAAGCTCCAAGGGTACAGTAAACGCATAGTGATGCATCGGAATCTAAAACTGATCTCACAGGAAATGTTCAAATCATAGTCAGTAAGAAGAGTCAGTCTTCTTGTACTTAATTCGGTATTGTGCCTTTTGTATTTAATTCCGATGCAATTTCTGTGTTTCATCGTCAATAAGAAGGTCAGAGGGTTACAGTAAACCTGAAGTGAAGTATCGGAATCTATAACTAGTGTCACACGAATGGTTTAAACATAGACACTAGGAAGAGTCAGTCTTCTTGTACTTAAGTCGGCATTGTGCCTTTTGTATTTAATTCCGATGCAATTTCTGTGATTCATCGTCATTAAGAAGATCAGAGGGATACAGTAAACCTGATGTGAAGCATCGGAACCTTTAACTAGTGTAACGGGAATTGGTCAAAACATAGACACTAGGAAGTGTTAGTCTTCTTGTACTTAAGTCGGCATTGTGCCTTTTGTATTTAATTCCGATGCAATTTCTGTGTTTCATCGTCAATAAGAAGGTCCAAGGGATACAGTAATCCTGAACTGAATCATCGAAATCTATAACTAGTGTCCCAGGAATGGTTCAAAACATAGACAGTAAGAAGAGTCAGTCTTCTTGTACTTAAGTCGGCATTGTGCTTTTGTATTTAATTCCGATGCAATTTCTGTGTTTCATCGTCAATAACAAGGTCCAAAGGATACAGAAAACGTGAAGTGAAGCATCGGAATCTATAACTAGTATCACAGGAATGGTTCAAAACATAGACAGTAAGCAGAGTCAGTCTTCTTGTACTTAAGTCGGCATTGTGCCTTTTGTATTTAATTGCGATGCAATTACTGTGTTTCATCGTCAAAAAGAAGGTCAGAGGGATACAGTAAATTTGAAGTGAAGCATCGGAATTTTTAACTAGTGTTACAGGAATGGTTCAAACATGGACTGTAAGAAGAGTCAGTCTTCTTGTACTTAAGTCGGCATTGTGCCTTTTCTATTTAATTCCGATGCAATTTGTGTGTTTCATCGTCAATAAAATTGTCAGAGGGATACAGTAAACCTGAAGTGAAGCATCGGAAACTATAACTAGTGTCACAGGAATGGTTCAAAACATAGACACTAGGAAGAGTCAGTCTTCTTGTACTTAAGTCGGCATTGTGCCTTTTCTATTTAATTCCGATGTAATTTCTGTGTTTCGTCGTCAATAAGAAAGTCCAAGGGATACAGTAAACCTGAAGTGAAGCATCGGTATCTATAACTAGTGTCACAGAAAAGGTTCAAAGCATAGACAGTAAGAGGAGTCTGTCTTCTTGTACTTAAGTCGGGATTGTGCCTTTTGTAGTTAATTCCGATGCACTTTCTGTGTTTCATCGTCAATAAGAAGGTCTGAGGAATACAGTAAACCTGAAGTGAAGCATCGGAATCTATAACTAGTGTCACAGGAATGATTCCAAGCATAGACAGTAGGAAGAGTCAGTCTTCTTGTACTTAAGTCGGCATTTTGCCTTTTCTATTTAATTCCGATGCAATTTCTGTGTTTCGTCGTCTATTAGAAGGTCAGAGGGATACAGTAAACCTGAAGTGAAGCATCACAATCCATAACTAGTGTCACAGGAATGGTTCAAAACATACACAGCAAGAAGTATCAGTCTTCTTGTACTTAAGTCGGCATTGTGCCTTTTCTCTTTAATTCCGATGCAATTTGTGTGTTTCATTGTCAATAAGTTTGTCAGAGTGGTACAGTAAACCTGAAGTGTAGCATCGGAATCTATAACTAGTGTCACAGGAATGGTTCAAAACGTAGACACTAAGAAGAGTCAGTCTTCTTGTACTTAAGTCGGCATTGTGCCTTTTCTATTTAATTTCGATGCAATATCTGTGTTTCATCGTCAATAACAAGGTCCAAGTGATACAGTAAATTTGAAGTGAAGCATCGTAATCTATAACTAGTATCACAGAAATGGTTCTAAACATAGACAGTAAGAAGAGCCTGTCTTCTTGTACTTAAGTCGGCATCGTGATTTTTGTATTTAATTCCGATGCAATTTCATTGTTTCGTCGTCTATTAGAAGGTCAGAGGGATACAGTAAACCTGAAGTGAAGCATCGCAATTCATAACTAGTGTCACAGGAATGGTTCAAAACATACACAGCAAGAAGAGTCAGTCTTCTTGTACTTAAGTCGGCATTGTGCCTTTTGTATTTAATTCCGTTGCAATTTCTGTGTTTCATTGTCAATAAGAAAGTCCAAGGGATACAGTAAACCAGAAGTGAAGCATCGGAATCTATAACTAGTGTCGCAGGAATGGTTCAAAACATAGACAGTGAGAAGAGTCAGTCTTCTTGTACTAAAGTCGGCATTGTGCCTTTTGTATTTAATTCCGATGCAATCTCTGTGTTTCATCGTCAATAAGAAGGTCCAAGGGATACAGTAAACCTGAAGTGAAACATCGGAATCTATATCTAGTGTCACAGGAATGGTTCAAAACATAGACAATAAGAAGAGTCTGTCTTCTTGTACTTAAGTCGGCATTGTGCCTTTTCTATTTAATTGCGATGCAATTTGTGTGTTTCATTGTCAATACGATTGTCAGTGTGGTACAGTAAACCTGAAGTGTAGTATCGCAATCTATTACTAGTGTCACAGGAATGGTTCAAAACATAGACACTAGGAAGAGTCAGTCTTCTTGTACTTAAGTCGGCATTGTGCCTTTTCTATTTAATTTCGATGCAATTTCTGTGTTTCGTCGTCAATAAGAAGGTCCAAGGGATACAGTAAACCTGAAGTGAAGCATCATAATCTATAACTAGTGTCACAGACAAGTTTCAAAGCATAGACGGTAAGAAGAGTCTGTCTTCTTGTACTAAAGTCGGCATTGTGCCTTTTGTATTTAATTCCGATGAATTTCTGTGTTTCATCGTCAAAAAGAAGGTCAGAGTGATACTGTAAACCTGAAGTGAAGCATCGGAATCTATAAGTAGTGTCACAGGAACGGTTCAAAGCACAGACAGTAGGAAGAGTCAGTCTTCTTGTACTTAAGTCGGCACTGTGCCTTTTCTATTTTATTCCGATGCAATTTCTGTGTTTCGTCGTCAATAAGAAGGTCAGAGGGATACAGTAAACCTGAAATGAAGCATCGGAATCTATAACTAGTATTACAGTAATAATTCTAACATACACAGTAAGTAGAGGCAGTCTTCTTGTACTTAAGTCGGCATTGTACCTTTTGTACATAATTCCGAAGCAATTTTTGTGCTTCATCGTCAATAAGCTGGTCCAAGGGATACAGTAAACCTGAAGTGAAGCATCGGAATCTATAACTAGTGTCACAGGAATGGTTCAAAACATAGACAGTAAGAAGAGGCAGTCTTCTTGTACTTAAGGCGGCATTGTGCCTTTTCTATTTAATTCCGACGCAATTTCTGTGTTTCATCGTCGATACGAAGGTCCAAGGGATACAGTAAACCTGAAGTGAAGCATCGGAATCTATAATTAGAGTCACTGGAATGGTTCAAAATATAGACAGTAAGAAGAGTCAGTCATCTTGTACTTAAGTCGGCATTGTGCCTTTTGTACATAATTCCGATGCAATTTCTGTGTTTCATCGTCAATAAGAAGGTCAGAGGGATACAGTTAATATGAAGTGAAGCATCGGAATCTATAACTAGTGACACAGGAATGGTGCAAAACAGAGAAAGTAGGAAGAGTCAGTCTTCTTGTACTTAAGTCGGCATTGTGCCTTTTCTATTTAATTGCGATGCAAATTCTGTGTTTCGTCGTCACTAAGAAGGTCCAAGGGATACTGTAAACCTGAAGTGAAGCTTCGGAATCTATAACTAGTGTCACAGGAATGGTTCAAAACATAGACAGTAGGAAGAGTCAGTCTACTTGTACTTAAGTCGGCATTGTGCCTTATCTATTTAATTCCGATGCAATATCTGTGTTTCGTCGTCAGTAAGAAGGTCAGAGGGATACAGTAAACCTGAAGTGAAGCATCGGAATCTGTAACTAGTGTCACAGGAATGGTTGAAAACATACACAGTAAGAAGAATCAGTCTTCTTGTACTTAAGTCGGCATTGTGCCTTTTGTATTTACTTCCGATGCAATTTCTGTGTTTCATCGTCAATAAGAAGGTCCAAGGGATACAGAAAACGCATAGTGACGCATCGGAATCTAAAACCGGACTTACAGGAAATGTTCAAATCATAGTCAGTAAGAAGATTTAGTCTTCTTGTACTTAAGTCGGCATTGTGCCTTTTGTATTTAAGTCCGATGCAATTTCTGTGTTTCATCGTCAATAAGAAGGTGCAAGGGATACAGTAAACATATAGTGAAGCATCGGAATCTAAAACTGGTCTCACAGGAAATGTTCACAACATAGTCAGTAAGAAGAGTATGTCTTCTTGTACTTATGTAGGCATTGTGCGTTTTGTATTTAATTCCGATGCAATTTATGTGTTTCATCATCAATAAGAAGGTCAGAGGGATACAGTAAAACTGAAGTGAAGCATCGGAATCCATAACTAGTGTCACAGGAATGGTTCAAAACATAGACAGTAGGAAGAGTCAGTCTTCTTGTACTTAAGTCGGCATTGTTCCTTTTGTATTTAATTCCGATGCAATATCTGTGTTTCATCGTCAATAAGATGTTCAGAGGGATACAGTAAACCTGAAGTGAAGCTTCGGAATCTATAACTAGTGTCACAGGAATGGTTCAAAACATAGACAGTAAGAAGAGTAAGTCCTCTTGTACTTAAGTCGGCATTGTGCCCTTTGTATTTAATTCCGATGCAATATCTGTGTTTCATCGTCAATAAGAAGGTCAGAGGGATACAGTAAACCTGAAGTGAAGCATCGGAATCTATAACTAGTGTCACAGGAATGGATCAAAACATAGACATTAGGAAGAGTCAGTCTTCTTGTACTTAAGTCGGCATTGTGCCTTTTCTATTTAATTGCGATGCAATTTGTGTGTTTCATTGTCAATACGATTGTCAGTGTGGTACAGTAAACCTGAAGTGTAGTATCGCAATCTATTACTAGTGTCACAGGAATGGTTCAAAACATAGACACTAGGAAGAGTCAGTCTTCTTGTACTTAAGTCGGCATTGTGCCTTTTCTATTTAATTTCGATGCAATTTCTGTGTTTCGTCGTCAATAAGAAGGTCCAAGGGATACAGTAAACCTGAAGTGAAGCATCATAATCTATAACTAGTGTCACAGACAAGTTTCAAAGCATAGACGGTAAGAAGAGTCTGTCTTCTTGTACTAAAGTCGGCATTGTGCCTTTTGTATTTAATTCCGATGAATTTCTGTGTTTCATCGTCAAAAAGAAGGTCAGAGTGATACTGTAAACCTGAAGTGAAGCATCGGAATCTATAAGTAGTGTCACAGGAACGGTTCAAAGCACAGACAGTAGGAAGAGTCAGTCTTCTTGTACTTAAGTCGGCACTGTGCCTTTTCTATTTTATTCCGATGCAATTTCTGTGTTTCGTCGTCAATAAGAAGGTCAGAGGGATACAGTAAACCTGAAATGAAGCATCGGAATCTATAACTAGTATTACAGTAATAATTCTAACATACACAGTAAGTAGAGGCAGTCTTCTTGTACTTAAGTCGGCATTGTACCTTTTGTACATAATTCCGAAGCAATTTTTGTGCTTCATCGTCAATAAGCTGGTCCAAGGGATACAGTAAACCTGAAGTGAAGCATCGGAATCTATAACTAGTGTCACAGGAATGGTTCAAAACATAGACAGTAAGAAGAGGCAGTCTTCTTGTACTTAAGGCGGCATTGTGCCTTTTCTATTTAATTCCGACGCAATTTCTGTGTTTCATCGTCGATACGAAGGTCCAAGGGATACAGTAAACCTGAAGTGAAGCATCGGAATCTATAATTAGAGTCACTGGAATGGTTCAAAATATAGACAGTAAGAAGAGTCAGTCATCTTGTACTTAAGTCGGCATTGTGCCTTTTGTACATAATTCCGATGCAATTTCTGTGTTTCATCGTCAATAAGAAGGTCAGAGGGATACAGTTAATATGAAGTGAAGCATCGGAATCTATAACTAGTGACACAGGAATGGTGCAAAACAGAGAAAGTAGGAAGAGTCAGTCTTCTTGTACTTAAGTCGGCATTGTGCCTTTTCTATTTAATTGCGATGCAAATTCTGTGTTTCGTCGTCACTAAGAAGGTCCAAGGGATACTGTAAACCTGAAGTGAAGCTTCGGAATCTATAACTAGTGTCACAGGAATGGTTCAAAACATAGACAGTAGGAAGAGTCAGTCTACTTGTACTTAAGTCGGCATTGTGCCTTATCTATTTAATTCCGATGCAATATCTGTGTTTCGTCGTCAGTAAGAAGGTCAGAGGGATACAGTAAACCTGAAGTGAAGCATCGGAATCTGTAACTAGTGTCACAGGAATGGTTGAAAACATACACAGTAAGAAGAATCAGTCTTCTTGTACTTAAGTCGGCATTGTGCCTTTTGTATTTACTTCCGATGCAATTTCTGTGTTTCATCGTCAATAAGAAGGTCCAAGGGATACAGAAAACGCATAGTGACGCATCGGAATCTAAAACCGGACTTACAGGAAATGTTCAAATCATAGTCAGTAAGAAGATTTAGTCTTCTTGTACTTAAGTCGGCATTGTGCCTTTTGTATTTAAGTCCGATGCAATTTCTGTGTTTCATCGTCAATAAGAAGGTGCAAGGGATACAGTAAACATATAGTGAAGCATCGGAATCTAAAACTGGTCTCACAGGAAATGTTCACAACATAGTCAGTAAGAAGAGTATGTCTTCTTGTACTTATGTAGGCATTGTGCGTTTTGTATTTAATTCCGATGCAATTTATGTGTTTCATCATCAATAAGAAGGTCAGAGGGATACAGTAAAACTGAAGTGAAGCATCGGAATCCATAACTAGTGTCACAGGAATGGTTCAAAACATAGACAGTAGGAAGAGTCAGTCTTCTTGTACTTAAGTCGGCATTGTTCCTTTTGTATTTAATTCCGATGCAATATCTGTGTTTCATCGTCAATAAGATGTTCAGAGGGATACAGTAAACCTGAAGTGAAGCTTCGGAATCTATAACTAGTGTCACAGGAATGGTTCAAAACATAGACAGTAAGAAGAGTAAGTCCTCTTGTACTTAAGTCGGCATTGTGCCCTTTGTATTTAATTCCGATGCAATATCTGTGTTTCATCGTCAATAAGAAGGTCAGAGGGATACAGTAAACCTGAAGTGAAGCATCGGAATCTATAACTAGTGTCACAGGAATGGATCAAAACATAGACATTAGGAAGAGTCAGTCTTCTTGTACTTAAGTCGGCATTGTGCCTTTTCTATTTAATTCCGATGCAATTTCTGTGTTTCGTCGTCAATAAGAAGGTCCAAGGGATACAGAAAACCTGAAGTGAAGCAACGGAATCTATAACTAGTGTCACACAAAAGGTTCAAAACATAGACTGTAAGAAGAGTCAGTCTTCTTGTACTTAAGTGGGCATTGGGCCTTTTCTATTTAATTCCGATGCAATTTCTGTGTTTCATCGTCAATATGAAGGTCCAAGGGATACAGTAAACATATAGTGAAGCATCGGAATCTAAAACTGGTCTCACAGGAAATGTTCACATCATAGTCAGTAAGAAGGGTATGTCTTCTTGTACTTAAGTCGGCATTGTGCCTTTTCTATTTAATTCCGATGCAATTTCTGTGTTACGTCGTCAATAAGAAGGTCAGAGGGATACAGTAAACCTGAAGTGAATCATCGGAATCTATAACTAGTGTCACAGGAATGGTTCAAAACATAGACAGTAGGAAGAGTCAGTCTTCTTGTACTGAAGTCGGCATTCTGCCTTTTCCATTTAATTCCGATGCAATTTCTGTGTTTCGTCGTCAAAAAGAAGGTCCAAGGGATACAGTAAACCTGAAATGAAGCATCGGAATCTATAACTAGTGTCACAGGAATGGTTCAAAACATAGACAGTAAGAAGAGTCAGTCTTCTTGTACTAAAGTCGGCATTGGGCCTCTTGTATTTAATTCCGATGCAATTTCTGTGTTTCATCGTCAATAAGAAGGTCGAAGTGATACAGTAAACCTGAAGTGGAGCATCGGAAACTATAACTAGTGTCACCGGAAAGGTTCAAAACATAGACAGTAAGAAGAGTCAGTCTTCTTGTACTTAAGTCGGCATTGTGCCTTTTGTATATAATTCCGATGCAATTTCTGTGTTTCATCGTCAATAAGAAGGTCCAAGGGATACAATAAACATATAGTGAAGCATCGGAATCTAAAACTGGTCTCACAGGAAATGTTCAGATTATAGTCAGAAAGAAGAGTCAGTCTTCTTGTACTTAAGTCGGCATTGTGCATTTTGTATTTAATTCCGATGCAATTTCTGTGTTTCATCGTAAATAAGAAGGTCCAAGGGATACAGTAAACCTGAAGTGAAGCATCGGAAACTATAACTAGTGTGACAGGAATTGTTCAAAATATAGACAGAAAGAAGAGTTACCCTTCTTGTACTTAATTCGTCATAGTGCTTTTTGTATTTAATTCCGATGCAATTTCTGTGTTTCATCGTCAATAAGAAGGTCGAAGTGATACAGTAAACCTGAAGTGGAGTATCGGAATCTATAACTAGTGTCACAGGAATGGTTGTAAAGATAGACAGTAAGAAGAGTCAGTCTTCTTGTACTTAAGATGGCATTGTGCCTATTGTATTTCATTCCGATGCAATTTTTGTGTTTCATCGTCAATAAGAAGGTCCAAGGGATACAATAAACATATAGTGAAGCATCGGAATCTAAAACTGGTCTCACAGGAAGTGTTAACAACATTGTCAGTAAGAAGAGTCAGTCTTGTTGTACTTAAGTCGGCATTGTGCTTTTGTATTTAATTCCGATGCAATTTCTGTGTTTCATCGTCAATAAGAAGGTCAGAGGGATACAGTTAACCTGAAGTGAAGCATCGGAATCTATAACTAGTGACACAGGAATGGTGCAAAACAGAGAAAGTAGGAAGAGTCAGTCTTCTTGTACTTAAGTCGGCATTGTGCCTTTTCTATTTAATTGCGATGCAAATTCTGTGTTTCGTCGTCACTAAGAAGGTCCAAGGGATACTGTAAACCTGAAGTGTGGCTTCGGAATCTATAACTGTTGTCACAGGAATGGTTCAAAGCATAGACAGTAGGTTGAGTCAGTCTACTTGTACTTAAGTCGGCATTGTGACTTATCTATTTAATTCCGATGCAATATCTGTGTTTCGTCGTCAGTAAGAAGGTCAGAGGGATACAGTAAACCTGAAGTGAGGCATCGGAATCTGTAACTAGTGTCACAGGAATGGTTGAAAACATACACAGTAAGAAGAATCAGTCTTCTTGTACTTAAGTCGGCATTGTGCCTTTTGTATTTACTTCCGATGCAATTTCTGTGTTTCATCGTCAATAAGAAGGTCCAAGGGATACAGTAAACGCATAGTGACGCATCGGAATCTAAATCTGGACTTACAGGAAATGTTCAAATCATAGTCATTAAGAAGATTCAGTCTTCTTGTACTTAAGTCGGCATTGTGCCTTTTGTATTCAAGTCCGATGCAATTTCTGTGTTTCATCGTCAATAAGAAGGTCCAAGGGATACGGTAATCCTGAAGTGAAGCATCGGAATCTAAAACCGGTCTCTCAGGAAAGGTTCAAAACATAGAGAGTAAGAAGAGCCAGTCATCTTGTATTTGAGTAGGCATTGTGCCTTTTGTATTTAATTCCGATGCAGTTTCTGTGTTTCATCGTCAATAAGAAGGTCAGTGGGAATCAGTAAACCTGAACTGAAGCATCTGAATCTATAACTAGTGTCACAGGAATGGTTCAAAACATAGACAGTAAGAAGAGTCAGTCTTCTTGTGCTTAAGTCGGCATTGTTCCTTTTGTATTTAATTCCGATGCAATTTCTGTGTTTCATCGTCAATAAGAAGGTCCAAGGGATAAAGTAAACGCATAGTGAAGCATCGGAATCTAAAACTGGTCTCACAGGAAATGTTCAAATCATAGTCAGTAAGAAGAGTCAGTCTTATTGTACTTAAGTCGGCATTGTGCCTTTTCAATTTAATTCCGATGCTATTTCTGTGTTTCGTCGTCAATAAGAAGGTCCAAGGGATACAGTAAACCTGAAGTGAAGCACTGGAATCTAAAACCGGTCTCTCAGGAAAGGTTCAAAACATAGAGAGTAAGAAGAGCCAGTCATCTTGTATTTGAGTAGGCATTGTGCCTTTTGTATTTAATTCCGATGCAGTTTCTGTGTTTCATCGTCAATAAGAAGGTCAGTGGGAATCAGTAAACCTGAACTGAAGCATCTGAATCTATAACTAGTGTCACAGGAATGGTTCAAAACATAGACAGTAAGAAGAGTCAGTCTTCTTGTACTTAAGTGGGCATTGTGCCTTTTGTATTTAATTCAGATGCAATTTCTGTGTTTCATCGTCAATAAGAAGGTCAGAGCGGTACAGTAAATTTGAAGTGAAGCATCGGAATCTATGACTAGTGTTACAGGAATGGTTCAAAACACAGGCTGTAAGAAGAGTCAGTCTTCATGTACTTAAGTCGGCATTGTGCCTTTTCAATTTAATTCCGATGCAATTTGTGTGTTTCATCGTCAAAAAGAATGTCAGAGGGATACAGTTAACCTGAAGTGAAGCATCGGAATGTATTACTAGTTTCACAGGAATGGTTCAAAACATAGACACTAGAAGAGTCAGTCTTCTTGTACTTAAGTCGGCATTGTGCCTTTTCTATTTAATTCCGATGCTATTTCTGTGTTTCGTCGTCAATAAGAAGGTCCAAGGGATACAGTAAACCTGAAGTGAAGCACTGGAATCTGAAACCGGTCTCTCAGGAAAGGTTCAAAACATAGAGAGTAAGAAGAGCCAGTCATCTTGTATTTGAGTAGGCATTGTGCCTTTTGTATTTAATTCCGATGCAATTTCTGTGTTTCATCGTCAATAAGAAGGTCAGAGGGAATCAGTAAACCAGAAGTGAAGCATCTGAATCTATAACTAGTGTCACAGGAATGGTTCAAAACATAGACAGTAAGAAGAGTCAGTCTTCTTGTACGTAAGTGGGCATTGTGCCTTTTGTATTTAATTCAGATGCAATTTCTGTGTTTCATCGTCAATAAGAAGGTCAGAGCGGTACAGTAAATTTGAAGTGAAGCATCGGAATCTATGACTAGTGTTACAGGAATGGTTCAAAACATAGGCTGTAAGAAGAGTCAGTCTTCTTGTACTTAACTCGGCATTGTGCCTTTTCTATTTAATTCGGATGCAATTTGTGTGGTTCATCGTCAAAAAGAATGTCAGAGGGATACAGTTAACCTGAAGTGAAGCATCGGAATCTATTACTAGTGTCACAGGAATGGTTCAAAACATAGACACTAGAAGAGTCAGTCTTCTTGTACTTAAGTCGGCATTGTGCCTTTTCTATTTAATTCCGATGCAATTTCTGTGTTTCGTCGTCAATAAGAAGGTCCAAGGGATACGGTAATCCTGAAGTGAAGCATCGGAATCTATAACTAGCGTCACAGAAAAGGTTCAAAGCATAGACAGTAAGAAGAGTCTGTCTTCTAGTACTTAAGTCGTCATTGTGCCTTTTGTATTTAATTCCGATGCAATTTCTGTGTTTCATCGTCAATAAGAAGGTCAGAAAGATACAGTAAACCTGAAGTGAAGCATCTGAATCTATAACTAGTGTCACAGGAATGGTTCAAAACATACACTAGTGTCACAGGAATGGTTCAAAACATACACAGCAAGAAGAGACAGTCTTCTTGTACTTAAGTCGGCATTGTGCCTTTTGTATTTAATTCCGATGCGATTTCTGTGTTTCATCGTCAATAAGAAGGTCCAAGGGATACAGTAAGCGCATAGTGAAGCATCGGAATCTAAAACTGGTCTCACAGGAAATGTTCAAATCATAGTCAGTAAGAAGATTCAGTCTTCTTGTACTTAAGTCGGCATTATGACTTTTCTATTTAGTTCCGATGCAATTTCTGTGTTTCGTCGTCAATAAGAAGGTCAGAGGGAATCAGTAAACCTGAATTGAGGCATCGGAATCTATAACTAGTGTCACAGGAATGGTTAAAACATAGAAAATAGGAAGAGTCAGTCTTCTTGTACTTAAGTCGCTATTGTGCCTTTTGTATTCAATTCCGATGAAATTTCTGTGTTTCATCGTCAATTAGAAGGTGCAGGGGATACAGTAAACATATAGTGAAGTATCAGAATCTAAAACTGGTCTCACAGGAAATGTTCACATCATAGTCAGTAAGAAGAGTATGTCTTCTCGTACTTAAGTTTGCATTGTGCATTTTGTATATAATTCTGATGCAATATCTGTGTTTCATCATCAATAAGAAGGTCAGAGGGATACAGTAAACATGAAGTGAAGCATCGGAATCTATAACTAGTCTCACAGGAGTGGTTCAAAGCATTGACAGTAGGAAGAGTCAGTCTTCTTGTACTTAAGTCGGCATTGTGTGCTTTCTATTTAATTCCGATGCAATTTCTGTGTTTCGTCGTCAATAAGAAGGTCCAAGGGATACAGTAAACCTGAAATGAAGCATCGGAATCTATAACTAGTGTCACAGGAATTGTTCAGAACATAGACAGTAAGAAGAGCCACTCTTCTTGTTCTTAAGTCGTCATTGTGCCTTTTGTATTAATTCCGATGCAATATCTGTGTTTCATCGTCAATAAGAAGGTCGAAGTGATACAGTAAACCTGATGTGGAGCATCGGAAACTATAACTAGTGTCACCGGAATGGTTCAAAACATAGACAGTAAGATGAGTCAATCTTCTTGTACTTAAGTCGGCATTGTGCCTTTTGTATTTAATTCCGATGCAATTTCTGTGTTTCATCGTAAATGAGAACGTCGAAGGGAAACAGTAAACCTGAAGTGAAGCATCGGAATCTATAACTAGTGTCACAGGAATGGTTCTAAACATAGACAGTAAGAAGTGTCAGTCTTCTTGTACTTAAGTCGGCATTGTGCCTTTTGTATTTAATTCCGATGCAATTTCTGTGTTTCATCGTCAATAAGAAGGTCCAAGGGATACAATAAACATATAGTGAAGCATCGGAATCTAAAACTGGTCTCACATTAAATGTTCACAACATAGTCAGAAAGAAGAGTCAGTCTTCTTGTACTTAAGTCGGCATTGTGCCTTTCGTATTTAATTCCGATGCAATTTCTGTGTTTCATCGTCAATAAGAAGGTCCAAGGGATACAATAAACATATAGTGAAGCATCGGAATCTAAAACTGGTCTCACATTAAATGTTCACAACATAGTCAGAAAGAAGAGTCAGTCTTCTTGTACTTAAGTCGGCATTGTGCCTTTTGTATTTAATTCCGATGCAATTTCTGTGTTTCATCGTCAATAAGATAGTCAGAGGGATACAGTTAACCTGAAGTGAAGCATCGGAATCTATAACTAGTGTCACAGGAATGGTTCAAATCGGAGACAGTAGGAAGAGTCAGTCTTCTTGTACTTAAGTCGGCATTGTGCCTTTTGTATTTAATTCCGATGCAATTTCTGTGTTTCATCATCAATAAGAAGGTCAGAGGGATACAGTAAACATGAAGTGAAGCATCGGAATCTATAACTAGTCTCACAGGAATGGTTCAAAACATTGACAGTAGGAAGAGTCAGTCTTCTTGTACTTAAGACGGCATTGTGCCTCTTCTAATTTAATTCCGATGCAATTTCTGTGTTTCGTCGTCAATAGGAAGTTCCATGGGATACAGTAAACCGAAAAGGAAGCATTGGAATCTATAACTAGTGTCACAGGAGTTGTTCAAAACATAGACAGTAAGAAGAGTCACTCTTCTTGTACTTAAGTCGTCATTGTGCCTTTTGTATTTAATTCCGATGCAATTTCTGTGTTTCATCGTCAATAAGAAGGTCGAAGTGATACAGTAAACCTGAAGTGGAGCATCGGAAACTATAACTAGTGTCACCGGAATGGTTCAAAACATAGACAGTAAGAAGAGTCAGTCTTCTTGTACTTAAGTCGGCATTGTGCCTTTTGTATTTAATTCGGATGCAATTTCTGTGTTTCTTCGTAAATGAGAAGGTCCAAGGTATACAGTAAACCTGAAGTGAAGCATCGGAATCTATAACTAGTGTCACAGGAATGGTTCTAAACATAGACAGAAAAAAGAGTCAGTCTTCTTGTACTTTAGTCGGCATTTTGCCTTTTGTATTTAATTTCGATGCAATTTCTGTGTTTCATCGTCAATAAGAAGGTCAGAGGGATACAGTAAACCTGAAGTGAAGCATCGGAATCTATAACTAGCGTCACTGGAATGGTTCAAAACTTAGTTAGTAAGAAGAGTCAGTCTTCTTGTACTTAAGTCGGCATTGTGCCTATTCTATTTAATTCCGATGCAATTTCTGTGTTTCATCGTCAATAAGAAGGTCAGAGGGATACAGTAAATCTGAAGTGAAGCATCGGAATCGATAAATAGTGTCTCAGGAATGGTTCAAACATAGACAGTAGGAAGAGTCAGTTTTCTTGTACTTAAGTCGGCATTGTGCCTTGTGTATTTAATTCCGATGCAATGTTTGTGTTTCATCGTCAATAAGAAGGTCAGAGGGATACAGTAAAACTGAAGTGAAGCATCAGAATCTATAACTAGTGTCACAGGAATGGTTCAAAACATAGACAGTAATAAGAGTCCGTCAACTTGTACTTAAGTCGACATAGTGCCTTTTGTATTTCATCCCGATGCAATTTCTGTGCTTCATCGTCAATAAGAAGGTCCAAGGAATACAGTACACCTGAAGTGAAGCATCGGAATCTATAACTAGTGTCACAGGAATGGTTCAAAACATAGACAGTAGGAAGAGTCAGTCTTCTTGTACTTGAGTCGGCATTGTGCCTTTTGTATTTATTTCCGATGCAATTTCTGTGTTTCATCGTCAATAAGAAGGTCAGAGGGATACAGTAAACCTGAAGTGAAGCATCGGAATCTATAACTAGTGTCACAGGAATGGTTCAAAGCATAGACAAAAGGAAGAGTCAGTCTTCTTGTACTTAAGTTGGCATTGTGCCTTTTCTATTTAATTCCGATGCATTTTCTCTGTTTCATCGTCAGTAAGGAGGTCCAAGGGATTCAGTAAACCTGAAGTGAGGCATCGGAATATATAACTAGTGTCACAGGATTGGTTCAAAACATAGACAATAGGAAGAGTCAGTCTTCTTGTACTTAAGTCGGCATTGTTCCTTTTGTATTTAATTCCGATGCAATTTCTGTGTTTCATCATCAATAAGAAGGTCAGAGAGATACAGTAAACCTGAAGTGATCCATCGGAATCTATAACTAGTGTCACAGGAATGGTTCAAAGTATAGCCAGTAAGAAGAGTCAGTCTTCTTGTACTTAAGTCTTCATGGTGATTTGTATTTAATTCTGATGCAATTTCTGTGTTTCATCGTCAATAAGAATTTCCAAGGGATACAGTAAACATATAGTGGAGAATCGGAATCTAAGACTGGTCTCACAGGAAATGTTCAAAACATAGTCAGAAAGAAGAGTCAGTCTTCTTGTACTTAAGTCGGTATTGTGCCTTTTCTGTTAAATTCCGATGCAATTTCTGTGTTTCGTCGTCAATAAGAAGGTCCAAGGGATACAGTAAACCTGAAGTGAAGCATCGGAATCTAAAACCGGTCACACAGCAAAGGTTCAAAACATAGATTGTAAGAAGAGCCAGTCATCTTATATTTGAGTCGGCACTGTGCTTTTGTATTTAATTCCGATGCAATTTCTGCGTTTCATCGTCAATAAGGTCAGAGGGATACAGTAAACCTAAAGTGAAG
Source organism: Schistocerca americana (assembly GCF_021461395.2). Taxonomy (NCBI): domain Eukaryota; kingdom Metazoa; phylum Arthropoda; class Insecta; order Orthoptera; family Acrididae; genus Schistocerca; species Schistocerca americana. The sequence continues at coordinate 884,373 of NW_025726104.1, forward strand.
CATCGGAAATTTATAACTAGTGTCACAGGAATGGTTCAAAACATAGTCAGTAAGAAGAGTCAGTCTTCTTGTACTTATGTCGGCATTGTGCCTTTTCTATTTAATTCCGATGCAATTTCTGTGTTTTATCGTCAATACGAAGGTCAGAAGGATACAGTAAACCTGAAGTGAAGCATCGGAATCTATAACTAGTGTTACAGGGATGGTTCAAAACGTAGACAGTAGGAAGATTCAGTCTTCTTGTACTTATGTCGGCATTGTGCCTTTTCTATTTAATTCCGATGCAATTTCTGTGTTTTATCGTCAATACGAAGGTCAGAAGGATACAGTAAACCTGAAGTGAAGCATCGGAATCTAAAGCTAGTGTTACAGGGATGGTTCAAACCGTAGACACTAGGAAGATTCAGTCTTCTTGTACTTAAGTCGGCATTGTGCCTTTTCTATTAAATTCCGATGCAATTTCTGTGTTTCGTCGTCAATAAGAAGGTCCAAGGGATACAGTAAACCTGAAGTGAAGCATCGGAATCTAAAACCGGTCACACAGCAAAGGTTCAAAACATAGATTGTAAGAAGAGCCAGTCATCTTGTATTTGAGTCGGCACTGTGCTTTTGTATTTAATTCCGATGCAATTTCTGCGTTTCATCGTGAATAAGAAGGTCAGAGGGATACAGTAAACCTAAAGTGAAGCATCGGAATCAATAACTAGTGTCACAGGTATGGTTCAAAGCATAGACAGTAGGTGGAGTCAGTCTTCTTGTACTTAAGTCGGAATTGTGCCTTTTCTATTTAATTTGGATGCAATTTCTATGTTTCATCGTCAATAAGAAGGTCAGAGGGATACAGTAAACCTGAAGTGAAGCATCGGAATCTATAACTAGTGTCACAGGAATGGTTCAAAACATAGACAGTAGGGAGAGTCAGTCTTCTTGTACTTAAGTCGGCATTGTGCCTTTTGTATTTAATTCCCATGCAATATCTTTGTTTCATTGTCAATAAGAAAGTCCAAGGGATACAGTACAGCTGAAGTGAAGCATCGGAATCTATAACTAGTGTCACAGGAATAGTTCAAAACATAGACAGTAAGAAGGGTCAGTCTTCTTGTACTTAAGTCGGCATTGTAACTTTTCTATTCAATTCCGATGCAATTTCGGTGTTTCGTCGTCAATAAGAAGATCCAAGGGATATAGTAAACCTGAAGTGAAACATCGGAATCTAAAACCGGTCTCACAGGAAAGGTTCAAAACATAGGGAGTAAGAAGAACCAGTCATCTTGTATTTGCGTCGGCATTGTGCCTTTTGTATTTAATTCCGATGCAAGTTCTGTGTTTCATCGTCAATAAGAAGGTCGGAAGGATAAAGTAAACCTGAAGTGAAGCATCGGATTTTATAACTAGTGTCACAGGAATGGGTTCTAAATATAGTCAGTAGGAAGAGTCATTCTTCTTGTACTTAAGTCGGCATTGTGCGTTTTCTATTTAATTCCGATACAATTTCTGTGTTCCATCGTCCATACGATGGTCAGAGGGATACAGTAAACGTGAAGTGAATCATAGGAATGTATAACTAGTGTCACAGGGATGGTTCACAACATAGAAAATAGGAAGAGTCAGTCTTCTTGTACTTAAATCGGCATTGTGCTTTTTGTATTTAATTCTGATGCAATTTCTGTGTTTCATCGGCTATAAGAAGATCCAAGGGATACAGTAAACCTGGAGTGAGGCACCGGAATCTATAACTAGAGTCAAAGGAATGGTTCAAAGCATAGACAGTGAGCAGAGTCAGTCATTTTGTACCTAAGTCGGCATTGCGCCTTTTTTATTTAATTCCGATGCAATTTCTGTGTTTCATCGTCAATAAGACGGTCCAAGGGATACAGTAAACCTACAGTGAAGCATCGGAATCTATAACTAGTGTCACAGGAATGGTACAAAACATAGTCAGTGAGAAGAGTCAGTCTTCTTGTACTAAATTCGGCATTGTACCTTTTGTATTCAATTCCGATGCAATTTCTGTGTTTCATCGTCAATAAGAAGCTCCAAGGGATACAGTAAACCAGGAGTGAAGCATCGGAATCTATAACTAGTGTCACAGGGATGGTTCAAAACATAAAAAGTAAGAAGAGTTAGTACTCTTGTACTTAAGTCGGCATTGTGCCTTTTGTATTTAATTCCGATGCAATTTCTGTGTTTCATCGTCAATAAGTAGGTCCCAGGGATTCATTAAACCTGAAGTGAGGCACCGGAATCTATAACTAGTGTAACAGGAATGGTTCAAAACATAGTCAGTAAGAAGAGTCAGTCTTCTTGTACTTAAGTTGCCATTGTGCCTTTTGTATTAAATTCCGATGCCATTTCTGTGTTTCATCGTCAATAAGATGATCCAAGGGATACAGTAAACCTGGAGTGAAGCATCGGAATCTATAACTAGTGTCACCGGAATGGTTCAAAACATAGTTAGTAAGAAGACTCAGTCTTCTTTTACTTAAGTCGCCATTGTGCCTATTCTATTTAATTCCGATGCAATTTCTGTGATTCATCGTCAATAAGAAGGTCAGAGGGATACAGTAAATCTGAAGTGAAGCATCGGAATCTATAACTAGTGTCACAGGGGTGGTTCATAACATAGACAGTAGGAAGGGTCAGTCTTCTTGTACTTAAGTCCGCATTGTGCCTTTTGTATTTAATTCCGATGCAATTTTGTGTTTCATCGTCAATAGGAAGGTCAGAGGGTTACAGTAAAACTGAAGTGAAGCATCAGAATCTATAACTAGTGTCACAGGAATGGTTCAAAGTATAGACAGTAATAAGAGTCAGTCAACTTGTACTTAAGTCTACATTGTGCCTTTTGTATTTAATCCCGATGCAATATCTGTGTTTCATCGTCAATAAGAAGGTCCAAGGAATACAGTACACCTGAAGTGAAGCATCGGAATCTTTAACTACTGTCACAGAAATGGTTCAACCCATAGACAGTAAGAAGAGTCAGTCTTCTTGTACTTAAGTCAGCATTGTTCATTTACTATTTAATTCCGATGCAATTTCTGTGTTTCTTCGTCAATAAGAAGGTCAGAGGGATACAGTAAACCTGATTTGCAGCATCGGAATCTATAACTAGTGTCACAGGAATGGTTCAAAACATAGACAGTAGGAAGAGTAGGTCTCCTTGTACTTGAGTCGGCATTGTGCCGTTTGTATTTATTTCCGATGCAATTTTCTGTGTTTCATCGTCATCAAGAGGGTCAGAGGGATACAGTAAACCTGAAGTGAAGCATCGGAATCTATAACTAGTGTCACAGGAATGGTTCAAAACATAGACAGTAGGAAGAGTCAGTCTTCTTGTACTTAAGTCGGCATTGTACCTTTTCTATTTAATTCCGATGCAATTTCTCTGTTTCATCGTCAATAAGGAGGTCCAAGGGATACAGTAACCCTGAAGTGAGGCATCGGAATCTATAACTAGTGTCACAGGATTGGTTCAAAAAATAGACAGTAGGAAGAGTAAGTCTTCTTGTACTTAAGTCGGCATTGTGCCTCTTGTATTTAATTCCGATGCATTTTCTGTGTTTCATCATCAATAAGAAGGTCGAAGGGATACAGTAAACCTGAAGTGAGCCATGGGAATCTATAACTAGTGTAACAGGAATGGTTCAAAACATAGTCAGTAAGAAGAGTCAGTCTTCTTGTACTTAAGTCGGCATTGTGCCTTTTGTATTTAATTCCGTTGCAATTTCTGTGTTTCATCGTCAATAAGAAGGTCAAAGGGATTCAGTACTCCTGAAGTGAAGCATCGGAATCTATAACTAGTGTAACAGGAATGGTTCAAAACATAGACAGTAGGAAGAGACAGTCATCTTGTACTTAAGTCGGCATTGTGCCTTTTCTATTTAATTCCGAAGCAATTTCTGTGTTTCATCGTCGATAAGAAGGTCAGAGGGATACAGTTAACCTTAAGTGAAGCATCGGAATCTTTAACTAGTGTCACAGGAATGGTTCAAACGTAGACAGTCGGAAGAGTCAGTCTTCTTGTACTTAAATCGGCATTGTGCTTTTTGTATTCAATTCCGATGCAATTTCTGTGTTTCATCGGCAATAAGAAGATCCAAGGGATACAGTAAACCTGCAGTGCGGCATCGGAATCTATAACTAGTATCAAAGGAATGGTTCAAAACATAGACAGTGAGCAGAGTCAGTCTTTTTGCACCTAAGTCGGCATTGCGCCTTTTTTATTTAGTTCCGATGCAATTTCTGTGTTTCATCGTCAATAAGACGGTCCAAGGGATACAGTAAACCTAGAGTGAAGCATCGGAATCTATAACTAGTGTCACAGGAATGGTATAAAACATAGTCAGTAAGAAGAGTCAGTCTTCTTGTACTAAAGTCGGCATTGTGCCTTTTGTATTCAATTCCGATGCAATTTCTGTGTTTCATCGTCAATAAGAAGTTCCAAGGGATACAGTAAACCTGGAGTGAAGCATCGGAATCTATAACTAGTGTCACAGGGATGGTTCCAAACATAGCAAGTAAGAAGAGTCAGTATTCTTGTACTTAAGTCGGTATTGTGCCTTTTGTATTTAATTCCGATGCAATTTCTGTGTTTCATCGTCATTAAGTAGGCCCCAGGGATTCATTAAACCTGAAGTGAAGCACCGGAATCTATAACTAGTGTCACAGGAATGGTTCAAAACATAGTCAGTAAGAAGAGTCAGTCTTCTTGTACTTAAGTCGGCATTGTGCCTTTTCTACTTATTTCCGATGCAATTTCTTTGTTTCATCGTCCATGAGAAGGTCAGAGGGATACAGTAAACCTGAAGTGAAGCATCGGATTCTATAACTAGTGTCACAGGAATGGTTCAAAACATAGTCAGTAAGAAGAGTCAGTCTTCTTGTACTTAAATCGGCATTGTGCTTTTTGTATTTAATTGCGATGCAATTTCTGTGTTTTATCGGCAATAAGAAGATCCAAGGGATACAGTAAACCTGCAGAGCGGCATCGGAATCTATAACTAGTGTCAAAGGAATGGTTCAAAACATAGACAGTGAGCAGAGTCAATCTTTTTGTACCTAAGTCGGCATTGCGCCTTTTTTATTTAATTCCGATGCAATTTCTGTGTTTCATCGTCAATAAGACGGTCCAAGGGATACAGTAAACCTAGAGTGAAGCAACGGAATCTATAACTAGTGTCACAGGAATGGTATAAAACATAGTCAGTAAGAAGAGTCAGTCTTCTTGTCCTAAAGTCGGCATTTTGCTTTTTGTATTCAATTCCGATTTAATTTCTGTGTTTCATCGTCAATAAGATGGTCCAAGGGATACAGTAAACCTGGAGGGAAGCATCGGAATCTATAACTAGTGTCACAGGAATGGTTCAATACATAGACAGTAAGAAGAGTCAGTCTTCTTGTACTTAAATCGTCACTGTGCCTTTTGGATTTAATTCCGATGCAATTTCTGTGTTTCATCGTCAATAAGAAGATCAGAGGGATACAGTAAACCTAACGTGAAGCATCGCAATATATAACTAGTGTCACATTAATGGTTCAAACATAGTCAGTAAAAAGAGTCAGTCTTCTTATTCCTAAATCGGTATTGTGCCTTTTGTATTTAATTCAGTTGCAATTTCTTTGTTTCATCGTCAATAAGAAGGTCCAGGGGATACAATAAACCTGAAGTAAAGCATCGGAATCTATAACTAGTGTCACTGGAATGGTTCAAAACGTAGTTAGTAAAAAGAGTCAGTCTTCTTGTACTTAAGTCGGCATTGTGCCTATTCTATTAAATTCCGATGCAATTTCTGTGATTCATCGTCAATAAGAAGGTCAGAGGGATACAGTAAATCTGAAGTGAAGTATCGGAATCTATAACTAGTGTCACAGAGGTGGTTCATAACATAGACAGTAGGAAGAGTCAGTCTTCTTGTACTTAAGTCCGCATTATGCCTTTTCTATTTAATTGCGATGCAATTTTTGTGTTTCATCGTCAATGAGAAAGTCAGAGGGTTACAGTAAAACTGAAGTGAAGCATCAGAATCTAAAGCTAGTGTCACAGGAATGGTCCAAAACATAGACAGTAGGAAGAGTCAGTCTTCTTGTACTTAAGTCGGCATTGTACCTTTTCTATTTAATTCCGATGCAATTTCTCTGTTTCATCGTCAATAAGGAGGTCCAAGGGATACAGTAACCCTGAAGTGAGGCATCGGAATCTATAACTAGTGTCACAGGATTGGTTCAAAACATAGACAGTAGGAAGACTCAGTCTTCTTGTACTTAAGTCGGCATTGTGCCTTTTGTATTTAATTCCGATGCATTTTCTGTGTTTCATCATCAAAAAGAAGGTCCTAGGGATACAGTAAACCTGAAGTGAGCCATCGGAATCTGTAACTAGTGTAACAGGAATGGTTCAAAACATAGTCAGTAAGAAGAGTCAGTCTTCTTGTACTTAAGTCGGCATTGTGCCTTTTGTATTTAATTCCGTTGCAATTTCTGTGTTTCATCGTCAATAAGAAGGTCCAAGGGATTCAGTACTCCTGAAGTGAAGCATCGGAATCTATAACTAGTGTAACAGGAATGGTTCAAAGCATAGACAGTAGGAAGAGACAGTCATCTTGTACTTAAGTCGGCATTGTGCCTTTTCTATTTAATTCCGAAGCAATTTCTGTGTTTCATCGTCGATAAGAAGGTCAGAGGGATACAGTAAACCTGAAGTGAAGCATCGGAATCTTTAACTAGTGTCACAGGAATGGTTCAAACATAGACAGTCGGAAGAGTCAGTCTTCTTGTACTTAACTCTGCATTGTGCCTTTTGTATTTAATTCCGATGCAATATCTGTGTTTCATCGTCCATAAGAAAGTTTAAGGGATACAGTACACCTGAAGTGAAGCATCGGAATCTATAACTAGTGTCACAGGAATAGTTCAAAACATAGACAGTAAGAAGAGTCAGTCTCCTTGTACTTAAGTCGGCATTGTGCCTTTTCTACTTATTTCCGATGCAATTTCTTTGTTTCATCGTCCATGAGAAGGTCAGAGGGATACAGTAAACCTGAAGTGAAGCATCGGATTCTATAACTAGTGTCACAGGAATGGTTCAAAACATAGTCAGTAAGAAGAGTCAGTCTTCTTGTACTTAAATCGGCATTGTGCTTTTTGTATTTAATTCAGTTGCATTTTCTGTGTTTCATCATCAAAAAGAAGGTCCTAGGGATACAGTAAACCTGAAGTGAGCCATCGGAATCTGTAACTAGTGTACCAGGAATGGTTCAAAACATAGTCAGTAAGAAGAGTCAGTCTTCTTGTACTTAAGTCGGCATTGTGCCTATTCTATTTAATTCCGATGCAATTTCTGTGATTCATCGTCAATAAGAAGGTCAGAGGCATACAGTAAATCTGAAGTGAAGCATCGGAATCTATAACTAGTGTCACAGAGGTGGTTCATAACATAGACAGTAGGTAGAGTCAGTCTTCTTGTACTTAAGTCGGCATTGTGCCTATTCTATTTGATTCCGATGCAATTTCTGTGTTTCATCGTCAATAAGACGGTCCAAGGGATACAGTAAACCTAGAGTGAAGCATCGGAATCTATAACTAGTGTCACAGGAATGGTATAAAACATAGTCAGTAAGTAGAGTCAGTCTTTTTGTACTGAAGTCGGCATTGTGCCTTTTGTATTCAATTCCGATGCAATTTCTGTGTTTCATCGTCAATAAGAAGTTCCAAGGGATACAGTAAACCTGGAGTGAAGCATCGGAATCTATAACTAGTGTCACAGGGATGGTTCCAAACATAGAAAGTAAGAAGAGTTAGTATTCTTGTACTTAAATCGGTATTGTGCCTTTTGTATTTAATTCCGATGCAATTTCTGTGTTTCATTGTCAATAAGATGGTCCAAGGGATACAGTAAACCTGGAGTGAAGCATCGGAATCTATAACTAGTGTCACAGGAATGGTTCAAAACATAGACAGTAAGAAGAGTCAGTCTTCTTGTACTTAAATCGTCACTGTGCCTTTTGGATTTAATTCCGATGCAATTTCTGTGTTTCATCGTCAATAAGAAGATCAGAGGGATACAGTAAACCTGACGTGAAGCATCGCAATCTATAACTAGTGTCACAGGAATGGTTCAAACATAGTCAGTAAGAAGAGTCAGTCTTCTTGTTCTTAAGTCGGTATTGTGCCTTTTGTATTTAATTCAGTTGCAATTTCTGTGTTTCAACGTCAATAAGAAGGTCCAAGGGATACAGTAAACCTGAAGTAAAGCATCGGAATCAATAACTAGTGTCACCGGAATGGTTCAAAACATAGTTAGTAAAAAGAGTCAGTCTTCTTGTACTTAAGTCGGCATTGTGCCTATTCTATTTAATTCCGATGCAATTTCTGTGATTCATCGTCAATAAGAAGGTCAGAGGCATACAGTAAATCTGAAGCGAAGCATCGGAATCTATAACTAGTGTCACAGAGGTGGTTCATAACATAGACAGTAGGAAGAGTCAGTCTTCTTGTACTTAAGTCCGCATTGTGCCTTTTCTATTTAATTGCGATGCAATTTTTGTGTTTCATCGTCAATGAGAAGGTCAGAGGGTTACAGTAAAACTGAAGTGAAGCATCAGAATCTATAACTAGTGTCACAGGAATGGTTCAAATCATAGACAGTAAGAAGAGTCAGTCTTCTTGTACTTAAGTCGGCATTGTCCATTTACTATTTAATTCCGATGCAATTTCTCTGTTTCATCGTCAATAAGGAGGTCCCAGGGATACAGTAACCCTGAAGTGAGGCATCGGAAACTATAACTAGTGTCACAGGATTGGTTCAAAACATAGACAGTAGGAAGAGTCAGTCTTCTTGTACTTAAGTCGGCATTGTGCTTTTGTATTTAATTCCGATGCAATTTCTGTGTTTCATCGGCAATACGAAGGTCCAAGGGATACAGTAAACCTGGAGTGAGGCATCGGAATCTATAACTAGTGTCAAAGGAATGGTTCAAAACATAGACAGTGAGCAGAGTCAGTCTTTTTGTACCTAAGTCGGCATTGCGCCTTTTTTATTTAATTCCGATGCAATTTCTGTGTTTCATTGTCAATAAGACGGTCCAAGGGATACAGTAAACCTAGAGTGAAGCATCGGAATCTATAACTAGTGTCACAGGAATGGTACAAAACATAGTCAGTAAGAAGAGTCAGTCTTCTTGTACTAAAGTCGGCATTGTGCCTTTTGTATTCAATTCCGATGCAATTTCTGTGTTTTATCATCAATAAGAAGTCCCAAGGGATACAGTAAACCTGGAGTGAAGCATCGGAATCTGTAACTAGTGTCACAGGGATGGTTCAAAACATAGAAAGTAAGAAGAGTTAGTATTTTTGTACTTAAGTCGGCATTGTGCCTTTTGTATTTAATTCCGATGCAATTTCCGCGTTTCATCGTCAATAAGTAGGTCCCAGGGATTCATTAAACCTGAAGTGAAGCACCGGAATCTATAACTAGTGTCACAGAAATGGTTCAAAACATAGACAGTAAGAAGAGTCAGTCTACTTGTACTTAAATCGTCACTGTGCCTTTTGGATTTAATTCCGATGCAATTTCTGTGATTCATCGTCAATAAGAAGGTCAGAGGCATACAGTAAATCTGAAGCGAAGCATCGGAATCTATAACTAGTGTCACAGAGGTGGTTCATAACATAGACAGTAGGAAGAGTCAGTCTTCTTGTACTTAAGTCCGCATTGTGCCTTTTCTATTTAATTGCGATGCAATTTTTGTGTTTCATCGTCAATGAGAAGGTCAGAGGGTTACAGTAAAACTGAAGTGAAGCATCAGAATCTATAACTAGTGTCACAGGAATGGTTCAAATCATAGACAGTAAGAAGAGTCAGTCTTCTTGTACTTAAGTCGGCATTGTCCATTTACTATTTAATTCCGATGCAATTTCTCTGTTTCATCGTCAATAAGGAGGTCCCAGGGATACAGTAACCCTGAAGTGAGGCATCGGAATCTATAACTAGTGTCACAGGATTGGTTCAAAACATAGACAGTAGGAAGAGTCAGTCTTCTTGTACTTAAGTCGGCATTGTGCTTTTGTATTTAATTCCGATGCAATTTCTGTGTTTCATCGGCAATAAGAAGGTCCAAGGGATACAGTAAACCTGGAGTGAGGCATCGGAATCTATAACTAGTGTCAAAGGAATGGTTCAAAACATAGACAGTGAGCAGAGTCAGTCTTTTTGTACCTAAGTCGGCATTGCGCCTTTTTTATTTAATTCCGATGCAATTTCTGTGTTTCACTGTCAATAAGACGGTCCAAGGGATACAGTAAACCTAGAGTGAAGCATCGGAATCTATAACTAGTGTCACAGGAATGGTACAAAACATAGTCAGTAAGAAGAGTCAGTCTTCTTGTACTAAAGTCGGCATTGTGCCTTTTGTATTCAATTCCGATGCAATTTCTGTGTTTCATCATCAATAAGAAGTCCCAAGGGAGACAGTAAACCTGGAGTGAAGCATCGGAATCTGTAACTAGTGTCACAGGGATGGTTCAAAACATAGAAAGTAAGAAGAGTTAGTATTCTTGTACTTAAGTCGGCATTGTGCCTTTTGTATTTAATTCCGATGCAATTTCTGCGTTTCATCGTCAATAAGTAGGTCCCAGGGATTCATTAAACCTGAAGTGAAGCACCGGAATCTATAACTAGTGTCACAGGAATGGTTCAAAACATAGTCAGTAAGAAGAGTCAGTCTTCTTGTACTTAAGTCGGCATTATTCATTTACTATTTAATTACGATGCAATTTCTGTGTTTCTTCGTCAATAAGAAGGTCAGAGGGATACAGTAAACCTGATGTGCGGCATCGGAATCTATAACTAGTGTCACAGGAATGGTTCAAAGCATAGCCAGTAAGAAGAGTCAGTCTTCGTTTACCTAAGTCGGCATGGTGCCTTTTGTATTTAATTCCGATGCAATTTCTGTGTTTCATCGTCAATACGAAGGTCCAAGAGAAACAGTAAACTGATAGTGAAGCATCGGAATCAAAGGCTGGTCTCACAGGAAATGTTCAAAACATAGTCAGTAAGAAGATTCAGTCTTCTTGTACTTAAGTCGGCATTGTGCCTTTTCTATTTAATTCCGATGCAATTTCTGTGTTTCTTCGTCAATAAGAAGGTCTAAGGGATACAGTAAACCTGAAGTGAGGCATCGGAATCTATAACTAGTGTCACAGGAATGGTTCAAAACATAGACAGTAGGAAGAGTCAGTCTTCATGTACTTAAGCGCGCATTGTGCCTTTTCTATTTAATTCCGATGCAATTTCTCTGTTTCATCGTCAATAAGGAGGTCCAAGGGATACAGTAAACCTGAAGTGAGGCATCGGAATCTATAACTAGTGTCACAGGATTGGTTCAAAACATAGACAGTAGGAAGAGTCAGTCTTCTTGTACTTAAGTCGGCATTGTGCCTTTTCTATTTAATTCCGATGCAATTTCTGTGTTTCGTCGTCAATAAGAAGGTCCAAGGGATACAGTAAACCTGAAGTGAGGCATCGGAATCTTAAACCGGTCACACAGGAAAGGTTCAAAACATAGATAGTAAGAAGAGCCAGTCATCTTGTATTTGAGTCGGCATTGTGCTTTCGTATTTAATTCCGCTGCAATTTCTGTGTTTCATCGTCAATAAGAAGGTCAGAGGGATACAGTGAACCTAAAGTGAAGATACGGAATCTATAACTAGTGTCACAGAAATGGTTCAAAAAATAGTCAGTAAGAAGAGTCAGTCTTCTTGTACTTAAGTCGGCATTGTGCCTTTTCTATTTAATTCCGATGCAATTTCTGTGTTTTATCGTCAATAAGAAGGTCAGAGGGATACAGTAAACCTGAAGTGAAGCATCGGAATCTATAACTAGTGTCACAGGGATGGTACAAATCGTAGACAGTACGAAGATTCAGTCTTCTTGTACTTAAGTCGGCATTGTGCCTCTTGTATTTAATTCGGATGCAATTACTATGTTTCATCGTCAATAAGAAGGTCGGAAGGATACAGTAAACCTGAAGTGAAGCATCGAAATCTATAACTAGTGTCACAGGAATGGTTCAAACATAGACAGTAGGAAGTGTCGGTCTTCTTGTACTTAAGTCGGCATTGTGCCTTTTGTATTTAATTCCGATGTAATTTCTGTGTTTCATCGTCAATAAGAAGGTCCAAGGAATACAGTACACCTGAAGTGAAGCATCGGAATCTTTAACTAGTGTCACAGGAATGGTTCAAATCATAGACAGTAAGAAGAGTCAGTATTCTTGTACTTAAGTCGGCATTGTTCATTTACTATTTAATTCCGCTGCAATTTCTGTGTTTCATCGTCAATAAGAAGGTCAGAGGGATACAGTAAGCCTGACGTGAAGCATCGCAATCTATAACTAGTGGTACAGGAATGGTTCAAACATAGTCAGTAAGAAGAGTCAGTCTTCTTGTTCTTAAGTCGGTATTGTGCCTTTTGTATTTAATTCAGTTGCAATTTCTGTGTTTCATCGTCAATAAGAAGGTCAAGGGATACAGTAAACCTGAAGTAAAGCATCGGAATCTATAACTAGTGTCACCGGAATGGTTCAAAACATAGTTAGTAAGAAGAGTCAGTCTTCTTGTACGTAAGTCGGCATTGTGCCTATTCTATTTAATTCCGATGCAATTTCTGTGATTCATCGTCAATAAGAAGGTCAGAGGGATACAGTAAGCATCGGAATCTATAACTAGTGTCACAGGAGTGGTTCAAAACGCAGACAGTAAGAAGAGTCAGTCTTCTTGTACTTAAGTCCGCATTGTGCCTTTTGTATTTAATTCCGATGCAATTTTTGTGTTTCATCGTCAATAAGAAGGTCAGAGGGTTACAGTAAAACTGAAGTGAAGCATCAGAATCTATAACTAGTGTCACAGGAATGGTTCAAAGTATAGACAGTAATAAGAGTCAGCCAACTTGTACTTAAGTCTACATTGTGCCTTTTGTATTTAATCCCGATGCATTTTCTGTGTTTCATTGTCAATAAGAAGGTCCAAGGAATACAGTACACCTGAAGTGAAGCATCGGAATCTTTAACTAGTGTCACAGGAATGGGTCAAATCATAGACAGTAAGAAGAGTCAGTTTTCTTGTACTTAAGTCGGCATTGTTCATTTACTATTTAATTACGATGCAATTTCTGTGTTTCTTCGTCAATAAGAAGGTCAGAGGGTTACAGTAAACCTGATGTGCGGCATCGGAATCTATAACTAGTGTCACAGGAATGGTTCAAAGCATAGACAGTAGGAAGAGTAGGTCTCATTGTACTTGAGTCAGCATTGTGCCTTTTGTTTTTATTTCCGATGCAATTTCTGTGTTTCATCGTCAAGAAGAAGGTCAGAGGGATACAGTAAACCTGAAATGAAGCATCGGAATCTATAACTAGTGTCACAGGAATGGTTCAAAACATAGACTTTAGGAAGAGTCAGTCTTCTTGTAGTTAAGTCGGCATTGTGCCTTTTCTATTTAATTCCGATGCAATTTCTCTGTTTCATCGTCAATAAGGAGGTCCAAGGGATACAGTTAACCTGAAGTGAGGCATCGGAATCTATAACTAGTTTCACAGGATTGGTTCAAAACATAGACAGTAGGAAGAGGCAGTCTTCTTGTACTTATGTCGGCATTATGCCTTTTGTATTTAATTCCAAAGCATTTTCTGTGTTTCATCATCAATAAGAAGGTCCAAGGGATACAGTAAACCTGAAGTGAGCCATCGGAATCTATAACTAGTGTCACAGGAATGGTTCAAAGCATAGCCAGTAAGAAGAGTCAGTCTTCGTTTACCTAAGTCGGCATGGTGCCTTTTGTATTTAATTCCGATGCAATTTCTGTGTTTCATCGTCAATACGAAGGTCCAAGAGAAACAGTAAACTGATAGTGAAGCATCGGAATCAAAGGCTGGTCTCACAGGAAATGTTCAAAACATAGTCAGTAAGAAGATTCAGTCTTCTTGTACTTAAGTCGGCATTGTGCCTTTTCTATTTAATTCCGATGCAATTTCTGTGTTTCTTCGTCAATAAGAAGGTCTAAGGGATACAGTAAACCTGAAGTGAGGCATCGGAATCTATAACTAGTGTCACAGGAATGGTTCAAAACATAGACAGTAGGAAGAGTCAGTCTTCATGTACTTAAGCGCGCATTGTGCCTTTTCTATTTAATTCCGATGCAATTTCTCTGTTTCATCGTCAATAAGGAGGTCCAAGGGATACAGTAAACCTGAAGTGAGGCATCGGAATCTATAACTAGTGTCACAGGATTGGTTCAAAACATAGACAGTAGGAAGAGTCAGTCTTCTTGTACTTAAGTCGGCATTGTGCCTTTTCTATTTAATTCCGATGCAATTTCTGTGTTTCGTCGTCAATAAGAAGGTCCAAGGGATACAGTAAACCTGAAGTGAGGCATCGGAATCTTAAACCGGTCACACAGGAAAGGTTCAAAACATAGATAGTAAGAAGAGCCAGTCATCTTGTATTTGAGTCGGCATTGTGCTTTCGTATTTAATTCCGCTGCAATTTCTGTGTTTCATCGTCAATAAGAAGGTCAGAGGGATACAGTGAACCTAAAGTGAAGATACGGAATCTATAACTAGTGTCACAGAAATGGTTCAAAAAATATTCAGTAAGAAGAGTCAGTCTTCTTGTACTTAAGTCGGCATTGTGCCTTTTCTATTTAATTCCGATGCAATTTCTGTGTTTTATCGTCAATAAGAAGGTCAGAGGGATACAGTAAACCTGAAGTGAAGCATCGGAATCTATAAATAGTGTCACAGGTATGGTACAAATCGTAGACAGTACGAAGATTCAGTCTTCTTGTACTTAAGTCGGCATTGTGCCTCTTGTATTTAATTCGGATGCAATTTCTATGTTTCATCGTCAATAAGAAGGTCGGAAGGATACAGTAAACCTGAAGTGAAGCATCGAAATCTATAACTAGTGTCACAGGAATGGTTCAAAACATAGACAGTAGGAAGAGTCGGTCTTCTTGTACTTAAGTCGGCATTGTGCCTTTTGTATTTAATTCCGATGTAATTTCTGTGTTTCATCGTCAATAAGAAGGTCCAAGGAATACAGTACACCTGAAGTGAAGCATCGGAATCTTTAACTAGTGTCACAGGAATGGTTCAAATCATAGACAGTAAGAAGAGTCAGTATTCTTGTACTTAAGTCGGCATTGTTCATTTACTATTTAATTCCGCTGCAATTTCTGTGTTTCATCGTCAATAAGAAGGTCAGAGGGATACAGTAAGCCTGACGTGAAGCATCGCAATCTATAACTAGTGGTACAGGAATGGTTCAAACATAGTCAGTAAGAAGAGTCAGTCTTCTTGTTCTTAAGTCGGTATTGTGCCTTTTGTATTTAATTCAGTTGCAATTTCTGTGTTTCATCGTCAATAAGAAGGTCAAGGGATACAGTAAACCTGAAGTAAAGCATCGGAATCTATAACTAGTGTCACCGGAATGGTTCAAAACATAGTTAGTAAGAAGAGTCAGTCTTCTTGTACGTAAGTCGGCATTGTGCCTATTCTATTTAATTCCGATGCAATTTCTGTGATTCATCGTCAATAAGAAGGTCAGAGGGATACAGTAAGCATCGGAATCTATAACTAGTGTCACAGGAGTGGTTCAAAACGCAGACAGTAAGAAGAGTCAGTCTTCTTGTACTTAAGTCCGCATTGTGCCTTTTGTATTTAATTCCGATGCAATTTTTGTGTTTCATCGTCAATAAGAAGGTCAGAGGGTTACAGTAAAACTGAAGTGAAGCATCAGAATCTATAACTAGTGTCACAGGAATGGTTCAAAGTATAGACAGTAATAAGAGTCAGTCAACTTGTACTTAAGTCTACATTGTGCCTTTTGTATTTAATCCCGATGCAATTTCTGTGTTTCATTGTCAATAAGAAGGTCCAAGGAATACAGTACACCTGAAGTGAAGCATCGGAATCTTTAACTAGTGTCACAGGAATGGGTCAAATCATAGACAGTAAGAAGAGTCAGTTTTCTTGTACTTAAGTCGGCATTGTTCATTTACTATTTAATTACGATGCAATTTCTGTGTTTCTTCGTCAATAAGAAGGTCAGAGGGATACAGTAAACCTGATGTGCGGCATCGGAATCTATAACTAGTGTCACAGGAATGGTTCAAAGCATAGACAGTAGGA
Organism: Schistocerca americana; assembly: GCF_021461395.2. Classification (NCBI taxonomy): domain Eukaryota; kingdom Metazoa; phylum Arthropoda; class Insecta; order Orthoptera; family Acrididae; genus Schistocerca; species Schistocerca americana. Next base: position 900,559 of record NW_025726104.1, read on the forward strand.
AGAGTAGGTCTCATTGTACTTGAGTCAGCATTGTGCCTTTTGTTTTTATTTCCGATGCAATTTCTGTGTTTCATCGTCAAGAAGAAGGTCAGAGGGATACAGTAAACCTGAAGTGAAGCATCGGAATCTATAACTAGTGTCACAGGAATGGTTCAAAACATAGACTTTAGGAAGAGTCAGTCTTCTTGTAGTTAAGTCGGCATTGTGCCTTTTCTATTTAATTCCGATGCAATTTCTCTGTTTCATCGTCAATAAGGAGGTCCAAGGGATACAGTAAACCTGAAGTGAGGCATCGGAATCTATAACTAGTTTCACAGGATTGGTTCAAAACATAGACAGTAGGAAGAGGCAGTCTTCTTGTACTTATGTCGGCATTATGCCTTTTGTATTTAATTCCAAAGCATTTTCTGTGTTTCATCATCAATAAGAAGGTCCAAGGGATACAGTAAACCTGAAGTGAGCCATCGGAATCTATAACTAGTGTCACAGGAATGGTTCAAAGCATAGCCAGTAAGAAGAGTCAGTCTTCGTTTACCTAAGTCGGCATGGTGCCTTTTGTATTTAATTCCGATGCAATTTCTGTGTTTCATCGTCAATACGAAGGTCCAAGAGAAACAGTAAACTGATAGTGAAGCATCGGAATCAAAGGCTGGTCTCACAGGAAATGTTCAAAACATAGTCAGTAAGAAGATTCAGTCTTCTTGTACTTAAGTCGGCATTGTGCCTTTTCTATTTAATTCCGATGCAATTTCTGTGTTTCTTCGTCAATAAGAAGGTCTAAGGGATACAGTAAACCTGAAGTGAGGCATCGGAATCTATAACTAGTGTCACAGGAATGGTTCAAAACATAGACAGTAGGAAGAGTCAGTCTTCATGTACTTAAGCGCGCATTGTGCCTTTTCTATTTAATTCCGATGCAATTTCTCTGTTTCATCGTCAATAAGGAGGTCCAAGGGATACAGTAAACCTGAAGTGAGGCATCGGAATCTATAACTAGTGTCACAGGATTGGTTCAAAACATAGACAGTAGGAAGAGTCAGTCTTCTTGTACTTAAGTCGGCATTGTGCCTTTTCTATTTAATTCCGATGCAATTTCTGTGTTTCGTCGTCAATAAGAAGGTCCAAGGGATACAGTAAACCTGAAGTGAGGCATCGGAATCTTAAACCGGTCACACAGGAAAGGTTCAAAACATAGATAGTAAGAAGAGCCAGTCATCTTGTATTTGAGTCGGCATTGTGCTTTCGTATTTAATTCCGCTGCAATTTCTGTGTTTCATCGTCAATAAGAAGGTCAGAGGGATACAGTGAACCTAAAGTGAAGATACGGAATCTATAACTAGTGTCACAGAAATGGTTCAAAAAATAGTCAGTAAGAAGAGTCAGTCTTCTTGTACTTAAGTCGGCATTGTGCCTTTTCTATTTAATTCCGATGCAATTTCTGTGTTTTATCGTCAATAAGAAGGTCAGAGGGATACAGTAAACCTGAAGTGAAGCATCGGAATCTATAAATAGTGTCACAGGGATGGTACAAATCGTAGACAGTACGAAGATTCAGTCTTCTTGTACTTAAGTCGGCATTGTGCCTCTTGTATTTAATTCGGATGCAATTTCTATGTTTCATCGTCAATAAGAAGGTCGGAAGGATACAGTAAACCTGAAGTGAAGCATCGAAATCTATAACTAGTGTCACAGGAATGGTTCAAAACATAGACAGTAGGAAGAGTCGGTCTTCTTGTACTTAAGTCGGCATTGTGCCTTTTGTATTTAATTCCGATGTAATTTCTGTGTTTCATCGTCAATAAGAAGGTCCAAGGAATACAGTACACCTGAAGTGAAGCATCGGAATCTTTAACTAGTGTCACAGGAATGGTTCAAATCATAGACAGTAAGAAGAGTCAGTATTCTTGTACTTAAGTCGGCATTGTTCATTTACTATTTAATTCCGATGCAATTACTGTGTGTCTTCGTCAATAAGAATGTCAGAGGGATACAGTAATCCTGAAGTGAAGTATCGGAATCAATAACTAGTGTCACAGGAATGGTTCAAAACATAGACAGTAGGAAGAGTCAGTCTTCTTGTACTTAAGTCGGCATTGTGCCTTTTGTATTTAATTCCGATGCATTTTCTGTGTTTCATCATCAATAAGAAGGTCCAAGGGATACAGCAAACCTGAAGTGAGCCATCGGAATCTATAACTAGTGTCACAGGAATGGTTCAAATCATAGCCAGTAAGAAGAGTCAGTCTTCTTTTACTGAAGTCGGCATGGTGCCTTTTGTATTTAATTCCGATGCAATTTTTGTGATTCATCGTCAATAAGAAGGTCCAAGGGATTCAGAAAACTTATAGTGAAGCATCGGAATCAAAGGCTGGTCTCACAGGAAATGTTCAAAACATAGTCAGTAAGAAGAGTCAGTCCTCTTGTACTCAAGTCGGTATTGTGCCTTTTCTATTTAATTCCGATGCAATTTCTGTGATTCGTCGTCAATAAGAAGGTCCAAGGGATACAGTAAACCTGAAGTGAGGTATCGGAATCTTAAACCGGTCACACAGGAAAGGTTCAAAGCATAGATTGTAAGAAGAGCCAGTCATCTTGCAATTGAGTCGGCATTGTGTTTCGTATTTAATTCCGCTGCAATTTTTGTGTTTCATCGTCAATAAGAAGGTCAGAGGGATACAGTAAACGTAAAGTGAAGCTTCGGAATCTATAACTAGTGTCACAGGAATGGTTCAAATCATAGTCAGTAAGAAGAGTAAGTCTTCTTGTACTTAAGTCGGCCTTGTGCCTTTTCTATTTATTTCCGATGCAATTTCTGTGTTTCATCGTCAATAAGAAAGTCCAAGGGATACAGTAAACCTGAAGTGAGGAATCGGAATCTATAACTAGTGTCACAGGAATGGTTCAAAACATAGACAGTACTAAGAGATAGTCTTCTTGTACTTAAGTCGGCATTGTGCCTTTTGTATTTAATTCCGATGCAATTTTTGTGTTTCATCGTCAATAAGAAGGTCAGAGGGTTACAGTAAAACTGAAGTGAAGCATCAGAATCTATAACAAGTGTCACAGGAATGGCTCAAAGTATAGACAGTAATAAGAGCCAGTCAACTTGTACTTAAGTCTACATTGTGCCTTTTGTATTTCATTCCGATGTAATTTCTGTGTTTCATCGTCAATAAGAAGGTCCTAGGAATACAGTACACCTGAAGTGAAGCATCGGAATCTTTAACTAGTGTCACAGGAATGGTTCAAATCATAGACAGTAAGAAGAGTCAGTATTCTTGTACTTAAGTCGGCATTGTTCATTTACTATTTAATTCCGATGCAATTACTGTGTTTCTTCGTCAATAAGAATGTCAGAGGGATACAGTAAACCTGAAGTGAAGCATCGGAATCTATAACTAGTGTCACAGGAATGGTTCAAAACACAGACAGTAGGAAGAGTCAGTCTTCTTGTACTTCAGTCGGCATTGTGCCTTTTCTATTTAATTCCGATGCAATTTCTCTGTTTCATCGTCAATAAGGGGGTCCAAGGGATACAGTAAACCTGAAGTGAGGCATCGGAATCTATAACTAGTGTCACAGGATTGGTTCAAAACATAGACAGTAGGAAGAGTCAGTCTTCTTGTACTTAAGTCGGCATTGTGCCTTTTGTATTTAATTCCGATGAATTTTCTGTGTTTCATCATCAATAAGAAGGTCCAAGGGATACAGTAAACCTGAAGTGAGCCATCGGAATCTATAACTAGTGTCACAGGAATGGTTCAAATCATAGCCAGTAAGAAGAGTCAGTCTTCTTTTACTTAAGTCGGCATGGTGCCTTTTGTATTTAATTCCGATGCAATTTCTGTGATTCATCGTCAATAAGAAGGTCCAAGGGATTCAGAAAACGTATAGTGAAGTATCGGAATCAAAGGCTGGTCTCACAGGAAATGTTCAAAACATAGTCAGTAAGAAGAGTCAGTCCTCTTGAACTCATGTCGGTATTGTGCCTTTTCTATTTAATTCCGATGCAATTTCTGTGTTTCGTCGTCAATAAGAAGGTCCAAGGGATACAGTAAACCTGAAGTGAGGCATCGGAATCTTAAACCGGACACACAGGAAAGGTTCAAAGCATAGATTGTAAGAAGAGCCAGTCATCTTGTATTTGAGTCGGCATTGTGCTTTCGTATTTAATTCCGCTGCAATTTTTGTGTTTCATCGTCAATAAGAAGGTCAGAGGGATACAGTAAACCTAAAGTGAAGCTTCGGAATCTATAACTAGTGTCACAGGAATGGTTCAAAACATAGTCAGTAAGAAGAGTAAGTCTTCTTGTACTTAAGTCGGCATTGTGCCTTTTCTATTTATTTCCGATGCAATTTCAGTTTTTTATCGTCAATAAGAAGGTCAGAGGGATACAGTAAACCTGAAGTGAAGCATCGGAATCTATAACTAGTGTCACAGGGATGGTTCAAATCGTAGACAGTAGGAAGATTCAGTCTTCTTTTACTTAAGTCGGCATTATGCCTTTTATATATAATTCCGATGCAATTTCTGTGTTTCATCGTCAATAAGAAGGTCAGAGGGATACAGTAAACCTGAAGTGAGGCATCGGAATCTATAACTAGTGTCACAGGATTGGTTCAAAACTTAGACAGTAGGAAGAGTCAGTCTTCTTGTACTTAAGTCGGCATTGTGCCTTTTGTATTTAATTCCGATGCATTTCTGTGTTTCATCATCAATAAGAAGGTCCAAGGGATACAGTAAACCTGAAGTGAGCCATCGGAATCTATAACTAGTGTCACAGGAATGGTTCAAATCATAGCCAGTAAGAAGAGTCAGTCATCTTTTACTTAAGTCGGCATGGTGCCTTTTGTATTTAATTCCGATGCAATTTCTGTGATTCATCGTCAATAAGAAGGTCCAAGGGATTCAGAAAACTTATAGTGAAGCATCGGAATCAAAGGCTGGTCTCACAGGAAATGTTCAAAACATAGTCAGTAAGAAGAGTCAGTTCTCTTGTACTCAAGTCGGTATTGTGCCTTTTCTATTTAAGTCCGATGCAATTTCTGTGTTTCGTCGTCAATAAGAAGGTCCAAGGGATACAGTAAACCTGAAGTGAGGCATCGGAATCTTAAACCGGTCACACAGGAAAGGTTCAAAGCGTAGATTGTAAGAAGAGCCAGTCATCTTGTATTTGAGTCGGCATTGTGCTTTCGTATTAAATTCCGCTGCAATTTTTGTGTTTCATCGTCAATAAGAAGGTCAGTGGGATACAGTAAACCTAAAGTGAAGCTTCGGAATCTATAACTAGTGTCACAGGAATGGTTCAAAACATAGTCAGTAAGAAGAGTAAGTCTTCTTGTACTTAAGTCGGCATTGTGCCTTTTCTATTTATTTCCGATGCAATTTCTGTGTTTTATCGTCAATAAGAATGTCAGAGGGATACAGTAAACCTGAAGTGAAGCATCGGAATCTATAACTAGTGTCACAGGGATGGTTCAAATCGTAGACAGTAGGAAGATTCAGTCTTCTTTTACTTAAATCGGCATTGTGCCTTTTATATATAATTCTGATGCAATTTCTGTGTTTCATCGTCAATAAGAAGGTCAGAGGGATACAGTAAACCTGAAGTGAGGCATCGGAATCTATAACTAGTGTCACAGGATTGGTTCAAAACTTAGACAGTAGGAAGAGTCAGTCTTCTTGTACTTAAGTCGGCATTGTGCCTTTTGTATTTAATTCCGATGCATTTTCTGTGTTTCATCATCAATAAGAAGGTCCAAGGGATACAGTAAACCTGACGTGAGCCATCGGAATCTATAACTAGTGTCACAGGAATGGTTCAAAGCATAGCCAGTAAGAAGAGTCAGTCTTCTTTTACTTAAGTCGGCATGGTGCCTTATGTATTTAATTCCGATGCTATTTCTGTGATTCATCGTCAATAAGAAGGTCCAAGGGATACAGAAAACTTATAGTGAAGCATCGGAATCAAAGGCTGGTCTCACAGGAAATGTTCTAACATAGTCAGTAAGAAGAGTCAGTCTTCTTTTACTCAAGTCGGCATTGTGCCTTTTCTATTTAATTCCGATGCAATTTCAGTGTTTCGTCGTCAATAAGAAGGTCCAAGGGATACAGTAAACCTGAAGTGAGGCATCGGAATCTTAAACCGGTCACACAGGAAAGGTTCAAAGCATAGATTGTAAGAAGAGCCAGTCATCTTGTATTTGAGTCGGCATTGTGCTTTCGTATTTAATTCCGCTGCAATTTCTGTGTTTCATTGTCAATAAGAAGGTCAGAGGGATACAGTAAACCTAAAGTGAAGCTTCGGAGTCTATAACTAGTGTCAGAGGAATGGTTCAATACATAGTCAGCAAGAAGAGTCAGTCTTCTTGTACTTAAGTCGGCATTGTGCCTTTTCTATTTAATTCCGATGCAATTTCTGTGTTTTATCGTCAATAAGAAGGTCAGAGGGATACAGTAAACCTGAAGTGAAGCATCGGAATCTATAACTAGTGTCACAGGGATAGTTCAAATCGTAGACAGTAGGAAGATTCAGTCTTCTTTTACTTAAGTCGGCATTGTGCCTTTTATATATAATTCCGATGCAATATCTGTGTTTCATCGTCAATAAGAAGGACAGAGGGACACAGTAAACCTGAAGTGAAGCATCGGAATCAATAACTAGTGCCACAGGAATGGTTCAAATCATAGACAGTAGGAAGGGTCAGGCTTCTTGTACTTAAGACGGCATTGTGCCTTTTCTATCTAATTCCGATGCAATTTCTGTGTTTCATCGTCAATGAGAAGGTCCAAGTGATTCAGTACTCCTGAAGTGAAGCATCGGAATCTATAACTAGTGTCACAGGAATGGTTCAAAACATAGACAGTAAGAAGAGTCAGTCTTCTTGTACTTAAGTCGGCATTTTGCCTTTTCTGTTTAATTCTGATGCAATTTCTGTGTTTCATCGTCAGTAAGAAGTTCTGAGATATACAGTAAACCTGAAGTGAAGCATCGGAATCTATAACTAGTGTAACAGGAATGGTTCAAAACATAGACAGTAGGAAGAGACAGTCATCTTGTACTTAAGTCGGCATTGTGCCTTTTCTATTTAATTCCGGTGCAATTTCTGTGTTTCATCGTCGATAAGAAGGTCAGAGGGATACAGTAAAACTGAAGTGAAGAATCGGAATCTATAAGTGGTGTCACAGGAATGGTTCAAAACTTAGTCATTAAGAAGAGTCAGTCTTCTTGTACTTAAGTAGGCAATGTGCCTTTTGTATTTAATTCCGATGCTATTTCTTTGTTTCATCATCAATAAGAAGGTCAGAGGGATACAGTAAACCTGAAGTGAAGCATCGGAATCTATAACTAGTGTCACAGGAATGGTTCAAATCACAGACAGTAGGAAGAGCCAGTCTTCTTGTACTTAAGTCAACATTGTGCCTTTTCTACTGATTTCCGATGCAATTTCTTTGTTTCACTGTCCATAAGAATGTCAGAGGGATACAGTAAACCTGAAGTGAAGCATCGGAATCTGTAAGTGGTGTGACAGGAATGGTTCAAAACTTAGTCATTAAGAAGAGTCAGTCTTCTTGTACTTAAGTCGGCATTGTGCCTTTTCTATTTAATTCCGATGAAATTTCTATGTTTCATCGTCGATAAGAAGGTCAGAGGGAAACAGTAAACCTGAAGTGAAGCATCGGAATCTTTAACTAGTGTCACAGGAACGGTTCAAAACATAGACAGTAGGAAGAGTCAGTCTTCTTGTACTTAACTCGGCATTGTGCATTTTGTATTTAATTCCGATGCAATTTCTGTGTTTCTTCGTCAATAAGAAGGTCCAAGGGATACAGTAAACCTGAAGTGAGGCATCGGAATCTATAACTAGTGTCACAGGAATTGTTCAAAACATAGTCAGTAAGAAGAGTCAGTCTTCTTGTACTTAAGTCGGCATTGTGCCTTTTCTATTCAATTCCGATGCAATTTCTGTGTTTCGTCGTCAATAAGAAGGTCCAAGGGATACAGTACACCTGAAGTGAGGCAACGGAATCTAAAATCGGTCTCACAGGAAAGGTTGAAAACATAGAGAGGAAGAAGAGCCAGTCATCTTGAATTTGAGTCATCATTGTGCCTTTTGTATTTAATTCCGATGCAAGTTCTGTGTTTCATTGTCAATAAGAAGGTCAGAGGGATACAGTAAACCTGAAGTGAAGCATCGGAATCTATAACTAGTGTCACAGGAATGGTTTAAGACATAGTCAGTAGGAAGAGTCATTCTTCTTGTACTTAAGTCGGCATTGTGCCTTTCTATTTAATTCCGAAGCAATTTCTGTGTTTCATCGTCCATAAAATGGTCAGAGGGATACAGTAAACGTGAAGTGAATCATAGGAATCTATAACTAGTGTCACAGGGATGGTTCAAATCATAGACAGTAGGAAGAGTGTGTCTTCTTGTACTTAAATCGGCATTGTGCCTTTTGTATTTAATTCCGATGCAATTTCTGTGTTTCATCGTCAATAAGAAGGTCCAAGGGATTCAGTACACCTGAAGTGAAGCATCGGAATCTATAACTAGTGTCACAGGAATGGTTCAAATCATAGACAGTAAGAAGTGTCAGTCTTCTTGTACTTAAGTCGGCATGTGCCTTTTCTATTTTATTCCGAAGCAATTTCTGTGTTTCATCGTCAATAAGAAGGTCAGAGGGATACAGTAAACCTGAAGTGAAGCATCGGAATCTATAATTAGTGTCACAGGAATGGTGCAAAACATAGACAGTAAGAAGAGTCAGTCTTCTTGTACTTAAGTCGGCATTGTGCCTTTTCTGTTTAATTCCGATGCAATTTCTGTGTTTCATCGTCAATAAGAAGTTCTGAGATATACAGTAAACCTGAAGTGAAGCATCGGAATCTATAACTAGTGTAACAGGAATGGTTCAAAACATAGACGGTAGGAAGAGACAGTCATCTTGTACTTAAGTCGGCATTGTGCCTTTTCTATTTAATTCCGATGCAATTTCTGTGTTTCATCGTCGATAAGAAGGTCAGAGGGATACAGTAAAACTGAAGTGAAGCATCGGAATCTTTAACTAGTGTCACAGGAATGGTTGAAACATAGACAATCGGAAGAGTCAGTCTTCTTGTACTTAATTCGGCATTGTGCCTTTTGTATTTAATTCCGATGCAATTTCTGTGTTTCTTCGTCAATAAGAAGGTCCAAGGGATACAGCAAACCTGAAGTGGGGCATCGGAATCTATAACTAGTGTCACAGGAATGGTTCAAAACATAGTCAGTAAGAAGAGTCAGTCTTCTTGTACTTAAGTCGGCATTGTGCCTTTTCTATTCAATTCCGATGCAATTTCTGTGTTTCGTCGTCAATAAGAAGGTCCAAGGGATACAGTAAACCTGAAGTGAAGCAACGGAATCCAAAACAGGTCTCACAGGAAAGGTTCAAAACATAGAGAGTAAGGAGAGCCAGTCATCTTGAATTTGAGTCATCATGGTGCGTTTTGTATTTAATTCCGATGCAATTTCTGCGTTTCATCGTCAATAAGAAGGTCAGAGGGATACAGTAAACCTGAAGTGAATCATCGGAATCTAAAACCGGGCTCACAGGAAAGGTTCAAAACATAGGGAGTAAGACGAGCCAGTCATCCTGTATTTACGTCGGCATTCTGCCTTTTGTATTTATTCCGATGCAACTTCTGTGTTTCATTGTCAATAAGAAGGTCAGAGGGATACAGTACACCTGAAGTGAAGCATCGGAATCTATAACTAGTGTCACAGGAATGGTTCAAAACATAGACAGTAGGAAGCGTCAGTCTTCTTGTACTTAAGTCGGCATTGTGCCTTTTGTATTTAATTCCGATGGAATTTCTGTGTTTCATCGTCAATAAGAAGGTCCAAGGCATACAGTAAACCTGAAGTGAGGCATCGGAATCTATAACTAGTGTCACAGGAATGGTTCAAAACACAGTCAGTAAGAAGAGTCAGTCTTCTAGTACTTAAGTCAGCTTTGTGCCTTTTCTATTTAATTCCGATGAAATTTCTGCGTTTCATCGTCAATAAGAAGGTGCAAGGGATTCAGTACACCAGAAGTGAAGCACCGGAATCTATAACTAGTGTCACATGAATGGTTCAAAACATAGACAGTGAGAAGAGTCAGTCTTCTTGTACTATAGTCGGCATTGTGCCTTTTCTACTTATTTCCGATGCAATTTCTTTGTTTCACCATCCATAAGAAGGTCTGAGGGATACAGTAAACCTGAAGTGAGGCATTGGAATCTATAAGTGGTGTCAGAGGAATGGTTCAAAACTTAGTCATTAAGAAGAGTCAGTCTTCTTGTACTTAAGTGGGCATTGTGCCTTTCGTATTTAATTCCGCTGCAATTTCGGTGTTTCATCGTCATTACGAAGGTCCGAGCGATACAGTAATCCTGAAGTGAGGCATCGGAATCTATAACTAGTGTCACAGTCGGCATTGTGCCTTATCTATTCAATTCCGATGCAATTTCTGTGTTTCGTCGTCAATAAGAAGGTCCAAGGGATACAGTAAACCTGAAGTGAAGCATCGGAATCTAAAACTGGTCTCACAGGAAAGGTTCAAAGCATAGAGAGTAAGAAGAGCCAGTCATCTTGTATTTGAGTCGGCATTGTGCCTTTTGTATTTAATTCCGATGCAATTTCTGTGTTTCATCGTCAATAGGAAGGTCAGAGGGATACAGTAAACCTGAAGTGAAGCATCGGAATCTAAAACCGGTCTCACAGGAAAGGTTCAAAACATAGAGAGTAAGAAGAGCCAGTCATCTTGTATTTGCGTCGGCATTGTGCCTTTTGAATTTAATTCCAAAGCAAGTTCTGTGTTCCATCGTCAATAAGAAGGTCAGAGGGATACAGTAAACCTGAAGTGAAGCATCGGTATCTATAACTAGTGTCACAGGAATAGTTCAAATCATAGACAGTAAGAAGAGTCAGTCTTCTTGTACTTAAGTCATCATTGTGCCTTTTCTATTTAATTCCAATGCAATTTCTGAGTTTCGTCGTCAATAAGAATATCAGACGGTTACAGTAAACCTGAAGTGAAGCATCGGAATCTATAACAAGTGTCACAGGAACGGTTCAAATCATAGACAGTAGGAAGAGTCAGTCTTCTTGTACTTGAGTCGCATTGTGCCTTTTGTATTTACTTCCGATGCAATTTCTGTGTTTCATCGTCAGTAAAAGGTCAGAGGGATACAGTAAACTTGACGTGAAGCATCGGAATCTATAACTAGTGTCACAGGAATGGTTCAAAGCATAGACAGTGGGAAGAGTCAGTCATCTTGTACTTAAGTCGGCATTGTGCCTTTTCTATTTAATTCCGATGCAATTTCTGTGTTTCATTGTCGATAAGAAGGTCAGAGGGATACAGTAAACCTGAAGTGACACATCGGAATCTGTAACTAGTGTCACAGGAATGGTTCAAACATAGACTGTAGGAAGAGTCAGTCTTCTTGTACTTAACTCGGCATTGTGCCTTTTCTATTTAATTCCGATGCAATTTCTGTGTTTCATCGTGAATAAGAAGGTCCGAGGGATACAGTAAACCTGAGGTGAGGCATCGGAATCTGTAACTAGTGTCACAGGAATGGATCAAAACATAGTCAGTAAGAAGAGTCAGTCTTCTTGTACTTAAGTCGGCATTGTGCCTTTTCTATTTAATTCCGATGCTATTACTGTGTTTCATCGTCAATAAGAAGGTCCAAGGGATGCAGTACACCTGAAGTGAAGCATCGGAATCTATAACTAGTGTCACAGGAATCGTTCAAAACATAGACATTAAGAAGAGTCAGTCGTCTTGTAATTAAGTCGGCATTGTGCCTTTTCTACGTATTTCCGATGCAATTTCTTTGTTTCATCGTCCATAAGAATGTCAGAGGGATACAGTAAACCTGAAGTGAAGCATCGGAATCTATAAGTGGTGTCACAGGAATGGTTCAAATCATAGGCAGTAAGAAGAGTCAGTCTTCTTGTACTTAAATCGGCATTGTGCTTTTCGTATATAATTCCGATGCAATTTCGGTGTTTCATCGTCAATAAGAAGGTCCAAGGGATACAGTAAACCTGAAGTGAAGCATCGGAATCTATAACTAGTGTCACAGGTTCGATTCAAAATATAGACAGTAAGAAGAGTCAGTCTTCTTGAACTTAAATCGGCATTGTGCCTTTTTTATTTAATTCCGATGCAATTTCTGTGTTTCATCTTCAATAAGAAGGTCAGTGGGATACAGTAAACATGAAGTGAAGCATCAGAGTCTATAACTAGTGTCACAGGAATGGTTCGAAACATAGTTAGTAAGAAGTGTCAGTCTTCTTGTACTTAAGTCGGCATTATGCCTTTTCTGTTTAATTCCGATGCAATATCTGTGTTTCGTCGTCAATACGAAGGTCAGAGGGATACAGTAAACCTGAAGTGAAGCATCGGAATCTATAACTAGTGTCACAGGAATGGTTCAAAGCATAGACAGTAGGTAGAGTCAGTCTTCTGGTACTTAAGTCGGCATTGTAACTTTTCTATTTAATTCCGATGCAATTTCTGTGTTTCATCGTCAATAAGAAGGTCAGAGAGATACAGTAAACCTGAAGTGAAGCATCGGAATCTAACACTATTGTCACAGGAGTGGTTCAAATCATAGACAGTAGGAAGAGTCAGACTTCTTGTACTTAAGTCGGCATTGTGACTTTTCTATTTAATTCCGATGGAATTTGTGTGTTTCATCGTCAATAAGAATGTCAGAGGGATACAGTAAACCTGAAGTGAAGCATCGGAATCTATTACTAGTGTCGCAGGAATGGTTCACAACATAGACACTAGGAGGAGTCAGTCTTCTTGTACTTAAGTCGGCATTGTGCCTTTTCTATTTAATTCCGATGCAATTTCTGTGTTTCGGCGCCAATAAGAAGGTCCAAGGGATATAGTAAACTTAAAGTGAAGCATCGTAATCTAAAACCGGTCTCACAGGAACCGTTCAAAAGATGGAGAGCAAGAAGCGCCAGTCATCTTGTATTTGAATCGGCATCGTGCCTTTTGTATTTAATGCCGATGCAATTTCTGTGTTTCATCGTCGATAAGAAGGTCAGAGGGATACAGTAAACCTTAAGTGAAGCATCGGAATCTATAACTAGTGTCACAGGAATGGTTCAAACATAGACAGTAGGAAGAGTCGGTCTTCTTGTACTTAACTCGGCATTGTGCCTTTTCTATTTAATTCCGATGGAATTTCTGTGTTTCATCGTTAATAAGAAGGTCCAAGGGATACAGTAAACCTGAAGGGAGCATCGGAATCTATAACTAGTGTCACAGGAATGGATCAAAACATAGTCAGTAAGATCAGTCAGTCTTCTTGTACTTAAGTCGGCATTGTGCCTTTTCTATTTTATACCGTCGCAATTACTGTGTTTCATCGTCAATAAGAAGGTCCAAGGGATGCAGTACACCTGAAGTGAAGCATCGGAATCTATAACTAGTGTCACAGGAATCGTTCAAAACATAGACATTAAGAAGAGTCGGTCGTCTTGTACTTAAGTCGGCATTGTGCCTTTTCTACTTATTTCCGATGCAATTTCTTTGTTTCATCGTCCATAAGAATGTCAGAGGGATACAGTAAACCTCAAGTGAAGCATCGGAATCTATAAGTGGTGCCACAGGAATGGTTCAAATCATATGCAGTAAGAAGTTTCAGTCTTCTTGTACTTAAATCGGCATTGTGCCTTTCGTATATAATTCCGATGCAATTTCGGTGTTTCATCGTCAATAAGAAGGTCCAAGGGATACAGTAAACCTGAAGTGAAGCATCGGAATCTATAACTAGTGTCACAGGTTCGATTCAAAATATAGACAGTAAGAAGAGTCAGTTTTCTTGTACTTAAATCGGCATTGTGCCTTTTTTATTTAATTCCGATGCAATTTCAGTGTTTCATCTTCAATAAGAAGATCAGTGGGATACAGTAAACCTGAAGTGAAGCATCGGAGTCTATAACTAGTGTCACAGGAATGGTTCGAAACATAGTCAGTAAGAAGTGTCAGTCTTCTTGTACTTAAGTCGGCATTATGCCTTTTCTATTTAATTCCGATGCAATATCTGTGTTTCATCGTCAATACGAAGCTCAGAGGGATACAGTAAACCTGAAGTGAAGCATCGGAATCTATAACTAGTGTCACAGGAATGGTTCAAAACATAGACAGTAAGAAGAGGCAGTCTTCTTGTACTTATGTCGGCATTGTGCCTTTTGTGTTTAATTCCGATGCAATTTCTTTGTTTCATCATCAATAAGAAGTTCAAAGGGATACAGTAAACCTGAAGTGAAGCATCGGAATCTATAACGAGTGTCACAGGAATGGTTCAAAACATAGACAGTAGGAAGAGTCAGTCTTGTAGTACTTGAGTCGGCATTGTGCCTTTTGTATTTAATTCCGATGCAATTTCTGTGTTTCATCGTCAATATGAGGGACAGAGGGATACAGTAAACCCGAAGTGAAGCATCGGAATCTATAAATAGTGTCACAGGAATGGTTCAAAGCATAGACAGTAGGTAGAGTCAGTCTTCTTGTACTTAAGTCGGCATTGTAACTTTTCTATTTAATTCCGATGCAATTTCTGTGCTTCATCGTCAATAAGAAGGTCAGAGAGATACAGTAAACCTGAAGTGAAGCATCGGAATCTAACACTAGTGTCACAGGAGTGGTTCAAATCATAGATAGTAAGAAGAGTCAGTCTTCTTGTACTCAAGTCGGCACTGTGCCTTTTCTATTCCATTCCGATGCAATTTCTGTGTTTCATCATCAATAAGAAGGTCAGGGGGATACAGTAAACCTGAAGTGAAGCATCGGAGTCTATAACTAGTGTCACAGGAATGGTTCAAATCATAGACAGTAGGAAGAGTCAGTCATCTTGTACTTAAGTCGGCATTGTGCCTTTTCTATTTAATTCCGATGCAATTTCTTTGTTTCATCGTCCATAAGAAGGTCAGAGGGATACAGTAAACCTGAAGTGAATCATCGGAATCTATAAGTGGTGTCACAGGAATGGTTCAAAAGATAGTAAGTAATAGGAGTCAGTCTTCTTGTATTTAAGTCGGCATTGTGCCTTTCGTATTTAATTCCGATGCAATTTCGGTGTTTCATCGTCAATAAGAAGGTCCGAGCGATACAGTAAACCTGAAGTGAAGCATCGGAATCTATAACTAGTGTCACAGGTTCGGTTCAAAACATAGACAGTAAGAAGAGTCAGTCTTCTTGTACTTAAGTCGGCATTGTGCCTTTTCTATTTAATTCCGATGCAATTACTTTGTTTCATCGTCAATAAGAAGGTCCAAGGGATGCAGTACACCTGAAGTGAAGCATCGGAATCTATAACTAGTGTCACAGGAATCGTTCAAAACATAGACATTAAGGAGAGTCGGTCGACTTGTACTTAAGTCGGCATTGTGCCTTTTCTACTTATTTCCGATGCAATTTCTTTGTTTCATCGTCCATAAGAATGTCAGAGGGATACAGTAAACCTCAAGTGAAGCATCGGAATCTATAAGTGGTGTCACAGGAATGGTTCAAATCATATGCAGTAAGAAGAGTCAGTCTTCTTGTACTTAAATCGGCATTGTGCCTTTCGTATATAATTCCGATGCAATTTCGGTGTTTCATCGTCAATAAGAAGGTCCAAGGGATACAGTAAACCTGAAGTGAAGCATCGGAATCTATAACTAGTGTCACAGGTTCGATTCATAATATAGACAGTAAGAAGAGTCAGTCTTCTTGTACTTGGGTCGGCATTGTGCCTTTTTTATTTAATTCCGATGCAATTTCTGTGTTTCATCTTCAATAAGAAGGTCAGTGGGATACAGTAAACCTGAAGTGAAGCATCGGAGTCTATAACTAGTGTCACAGGAATGGTTCGAAACATAGTCAGTAAGAAGTGTCAGTCTTCTTGTACTTAAGTCGGCATTATGAGTTTTCTATTTAATTCCGATGCAATTACTGTGTTTCATCGTCAATACGAAGCTCAGAGGGATACAGTAAACCTGAAGTGAAGCATCGAAATCTATAACTAGTGTCACAGGTTCGATTCAAAATATAGACAGTAAGAAGAGGCAGTCTTCATGTACTTATGTCGGCATTGTGCCTTTTGTGTTTAATTCCGATGCAATTTCTTTGTTTCATCATCAATAAGAAGTTCAAAGGGATACAGTAAACCTGAAGTGAAGCATCGGAATCTATAAATAGTGTCACAGGAATGGTTCAAAGCATAGACAGTAGGTAGAGTCAGTCTTCTTGTACTTAAGTCGGCATTGTAACTTTTCTATTTAATTCCGATGCAATTTCTGTGCTTCATCGTCAATAAGAAGGTCAGAGAGTTACAGTAAACCTGAAGTGAAGCATCGGAATCTAACACTAGTGTCACAGGAGTGGTTCAAATCATAGACAGTAAGAAGAGTCAGTCTTCTTGTACTTAAGTCGGCACTGTGCCTTTTCTATTCCATTCCGATGCAATTTCTGTGTTTCATCATCAATAAGAAGGTCAGGGGGATACAGTAAACCTGAAGTGAAGCATCGGAGTCTATAACTAGTGTCACAGGAATGGTTCAAATCATAGACAGTAGGAAGAGTCAGTCATCTTGTACTTAAGTCGGCATTGTGCCTTTTCTATTTAACTCCGATGCAATTTCCTTGTTTCATCGTCCATAAGAAGGTCAGAGGTATACAGTAAACCTGAAGTGAATCATCGGAATCTATAAGTGGTGTCACAGGAATGGTTCAAAAGATAGTAAGTAATAGGAGTCAGTCTTCTTGTATTTAAGTCGGCATTGTGCCTTTCGTATTTAATTCCGAAGCAATTTCTGTGTTTCATCGTCCATAAGATGGTCAGAGGGATACAGTAAACGTGAAGTGAATCATAGGAATCTATAACTAGTGTCACAGGGATGGTTCAAAACATAGACAGTAGGAAGAGTCTGTCGTCTTGTACTTAAATCGGCATTGTGCCTTTTGTATTTAATTCCGATGCAATTTCTGTGTTTCATCGTCAATAAGAAGGACCAAGGGGTACAGTACACCTGAAGTGAAGCATCGGAATCTATAACTAGTGTCACAGGAATGGTTCAAAACATAGACAGTAGGAAGCGTCAGTCTTCTTGTACTTAAGTCGGCATTGTGCCTTTTGTATTTAATTCCGATGGAATTTCTGTGTTTCATCGTCAATAAGAAGGTCCAAGGCATACAGTAAACCTGAAGTGAGGCATCGGAATCTATAACTAGTGTCACAGGAATGGTTCAAAACACAGTCAGTAAGAAGAGTCAGTCTTCTAGTACTTAAGTCAGCTTTGTGCCTTTTCTATTTAATTCCGATGAAATTTCTGCGTTTCATCGTCAATAAGAAGGTGCAAGGGATTCAGTACACCAGAAGTGAAGCACCGGAATCTATAACTAGTGTCACATGAATGGTTCAAAACATAGACAGTGAGAAGAGTCAGTCTTCTTGTACTATAGTCGGCATTGTGCCTTTTCTACTTATTTCCGATGCAATTTCTTTGTTTCACCATCCATAAGAAGGTCTGAGGGATACAGTAAACCTGAAGTGAGGCATTGGAATCTATAAGTGGTGTCAGAGGAATGGTTCAAAACTTAGTCATTAAGAAGAGTCAGTCTTCTTGTACTTAAGTGGGCATTGTGCCTTTCGTAT
This sequence comes from Schistocerca americana, assembly GCF_021461395.2. Classification (NCBI taxonomy): domain Eukaryota; kingdom Metazoa; phylum Arthropoda; class Insecta; order Orthoptera; family Acrididae; genus Schistocerca; species Schistocerca americana. The sequence continues at coordinate 918,252 of NW_025726104.1, forward strand.
TTAATTCCGCTGCAATTTCGGTGTTTCATCGTCATTACGAAGGTCCGAGCGATACAGTAATCCTGAAGTGAGGCATCGGAATCTATAACTAGTGTCACAGTCGGCATTGTGCCTTATCTATTCAATTCCGATGCAATTTCTGTGTTTCGTCGTCAATAAGAAGGTCCAAGGGATACAGTAAACCTGAAGTGAAGCATCGGAATCTAAAACTGGTCTCACAGGAAAGGTTCAAAGCATAGAGAGTAAGAAGAGCCAGTCATCTTGTATTTGAGTCGGCATTGTGCCTTTTGTATTTAATTCCGATGCAATTTCTGTGTTTCATCGTCAATAGGAAGGTCAGAGGGATACAGTAAACCTGAAGTGAAGCATCGGAATCTAAAACCGGTCTCACAGGAAAGGTTCAAAACATAGAGAGTAAGAAGAGCCAGTCATCTTGTATTTGCGTCGGCATTGTGCCTTTTGAATTTAATTCCAAAGCAAGTTCTGTGTTCCATCGTCAATAAGAAGGTCAGAGGGATACAGTAAACCTGAAGTGAAGCATCGGTATCTATAACTAGTGTCACAGGAATAGTTCAAATCATAGACAGTAAGAAGAGTCAGTCTTCTTGTACTTAAGTCATCATTGTGCCTTTTCTATTTAATTCCAATGCAATTTCTGAGTTTCGTCGTCAATAAGAATATCAGACGGTTACAGTAAACCTGAAGTGAAGCATCGGAATCTATAACAAGTGTCACAGGAACGGTTCAAATCATAGACAGTAGGAAGAGTCAGTCTTCTTGTACTTGAGTCGCATTGTGCCTTTTGTATTTACTTCCGATGCAATTTCTGTGTTTCATCGTCAGTAAAAGGTCAGAGGGATACAGTAAACTTGACGTGAAGCATCGGAATCTATAACTAGTGTCACAGGAATGGTTCAAAGCATAGACAGTGGGAAGAGTCAGTCATCTTGTACTTAAGTCGGCATTGTGCCTTTTCTATTTAATTCCGATGCAATTTCTGTGTTTCATTGTCGATAAGAAGGTCAGAGGGATACAGTAAACCTGAAGTGACACATCGGAATCTGTAACTAGTGTCACAGGAATGGTTCAAACATAGACTGTAGGAAGAGTCAGTCTTCTTGTACTTAACTCGGCATTGTGCCTTTTCTATTTAATTCCGATGCAATTTCTGTGTTTCATCGTGAATAAGAAGGTCCGAGGGATACAGTAAACCTGAGGTGAGGCATCGGAATCTATAACTAGTGTCACAGGAATGGATCAAAACATAGTCAGTAAGAAGAGTCAGTCTTCTTGTACTTAAGTCGGCATTATGCCTTTTCTGTTTAATTCCGATGCAATATCTGTGTTTCGTCGTCAATACGAAGGTCAGAGGGATACAGTAAACCTGAAGTGAAGCATCGGAATCTATAACTAGTGTCACAGGAATGGTTCAAAGCATAGACAGTAGGTAGAGTCAGTCTTCTGGTACTTAAGTCGGCATTGTAACTTTTCTATTTAATTCCGATGCAATTTCTGTGTTTCATCGTCAATAAGAAGGTCAGAGAGATACAGTAAACCTGAAGTGAAGCATCGGAATCTAACACTAGTGTCACAGGAGTGGTTCAAATCATAGACAGTAGGAAGAGTCAGACTTCTTGTACTTAAGTCGGCATTGTGACTTTTCTATTTAATTCCGATGGAATTTGTGTGTTTCATCGTCAATAAGAATGTCAGAGGGATACAGTAAACCTGAAGTGAAGCATCGGAATCTATTACTAGTGTCGCAGGAATGGTTCACAACATAGACACTAGGAGGAGTCAGTCTTCTTGTACTTAAGTCGGCATTGTGCCTTTTCTATTTAATTCCGATGCAATTTCTGTGTTTCGGCGCCAATAAGAAGGTCCAAGGGATATAGTAAACTTAAAGTGAAGCAATGTAATCTAAAACCGGTCTCACAGGAACCGTTCAAAAGATGGAGAGCAAGAAGCGCCAGTCATCTTGTATTTGAATCGGCATCGTGCCTTTTGTATTTAATGCCGATGCAATTTCTGTGTTTCATCGTCGATAAGAAGGTCAGAGGGATACAGTAAACCTTAAGTGAAGCATCGGAATCTATAACTAGTGTCACAGGAATGGTTCAAACATAGACAGTAGGAAGAGTCGGTCTTCTTGTACTTAACTCGGCATTGTGCCTTTTCTATTTAATTCCGATGGAATTTCTGTGTTTCATCGTTAATAAGAAGGTCCAAGGGATACAGTAAACCTGAAGTGAGCATCGGAATCTATAACTAGTGTCACAGGAATGGATCAAAACATAGTCAGTAAGATCAGTCTGTCTTCTTGTACTTAAGTCGGCATTGTGCCTTTTCTATTTTATACCGTCGCAATTACTGTGTTTCATCGTCAATAAGAAGGTCCAAGGGATGCAGTACACCTGAAGTGAAGCATCGGAATCTATAACTAGTGTCACAGGAATCGTTCAAAACATAGACATTAAGAAGAGTCGGTCGTCTTGTACTTAAGTCGGCATTGTGCCTTTTCTACTTATTTCCGATGCAATTTCTTTGTTTCATCGTCCATAAGAATGTCAGAGGGATACAGTAAACCTCAAGTGAAGCATCGGAATCTATAAGTGGTGTCACAGGAATGGTTCAAATCATATGCAGTAAGAAGTTTCAGTCTTCTTGTACTTAAATCGGCATTGTGCCTTTCGTATATAATTCCGATGCAATTTCGGTGTTTCATCGTCAATAAGAAGGTCCAAGGGATACAGTAAACCTGAAGTGAAGCATCGGAATCTATAACTAGTGTCACAGGTTCGATTCAAAATATAGACAGTAAGAAGAGTCAGTTTTCTTGTACTTAAATCGGCATTGTGCCTTTTTTATTTAATTCCGATGCAATTTCTGTGTTTCATCTTCAATAAGAAGATCAGTGGGATACAGTAAACCTGAAGTGAAGCATCGGAGTCTATAACTAGTGTCACAGGAATGGTTCGAAACATAGTCAGTAAGAAGTGTCAGTCTTCTTGTACTTAAGTCGGCATTATGCCTTTTCTATTTAATTCCGATGCAATATCTGTGTTTCATCGTCAATACGAAGCTCAGAGGGATACAGTAAACCTGAAGTGAAGCATCGGAATCTATAACTAGTGTCACAGGAATGGTTCAAAACATAGACAGTAAGAAGAGGCAGTCTTCTTGTACTTATGTCGGCATTGTGCCTTTTGTGTTTAATTCCGATGCAATTTCTTTGTTTCATCATCAATAAGAAGTTCAAAGGGATACAGTAAACCTGAAGTGAAGCATCGGAATCTATAACTAGTGTCACAGGAATGGTTCAAAACATAGACAGTAGGAAGAGTCAGTCTTGTAGTACTTGAGTCGGCATTGTGCATTTTGTATTTAATTCCGATGCAATTTCTGTGTTTCATCGTCAATATGAGGGACAGAGGGATACAGTAAACCCGAAGTGAAGCATCGGAATCTATAAATAGTGTCACAGGAATGGTTCAAAGCATAGACAGTAGGTAGAGTCAGTCTTCTTGTACTTAAGTCGGCATTGTAACTTTTCTATTTAATTCCGATGCAATTTCTGTGCTTCATCGTCAATAAGAAGGTCAGAGAGATACAGTAAACCTGAAGTGAAGCATCGGAATCTAACACTAGTGTCACAGGAGTGGTTCAAATCATAGATAGTAAGATGAGTCAGTCTTCTTGTACTTAAGTCGGCACTGTGCCTTTTCTATTCCATTCCGATGCAATTTCTGTGTTTCATCATCAATAAGAAGGTCAGGGGGATACAGTAAACCTGAAGTGAAGCATCGGAGTCTATAACTAGTGTCACAGGAATGGTTCAAATCATAGACAGTAGGAAGAGTCAGTCATCTTGTACTTAAGTCGGCATTGTGCCTTTTCTATTTAATTCCGATGCAATTTCTTTGTTTCATCGTCCATAAGAAGGTCAGAGGGATACAGTAAACCTGAAGTGAATCATCGGAATCTATAAGTGGTGTCACAGGAATGGTTCAAAAGATAGTAAGTAATAGGAGTCAGTCTTCTTGTATTTAAGTCGGCATTGTGCCTTTCGTATTTAATTCCGATGCAATTTCGGTGTTTCATCGTCAATAAGAAGGTCCGAGCGATACAGTAAACCTGAAGTGAAGCATCGGAATCTATAACTAGTGTCACAGGTTCGGTTCAAAACATAGACAGTAAGAAGAGTCAGTCTTCTTGTACTTAAGTCGGCATTGTGCCTTTTCTATTTAATTCCGATGCAATTACTATGTTTCATCGTCAATAAGAAGGTCCAAGGGATGCAGTACACCTGAAGTGAAGCATCGGAATCTATAACTAGTGTCACAGGAATCGTTCAAAACATAGACATTAGGGAGAGTCGGTCGTCTTGTACTTAAGTCGGCATTGTGCCTTTTCTACTTATTTCCGATGCAATTTCTTTGTTTCATCGTCCATAAGAATGTCAGAGGGATACAGTAAACCTCAAGTGAAGCATCGGAATCTATAAGTGGTGTCACAGGAATGGTTCAAATCATATGCAGTAAGAAGAGTCAGTCTTCTTGTACTTAAATCGGCATTGTGCCTTTCGTATATAATTCCGATGCAATTTCGGTGTTTCATCGTCAATAAGAAGGTCCAAGGGATACAGTAAACCTGAAGTGAAGCATCGGAATCTATAACTAGTGTCACAGGTTCGATTCATAATATAGACAGTAAGAAGAGTCAGTCTTCTTGTACTTGGGTCGGCATTGTGCCTTTTTTATTTAATTCCGATGCAATTTCTGTGTTTCATCTTCAATAAGAAGGTCAGTGGGATACAGTAAACCTGAAGTGAAGCATCGGAGTCTATAACTAGTGTCACAGGAATGGTTCGAAACATAGTCAGTAAGAAGTGTCAGTCTTCTTGTACTTAAGTCGGCATTATGAGTTTTCTATTTAATTCCGATGCAATTACTGTGTTTCATCGTCAATACGAAGCTCAGAGGGATACAGTAAACCTGAAGTGAAGCATCGGAATCTACAACTAGTGTCACAGGTTCGATTCAAAATATAGACAGTAAGAAGAGGCAGTCTTCTTGTACTTATGTCGGCATTGTGCCTTTTGTGTTTAATTCCGATGCAATTTCTTTGTTTCATCATCAATAAGAAGTTCAAAGGGATACAGTAAACCTGAAGTGAAGCATCGGAATCTATAAATAGTGTCACAGGAATGGTTCAAAGCATAGACAGTAGGTAGAGTCAGTCTTCTTGTACTTAAGTCGGCATTGTAACTTTTCTATTTAATTCCGATGCAATTTCTGTGCTTCATCGTCAATAAGAAGGTCAGAGAGTTACAGTAAACCTGAAGTGAAGCATCGGAATCTAACACTAGTGTCACAGGAGTGGTTCAAATCATAGACAGTAAGAAGAGTCAGTCTTCTTGTACTTAAGTCGGCACTGTGCCTTTTCTATTCCATTCCGATGCAATTTCTGTGTTTCATCATCAATAAGAAGGTCAGGGGGATACAGTAAACCTGAAGTGAAGCATCGGAGTCTATAACTAGTGTCACAGGAATGGTTCAAATCATAGACAGTAGGAAGAGTCAGTCATCTTGTACTTAAGTCGGCATTGTGCCTTTTCTATTTAACTCCGATGCAATTTCCTTGTTTCATCGTCCATAAGAAGGTCAGAGGTATACAGTAAACCTGAAGTGAATCATCGGAATCTATAAGTGGTGTCACAGGAATGGTTCAAAAGATAGTAAGTAATAGGAGTCAGTCTTCTTGTATTTAAGTCGGCATTGTGCCTTTCGTATTTAATTCCGATGCAATTTCGGTGTTTCATCGTCAATAAGAAGGTCCGAGCGATACAGTAAACCTGAAGTGAAGCATCGGAATCTATAACTAGTGTCACAGGTTCGGTTCAAAACATAGACAGTAAGAAGAGTCAGTCTTCTTGTACTTAAGTCGGCATTGTGCCTTTTCTATTTAATTCCGATGCAATTTCTGTGTTTCATCATCAATAAGATGGTCAGAGGTATACAGTAAACCTGAAGTGAAGCATCGGAGTCTATAACTTGTGTCACAGGAATGTTAAAATCATAGTCAGTAAGAAGAGTCAGTCTTCTTGTACTTAAGTCGGCATTGTGCCTTTTCTATTTAATTCCGATGCAATTACTGTGTTTCATCGTCAATAAGAAGGTCCAAGGGATGCAGTACACCTGAAGTGAAGCATTGGAATCTATAACTAGTGTCACAGGAATGGTTCAAACATAGACAGTAGGAAGAGTCAGTCTTCTTGTACTTAACTCGGCATTGTGCCTTTTCTATTTAATTCCGATGGAATTTCTGTGTTTCATCGTCCATAAGAATGTCAGAGGGATACAGTAAACCTCAAGTGAAGCATCGGAATCTATAAGTGGTGTCACAGGAATGGTTCAAATCATATGCAGTAAGAAGAGTCAGTCTTCTTGTACTTAAATCGGCATTGTGCCTTTCGTATATAATTCCGATGCAATTTCGGTGTTTCATCGTCAATAAGAAGGTCCAAGGGATACAGTAAACCTGAAGTGAAGCATCGGAATCTATAACTAGTGTCACAGGTTCGATTCAAAATATAGACAGTAAGAAGAGTCAGTCTTCTTGTACTTAAATCGGCATTGTGCCTTTTTTATTTAATTCCGATGCAATTTCTGTGTTTCATCTTCAATAAGAAGGTCAGTGGGATACAGTAAACCTGAAGTGAAGCATCGGAGTCTATAACTAGTGTCACAGGAATGGTTCGAAACATAGTCAGTAAGAAGTGTCAGTCTTCTTGTACTTAAGTCGGCATTATGCCTTTTCTATTTAATTCCGATGCAATTACTGTGTTTCATCGTCAATACGAAGCTCAGAGGGATACAGTAAACCTGAAGTGAAGCATCGGAATCTATAACTAGTGTCACAGGAATGGTTCAAAACATAGACAGTAGGAAGAGTCAGTCTTGTAGTACTTGAGTCGGCATTGTGCCTTTTTGTATTTAATTCCGATGCAATTTCTGTGTTTCATCGTCAATATGAGGGACAGAGGGATACAGTAAACCCGAAGTGAAGCATCGGAATCTATAAATAGTGTCACAGGAATGGTTCAAAGCATAGACAGTAGGTAGAGTCAGTCTTCTTGTACTTAAGTCGGCATTGTAACTTTTCTATTTAATTCCGATGCAATTTCTGTGCTTCATCGTCAATAAGAAGGTCAGAGAGATACAGTAAACCTGAAGTGAAGCATCGGAATCTAACACTAGTGTCACAGGAGTGGTTCAAATCACAGACAGTAAGAAGAGTCAGTCTTCTTGTACTTAAGTCGGCGCTGTGCCTTTTCTATTCCATTCCGATGCATTTTCTGTGTTTCATCATCAATAAGAAGGTCAGCGGGATACAGTAAACCTGAAGTGAAGCATCGGAGTCTATAACTAGTGTCACAGGAATGGTTCAAATCATAGACAGTAGGAAGAGTCACACATCTTGTACTTAAGTCGGCATTGTGCCTTTTCTAATTAATTCCGATGCAATTTCTTTGTTTCATCGTCCATAAGAAGGTCAGAGGGATACAGTAAACCTGAAGTGAATCATCGGAATCTATAAGTGGTGTCACAGGAATGGTTCAGAACATAGTAAGTAATAAGAGTCAGTCTTCTTGTATTTAAGTCGGCATTGTGCCTTTTCTATTTAATTCCGATACAATTTCTGTGTTTCGTCGTCAATAAGAAGGTACAAGGGATACAGTAGACCTGAAGTGAAGCATCGGAATCTAAAACCGCTCTCACAGGAAAGGTTGAAAACATAGAGAGTAAGAGAGCCAGTCATCTTGTATATGAGTCGGCATTGTGCCTTTTGTATTTAATGCCGATGCAATTTCTGTGTTTCCTCGTCAATTAGAAGGTCCTAGGAATACAGTAAAGTTGAAGTGAAGCATCGGAATCTATAACTAGTGTCACAGGAATGGTTCAAAACATGGACAGTAGGAAGAGTCAGTCTTCTTGTACTTGAGTCGGCATTGTGCCTTTTGTATTTACTTCCGATGCAATTTCTGTGTTTCATCGTCAATAAGAAGGTCAGAGGGATACAGTAAACCTGAAGTGAAGCATCGGAATCTATAACTAGTGTCACAGGAATGTTTCAAAGGATAGGCAGTAGGTAGAGTCAGTCTTCTTGTACTTAAGTCGGCATTGTGCATTTCGTATTTAATTCCGATGCAATTTCGGTGTTTCATCGTCAATAAGTAGGTCCGAGCGATACAGTAAACCTGAAGTGAAGCATCGGAATCTATAACTAGTGTCACAGGTTCGGTTCAAAACATAGACAGTAAGAAGAGTCAGTCTTCTTGTACTTAAGTCGGCATTGTGCATTTTCTATTTAATTCCGATGCAATTTCTGTGTTTCATCATCAATAAGAAGGTCAGAGGTATACAGTAAACCTGAAGTGAAGCATCGGAGTCTATAACTCGTGTCACAGGAATGTTAAAATCATAGTCAGTAAGAAGTGTCAGTCTTCTTGTACTTAAGTCGGCATTATGCCTTTTCTACTTAATTCCGATGCAATGTCTGTGTTTCATCGTCAATAAGAAGGTCAGAGGGATACAGTAAACCTGAAGTGAAGCATCGGAATCTATAACTAGTGTCACAGGAATGGTTCAAATCATAGACATAAGGAAGAGTCAGTCTTCTTGTACTTAGGTCGGCATTGTGCCTTTTGTATTTCATTCCGATGCAATATCTGTGTTTCATCATCAATAAGAAGGTCCAAGGGATACAGTAAACCTGAAGTGAGGCATCGGAATCTATAACTAGTGTCACAGGAAAGGTTTAAAACAGTCAGTAAGAAGAGTCAGTCTTCTTGTACTTAAGTCGGCATTGTGCCTTATCTATTCAATTACGATGCAATTTCTGTGTTTCGTCGTCAATAAGAAGGTCCAAGGGATACAGTAAACCTGAAGGGAAGCATCTAAATCTAAAACCGGTCTCACAGGAAAGGTTCAAAGCATAGAGAGTAAGAAGAGCCAGTCATCTTGTATTTGAGTCGGCATTGTGCCTTTTGTGTTTAATTCCGATGCAATTTCTGTGTTTCATCGTCAATAAGAAGGCCAGAGGGATACAGTAAACCTGAAATGTAGCATCACAATCTAAAACCGGTCTCACAGGAAAGGTTCAAAACATAGAGAGTAAGAAGAGCCAGTCATCTTGTATTTGCGTCGGCATTGTGCCTTTTGAATTTAATTCCGAAGCAAGTTCTGTGATTCATCGTCAATAAGAAGGTCAGAGGGATACAGTAAACCTGAAGTGAAGCATCGGAATCTATAATCAGTGTCACAGGAATGGTTCAAAACATAGTCAGTAGGAAGAGTCATTCTTCTTGTACTTAAGTCGGCATTGTGCCTTTCTATTTAATTCCGATGCAATTTCTGTGTTTCATCGTCCATAAGATGGTCAGAGGGATACAGTGAACGTGAAGTGAATCATAGGAATCTATAACTAGTGTCACAGGGATGGTTCAAAACATTGACAGTGGGAAGAGTCAGTCTTCTTGTACTTAAATCGGCATTGTGCCTTTTGTATTTCATTCCGATGCAATTTCTGTTTTTCATCATCAATAAGAAGGTCCGAGGGATACAGTAAAACTGAAGTGAAGCATCAGAATCTATAACTAGTGTCACAGGAATGGTTCAAAACATAGACAGTAAGAAGAGTCAATTTACTTTTACTAAAAGTGGCATTGTGCCTTTTGTATTTAATTCCGATGCAATTTCTGTGTTTCATCGTCAATAAGAACGCCCAAGGGATACAGTACACCTGAAGTGAAGCATCGGAATCTATAACTAGTGTCAGAGGAATGGTTCAAATCACAGACAGTAAGAAGAGTCAGTCTTCTTGTACTTAAGTCGGCATTGTGCCTTTTCTAATTAATTCCGATGCAATTTCTGAGTTTCATCGTCAATAAGAATGTCAGACGGTTACAGTAAACCTGAAGTGAAGCATCGGAATCTATAACTAATGTCACAGGAATGGTTCAAAACATATACAGTAGGTAGAGTCAGACTTCTTGTACTTAAGTCGGCATTGTGCCTTTTCTATTTAATTCCGATGCAATTTCTGTGTTTCATCGACAATAAGAAGGTCAGAGGGGTACAGTAAACCTGATGTGAAGCATCGGAATCTAACACTAGTGTCACAGCAGTGGTTCAAATCATTGACAGTAGGAAGAGTCAGTCATCTTGTACTTAAGTCGGCATTGTGGCTTTTCTATTCAATTCCGATGCAATTTCTGTGTTTCATCGTCGATAAGAATGTCAGAGGGATACAGTAAACCTGAAGTGAAGCATCGGAATCTATATCTAGTGTCACAGGAATGGTTCAAACATAGACAGTAGGAAGAGTCAGTCTTCTTGTACTTAACTCGGCATTGACCCTTTTCTATTTAATTCCGATGCAATTTCTGTGTTTCATCGTCAATAAGAAGGTCCAAGGGATACAGTAAACCTGAAGTTAGGCATCGGAATCTATAACTAGTGTCACAGGAATGGATCAAAACATAGTCAGTAAGAAGAGTCAGTCCTCTTGTACTTAAGTCTGCATTGTGCCTTTTCTATTTAATTCCGATGCAATTTCTGTGTTTCATCGACAATAAGAAGGTCCAAGGGATGCAGTACACCTGAAGTGAAGCATCGGAATCTATAACTACTGTCACAGGAATGGTTCAAAACATAAACAATAAGAAGAGTCAGTCGTCTCGTACTTAAGTCGGCATTGTGCCTTTTCTACTTATTTC